>NW_028227282.1:4939692-5182962 GCF_978045245.1 Mus caroli
ATTTTCTCATTTTCCACCTTTTTCAGGATTTCTTGACATATTAGGGGTCTTCAGTGTGAGTTTGTAATTTTCTACTTTTTTCAGGGTTTCTAGCCATATTCTGGGTCCTACAGCGTGTATTTTTAATTTTCCACGTTTTTCAGTATTTCTCGCCATATTCTGTGTCCAATAGTGTGAATTTTTAATTTTCACGTTTTTCAGGGTTTCTCTGCATATTCTGGGTACTGCCGTGTGATTTTCTCATTTTCCACTTTTTTCAGGTTTTCTCGCCATATTTGGGGTCCTTCAGTGTGAGTTTTTTATTTTCTAATTTTTCAGTTTTTCTCACCATATTCCAGGTCCTTTTCTGTGAATTTTTAATTTTCCACGTTTTTCAGGTTTTCTGGCATACTCCGGGTCCTTAATTGTGAATTTTTAATATTGCACGTTTTTCAGTTTTCTTCTTCATATTCTGTGTCCTACAGAGTAATTTTCTCATTTCCACGTTTTCCAGGGTTTTTTTTTTTGCCATATTGCAGTTTCTTCAGTGTGAATTTTTAATTTTCTACTTTTTTCAGGGTTTCTCGCCATATTTGGGGTCCTTCAGTGTGAGTTTTTTAATTTTTAATTTTCTACGTTTTTCAGGTTTTCTGGCATACTCCAGGTCCTTAATTGTGAATTTTTAATATTGCACGTTTTTCAGGTTTTTTGGTCATATTCTGTGTCCTACAGAGTAATTTTCTCATTTACACGTTTTCCAGGTTTTTTTTTTTTTGCCATATTGCAGTTTCTTCAGTGTGAATTTTTAATTTTCAAAGTTTTTCAGTATTTCTCGCCATATTCTGGGTAATATAGTGTGAATTTTTAATTTTCACGTTTTTCAGGGTTTCTCGGCATATTCTGGGTCCTGCAGTGTGATTTTCTAATTTTCCACATTTTTCAGGTTTTCTAGCCATATTTGGGGTCCTTCAGTGTGAGTTTGTAATTTTCTACTTTTTTCAGGATTTCTAGCCATATTCTGGGTCCTAGAGCGTGTATTTTTAATTTTCCACGTTTTTCAGTATTTCTCGCCATATTCTGTGTCTGACAGTGTGAATTTTTGATTTTCACGTTTTTCAGGGTTTCTCTGCATATTCTGGGACCTGCCGTGTGATTTTCTCATTTTCCACGTTTTTCAAGTTTTTGCGTAATTCTGGGTCCTACAGTGTGATTTTCTCATTTTCCACCTATTTCAGGTTTTCTCGCCATAGTTGGGGTCCTTCAGTATGATTTTTTACTTTTCTAATTTTTCAGGGTTTCTCTCCATATTCTGTGTCCTAGATCGTGTATTTTTAATTTTCCACGTTTTTCAGGGTTTCTCAGCATATTCTGGGTCCTACAGTGTGATTTTCTCATTTTCAACATTTGTCAATTTTTTTTTTTCCAAATCTCGGTCTTACAGTGTGATTATTGTCATTTTCCACCTTTTTCAGGTTTTCTCGCCATATTCTGGGTTCTACAGTGTGAGTTTTGATTTTTCCTCGTTTTTCAGGTTTTATTGCCATGTTTATTTTTAATTTTCTACATTTTTCATGTTCTCTCGCCATATTTGGGTTTCTTCAGAGTGAGTTTTTAATTTTCTAATTTTTCAGGGTTTCTCGACATATTCTGTGTCCTACAGCGTGAGTTTTGTGTTTTCCTCGTTTTTTAGGGTCCGATAATGTGAATTTTTAATTTTCACGTTTTTCAGGGTTTCTCGGCATATTCTAGGTCCTGGAGTGTGAATTTTTAATTTTCACGTTTTTCAGGATTTCTCTAAATATTCTTGGTCCTGCAGTGTGATTTTCTCATTTTCCACTTTTTTCAAGTTTTTTTTGTAATTCTGGGTCCTACTGTGTGATTTTCTCATTTTCCACCTTTTTCGGGTTTTCTTGCCATATTTGGGGTCCTTCAGTGTGAGTTTTTATTTTTCTACTTTTTTCAGGATTTCTTGCCATATTCTGGATCCTACAGTGTGATTTTCTCATTTTCCACCTTTTTCAGGTTTTTCTGGTCATGTTTGGGCTCCTTCACTGTGAGTTTTTAATTTCCTACTTTTTTATTAAGTGTTTCTCGCCATATTCTGGGTCCGTTAGTGTGAATTATTAATTTTCACGTTTTTCACATTTTCTCTGCATATTCTGGATCCTGCAGTGTGATTTTCTCATTTTCCACCTTTTGCAGGGTTTCTCGCCATATTTGGGGTCCTACAGTGTGAGTTTGTTATTTTCAACTTTTTTCAGGGTTACACGCCATATTCTGGGTCCTACAGCATGTATTTTTAATTTTCCACGTTTTCAGGGTTTCTAGGCATAAGCTGGGTCCTACAGATTGATTATTCTCATTTTCCACCCTTTTCAGGTTTTCTTGCAATATTCGGGGTCCTTCAGTGTGAATTTTTAATTTTCTACTTTTTTCAGGTTTTCTCGCCATATGCTGGGTCCTACTGTGTGATTTTTCTCATTTCCCTGTTTTTCAGGGTCACTTGCCGTATTCCAGGTCCTTCAGTGTGAATTTTTTTCCACGGTTTTCAGTATTTCTCGCCATATCTGGGTAATAAATTGTGAATTTTTAATTGTCCACTTTTTTCATGGTTTCTCACCATATTCTGTGTCCGACTGTGTGAATTTTTAATTTTCAGGTTTTTCATGGTTGTTCGGCATATTCTGGTTTCTGCAGTGTGATTTTCTCATTTTCCACATTTTTCAAGTTTTTTCATATTTCTGGGTCCTACAGTGTGATTTTCTCTTTTTTCACCTTTTTCATGTTTTCTTGCCATATTTGGGGTCCTTCAGTGTGAGTTTTTACATTTCTAATTTTTCAGGGTTTCTCGACATATTATGGGTCCTACAGCGTGTATTTTTAATTTTCCATGTTTTTCAGGGTTTCTCAGCATATTCTGGGTCCTACAGTGTGATTTTTCTCAATTTTGAAATTTTTCAAGTTTTTTCACATATCTTGGTCCTACAGTGTGATTATTCTCATTTTCCAACTTTTTCAGGTTTTCTAGCCATATTCTGGGTCCTACAGTGTGAATTTTGAATTTTCCTCGTTTTTCAGGTTTTCTCGCCATATTCTGGGTCCTTCACTGTGAATTTTTAATTTTCCACTTCTTTCAAGTTTTTTGTAATATTATGGGTCCTACAGTGTGATTTTCTCATTTTCCACCTTTTTCAGGTTTTCTCGCCATATTCGGGGTCCTTCAATGTGAGTTATTAATTTTCTACTTTTTTCAGGGTTTCTCGCCATATTCTGGGTCCTACAGAGTGTATTTTTAATTTTCCACGTTTTTCAAGGTTTCTCGGCATATTCTGGCTCCTACAGTGTGATTTTCCCATTTCCTCGTTTTTCAGGTTTTCTTGCCATATTCCAGGTCCTTCAGTCTGAATTTTTAATTTTCCACGTTTTTCAGTATTTCTCGCCATATTCTGGGCACGTTTTTCAAGTTTTATCGCTATTCTGTGTCCTACAGTTGATTATACTCATTTTCCACCTTTTTCAGGTTTTTTTGCCATATTCCGGGTCCTTCAGTGTGAGTTTTTAATTTTCTACTTTTTACTGTGTTTCTTGCAATATTCTGGCTCCAAAAAGCATATTTTTATTTTTTCTCGTTTTTCAGGGTTTCTTGGCATATTCTGGGTCCTACAATGTGATTTTCTCATTTTCCACTTTTTTTAAGTTTTTTCGCATTTCTATGTCCTACAGGTTGATTTTCTCATTTTCCACATTTTTCAGGTTTTCTCGCCATATTCCGGGTCCTTCAGTGTGAGTTTTTAATTTTCTACTTCTTTCAGGGTTTATTGCCATATTTTGAATCCTACAGCGTGTATTTTTAATTTTCCACGTTTTCAGGGTTTCTGGCATATTCTGGCTCCTACTGTGCGATTTTCCAATTTTTGACTTTTTTCAAGTTTTTTTCCCCAATTCTCCGTCCTACAGTGTGATTTTCTCATTTTCCACCTTTTTCAGGTTTTCTCAGCATATTCTGGGTCCTGCAGTGTGAATTTTTAATTTTCCACGTTTTTCAAGGTTTTTTTTTCCATATTCTGGTCCTATAGTGTGAATTTTTATTTTTCAATATTTTTCAGTGTTTATCATCATATTCTGGGTCCTACAGTGTGAATTTCTCATTTTCCACTTTTTTCAGGGTTTCTTGCCATATTCTAGGTTTTTCAGTGGGAGTTTTTAATTTTCCATGTTTTTAAGTTTTTTTTTTCATCATATTCTCAGTCCCACAGTGTGATTTTTTCATTTTCAAACTTTTTCAGGTTTTCTCGGCATATTCTGGTTCCTACAGTGTGAATTTAATTTTCCACATTTTTCAGTGTTTCTCGCCATATTCTGGGTCCCACAGTGTAAATTTTTAATTTTCCACGTTTTTAAGGTTTTTTTTTTGGTAATATTCTTGGTCCGACAGTGTGAATATTTAATGTTTCACTTTTTTCAGCGTTTCTCGGCATATTCTGGGTCCTACAGTGTGATTTTCTCATTTTCCACATTTTTCAAGTTTTTTCGTAATTCTGGGTCCTACAGTGTGATTTTCTCATTTTCCACCTTTTTCAGCCTTTCTAGCCATTTTTCGGGTCCTTCAGTGTGAGTTTGTAATTTTCTAAGTTTTTCAGGGTTTCTCGCCGTATTCTGGGTCCTAAACGTTGTATTTTTAATTTTTCACGTTTTCAGGGTTTCTTGGCATATTCTGGGTCCTACAGTGTGATTTTCTCATTTTCGATATTTTCAAGTTTTTTCGTAATTCTGGGTCCTACAGTGTGATTTTCTCATTTTCCACCTTTTTCATGTTTTCTCGCCATAATTGGGGTTCTTCAGTGTCAGTTTGTAATTTTCTACTTTTTTCAGGGTTTCTTGCCATATTTGGGGTCCTTCAGTGTGAGTTTTTAATTTTCTACTCTTTCAGGGTTTCTTGCCATGTTCTGGGTCCTACAGTGTGTATTTTTCATTTTCGACGTTTTTCAGATTTTCTCACAATATTCTGGGTTCTTCAGTGTGAATTATTAATTTTTCAAGTTTTACAGGTTTTTTCTTCATATTCTGGGTCCTACACTGTGATTTTTCTCATTTCCACGTTTTTCAGGTTTTCTTGCCATATTCCAGGTCCTTCAGTGTTAATTTTTAATTTTCCACGTTTTCAGGGTTTCTCGGCATATTCTGTGTCCTGCAGTGTGATTTTCTCATTTTTATGGTTTTTCAAGTTTTTTGGCAATTCTGGGTCCTACAGTGTGATTATTCTCATTTTCCACCTTTATCAGGTTTTCTCGACATATTTGGGGTCTTTCAGTGTGAATTTTTAATTTTCTACTTTTTTCAAGGTTTCTCGCCATATTCTGTGTCCTTCAGTATGAGTTTTTAATTTTCCTCGTTTTTCAGGTATTCTCGCCATATTCCGTGTCCTTCACTGTGAATTTTTTATTTTCCACATTATTCAGGTTTTTTCGTCATATTCTGGGTCTTACAATGTGATTTTCTCATTTTCCTCATTTTTCAGGTTTTTTCGCCATATTTGGGGTCCGTCAGTGTGAATTTTTAATTTTCTACTCTTTCATGGTTTCTCGCCGTATTCTGGGTCATTCAGTGTGAGTTTTTAATTTTCCTCGTTTTTCAGGTATTCTCACCATATTCTGGGTCCTTCAGTGTGAATTTTTATTTTTCCACGTTTTTCAGGTTTTTTCGTCATATTCTGGGTCCTACAGTGTGATTTTCTCATTTCCAATTTTTCAGGTTTTCTTGACATATTCCAGGTCCTTCTGTGTGAATTTTTAATTTTCCACATTTTTCAGGTTTTTTCGTCATATTCTGGGTCTTACAGTGTGACTTTCTCATTTTCCAAATTTTTCAGGTTTTCTCGACATATTTGGGGTCCTTCAGTGTGAGTTTTTAATTTTCTACTTTTTCAGGGCTTCTCTCCATATTCTTGGTCCTACAGCTTGTATTTTTAATTTTCCAGGTTTTCAGGGAATCTAGGCATATTCTGGGTCCTGCAGTGTGATTTTCTCATTTTTGAGGTTTTTCAAGTTTTTTCCCAATTCTGGGTCCCTCAATGTGATTATTCTCATTTTCCCCATTTTTCAGGTTTTCTCGCCATATTTGGGGTCCATCAGTGTGAGTTTTTAAATTTCTACTCTTTCAGGGTTTCTCGCCATATTCTGGGTCCTTCAGTGTGAGTTTTTAATTTTCCTCGTTTTTCAGGTTTTTTCACCATATTCCGGATCCTTCAGTGTGAATTTTTAATTTTCCACCTTTTTCAGATTTTTTCTCATATTCTGGGTCCTACAGTGTGATTTTCTCATTTCCACTTTTTCAGGTTTTCTTGCCATATTCCATGTCCTTCAGTGTGAATTTTTAATTTTCCACGTTTTTTAGTATTTCTCGCCATATTCTGGGTAATGCAGTGTGAATATTTAATTTTCCACTTTTTTCATGGTTTCTCCCTTATTCTGTGTCTGACAGTGTCAATTTTTAATTTTCATGTTTTTCAATGTTTCTCGGCATATTCTGGGTCCTGCAGTGTGATTTTATTATTTTGGACGTTTTTCAAGTTTTTTCGTAATTCTGGGTCCTACAGTGTGATTTTCTCATTTTCCAACTTTTTCAGGTTTTCTGGCCATAATTGGGGTTCTTCAGTGTCAGTTTGTAATTTTCTACTTTTTTCAGGGTTTCTTGCCATATTTGGGGTCCTTCAGTGTGAGTTTTTAATTTTCTACTCTTTCAGGGTTTCTCGCCATAAACTGTGTCCTATAGTATGTATTTTTCATTTTCCACGTTTTTCAGGTTTTTTCTTCATATTCTGGGTCCTACACTGTGATTTTCTCATTTCCACGTTTTCAGGTTTTCTTGCCATATTCCAGGTCCTTCAGTGTGGATTTTTAATTTTCCACGTTTTTCAGTATTTCTCCCCATATTATGGGTAATACAGTGTGAATTTTAATTATCCACTTTTTTTCATGGTTTCTCGCCATATTCTGTGTCCAACAGTGTGAGTTTTTAATTTTCACGTTTTTCAGTGTTTCTTGAAATATTCTGGGTCCTGCAGTGTGATTTTCTTATTTTCCACCTTTTTCAGGTTTTCTCCCCATATTTGGGGTCCTTCAGTGTCAGTTTGTATTTTTCTACTTTCTTCAGGGTTTCTCACCATATTCTGGATCCTACAGTGTGATTTTCTCATTTTCCACCTTTTTCAGGTTTTCTCGCCATGTTTGGGCTCCTTCACTGTGAGATTTTAATTTTCTACTTTTTTATTAACTTTTTCTCGCCATATTCTGGGTCCGTTAGTGTGAATTTTTAATTTTCACGTTTTTCACATTTTCTCGGCATATTCTGGGTCCTGAAATGTGATTTTCTCATTTTGCACCTTTTTCAGGGTTTCTCGCCATATTTGGGGTCCTACAGTGTGAGTTTGTAATTTTGAACTTTTTTCAGGGTTTCTCGCCATATTCTGGGTCCTACAGCATGTATTTTTAATTTTCCACGTTTTCAGGGTTTCTGGGCAAAATCTGGGTCCTACAGTGTGATTATTCTCATTTTCCACCTTTTTCAGGTTTTCTCACCATATTCGGGGTCCTTCAGTGTGAATTTTTAATTTTCTACTCTTTTCAGGTTTTCTCGCCATATTCTGGGTCCTACAGCATGTTTTTTTAATTTTACACGTTTTCAGGGTTTCTGGGCATAATCTGGGTCCTACAGTGTGATTATTCTCATTTTCCACCTTTTTCAGGTTTTCAAACCATATTCGGGGTCTTTCAGTGTGAATTTTTAATTTTCTACTTTTTTCAGGTTTTCTCGCCATATTCTGTGTCCTTCAGTGTGAGTTTTTTATCTTCCTCGTTTTTCAGGTTTTTCGCCATATTCCGGGTCCTTCCGTGTGATATTTTAATATTTTATCTTTTTCAGGTTTTTTCGTCATATTCTGGGTCGTACTGTGTGATTTTCTCATTTCCATGTTTTTTCAGGGTCTCTTGCCGTATTCCAGGTCCTTCAGTGTGAATTTTTTCCCACGGTTTTCAGTATTTCTCTCCATATCTTGGTAATGAAGTGTGAATTTTTAATTTCCAGTCTTTTCATGGTTTCTCACCATATTCTGTGTCCAATAGTGTGAATTTTTAATTTTCAGGTTTTTCATGGTTGTTCGGCATATTCTGGTTTCTCCAGTGTGATTTTCTCATTTTCCACGTTTTTCAAGTTTTTCCGTATTTTGGGTCCTACAAGTGTGATTTTCTCATTTTCGATGTTTTTCATGTTTTTGTAATTCTGGGTAATACAGTGTGATTATTCTCATTTTCTACCTTTTTCATGTTTTCGCGCCATATTCGGGATCCTTCAGTGTGAGTTTTTAATTTTCTACTTTGTTGAGGGTTTCTTGCCATATTCTCAGTGCTACAGAGTGTATTTTTAATTTTCCACGTTTCTCAGGGTTTCTCCCCATATTCTGGGTCCTAAAATGTGATTTTCTCATTTACGACATTTTTCAAGTATTTTCGGAATTCTGGTTCCTACACTGTGATTATTCTCATTTTCCACATTTTTCAGGTTTTCTTGCCATATTTGAGGTCCTTAAGTGTGAGTTTTTAATTTTCTACTTTTATGAGGGTTTCTTGCCATATTCTGGGTACTACAGAGTGTATTATTAATTTTCCACCTTTCTCAGGGTTTCTTGCCATATTCTGGGTCCTACAGTGTCTGTCTGTCTCTCTGTGTGTCTGATCCCCTGGAACTGTAGATGGGCCACCATATAGTAGCTGGTAGTTGATCCCAGGTTCTCTGGAAGAGGAGACAATGCTGTTAATTGTTGAGCCTTTTCAGTGGCTCCACCTATCTTTAAATTTTTAGAAGTATATGTTAGGCTGTGTTTATGTACATCATATGCAGACCATAAGAGGGATTTAGATTCTCCAGGATCTGACACCCTCTTCTGGAGTGTCTGAAGACAACTACAGTGTACTTATATCTAATAAATAAATAAATAAATAAATAAATAAATAAATAAATAAACATTATTTTAAAAGGATAAGAAAGAAAGAAAGACCAGGCAGGCCTGCCTTCCTTATCTCTGTCTGTCTGTCTGTCTGATCCCCTGGAACTGGAGATGGGCCACCATATAGTTGATGGTAGTTGATCCCATGTTCTCTGGAAGAAGAGACAATGCTGTTAATTGTTGAGCCATTTCAGTGGCCCCACCCATCTTTAAATTTTTATAAGTATATGTGAGGCTCTGTTTATGTACATCATATGCAGACCATAAGAGGGATTTAGATTCTCCAGAAGATGACACCCTCTTCTAGAGTGTCTGAACACAGCTACAGTGTACTTGTATCTAATAAATAAATAAATAAATAAATAAATAAATAAATAAACATTATTTTAAAACGAAAAGAAATAAAGAAAGACCAGGCAGGCCTGCCATCCTTATCTCTGTCTGTCTGTCTGTCTGTCTGTCTGAACCCCTGGAACTGGAGATGGGCCACCATATAGTTGCTGGTAGTTGATCCCAGGTTCTCTGGAAGAAGAGACAATGCTGTTAATTGTGAGCCCTTTCAGTGGCCCCACCCATCTTAAATTTTTAGAAGTGTATGTGAATCTGTGTTTATGTCCATCATATGCAGACCATAAGAGGGATTTATATTCTACAGAATCTGACACCCTCTTCTAGAGTGTCTGAAGACAACTACAGTGTACTTATATCTAATAAATACATAAATAAATAAATAAACATTTTTTAAAAAGGATAAGAAAGAAAGAAAAACCAGGGAGGCCTGCCACCCTTGTCTGTCTGTCTCTTTGTCTGCCTGATCCCCTGGAACTGGAGATGGGCCACCATATAGTTGCTGGTAGTTGATCCCAGGTTCTCTGGAAGAGGAGACAATGCTGTTAATTGTTGAGCCCTTTCAGTGGCCACCCACATCTTTAAATTTTTAGAAATATATGTGAGGCTGTGTTTATGTACATCATATGCAGACCATAAGAGGGATTTAGATTCTCCAGAATCTGACACCCTCTTCTGGAGTGTCTGAAGACAGCTACAGTGTACTTATATCTAATAAATACATATATAAATAAATAAACATTTTTAAAATGTATAAGAAAGAAAGAAAAACCAGGCAGGCCTGCAATCCTTGTCTGTCTGTCTCTATGTATGTCTCTCTGATCCCCTGGAACTGGAATTGGGCCACAATATAGTTGCTGGTAGTTGATCCCAGGTCCTCTGGAAGAGGAGACAATGCTGTTAATTGTTGAGCCCTTTCAGTGGCCCCACCCATCTTTAAATTTTTAGAAGTATATGTGAGGCTCTGTTTATGTACATCATATGCAGACCATAAGAGGGATTTAGATTCTCCAGAAGATGACACCCTCTTCTAGAGTGTCTGAAGACAGCTACAGTGTACTTATATCTAATAAATACATAAATAAATAAATAAATAAATAAATAAATAAATATTTTTTTAAAAGTATAAGAAAGAAAGAATGACCAGGCAGGCCTCCATCCTTATCTCTGTCAGTCTGTCTGTCTGTCTCTCTGATCCCTTGGAACTGGAGATGGGCCACCATATAGTTTCTGTTAGTTGATCCCAGGTTCTCTGGAGGAGGAGACATTGCTGTTAATTGTTGAGCCCTTTCAGTAGCTCCACCTATCTTTAAATTTTTAGAAGTATATTTTAGGCTGTGTTTATGTACATCATATGCAGACCATAAGAGGGATTTAGATTCTCCAGAATTTGACACCCTCTTCTGGAGTGTCTGAAGACAACTACAGTGTACTTATATCTAATAAATACATAAATAAATAAATAAATAAATAAACAAAAATTATTTTAAAAGGATAAGAAAGAAAGAAAGACCAGGCAGGCCTGCCACCCTTATCTCTGTCTATCTGTCTGTCTGTCTGTCTGATCCCCTGGAACTGGAGATGGGCCACCATATAGTTCCTGGTAGTTGATCCCAGGTTCTCTGGAAGAAGAGACAATGCTGTTAATTGTGAGCCCTTTCAGTGGCCCCACCCATCTTAAATTTTTAGAAGTGTATGTGAATCTGTGTTTATGTCCATCATATGCAGACCATAACAGGGATTTATATTCTCCAGAATCTGACACCCTCTTCTAGAGTGTCTGAAGACAGCTACAGTGTATTTATATCTAATAAATACATAAATAAATAAATAAACATTTTTTAAAAAGGATAAGAAAGAAAGAAAAACCAGGGAGGCCTGCCACCCTTGTCTGTCTGTCTCTTTGTCTGCCTGATCCCCTGGAACTGGAGATGGGCCACCATATAGTTGCTGGTAGTTGATCCCAGGTTCTCTGGAAGAAGAGACAATGCTGTTAATTGCTGAGCCCTTTCAGTGGCCCCACCCATCTTAAATTTTTAGAAGTGTATGTGAATCTGTGTTTATGTCCATCATATGCAGACCATAATAGGGATTTATATTCTCCAGAATCTGACACCCTCTTCTGGAGCGTCTGAAGACAGCTACTGTGCACTTATATATAATAAATAAATAAATAAATAAATAAATAAATAAATAAATAAATGAATAAATAAATAAATAAACATTTTTAAAAGGATAAGAAAGAAAGAAAAATCAGGCAGTCCTGCCATTCTTATCTCTGTCTGTCTGTCTGTCTGTCTCATCCCCTGCAACTTGAGATGGGCCACCATATAGTTGCTGGTATTTGATCCCACGTTCTCTGGAAGAGGAGACAATGGTGTTAATTGTTGAGCCCTTTCAGTGGGCCCACACATCTTTAAATTTTTACAAGTATATGTGAGGCTGTGATTATGAACATCATATGCAGACCATAAGAGGGATTTAGAATCTCCATTAGATGACACCCTCTTCTAGAGTGTCTGAAGACATCTACAGTGTACTTATATCTAATAAATACATAAATAAATAAATAAATAAATAAATAAACATTTTTTTAAAAGTATGGGTTGGTGAGATGGCTCAGTGGGTAAGAGCACCCTACTGCTCTTCCGAAGGTCCAGAGTTCAAATCCCAGCAACCACATGGTGGCTCACAACCATCCGTAACGAGATCTGGCGCTTTCTTCTGGAGTGTCTGAAGACAGCTACAGTGTACTTACATATAATAAATAAATAAATCAAAAAAAAAGTATAAGAAATAAAGAAAGACCAGGCAGGCCTGCCATCCTTATCTCTGTCTCTCTGTCTGTCTGTCTGTCTGATCCACTGGCCTGGAGATGGGCCAACATAAGGTGCTGGTAGTTGATCCCAGGTTCTCTGGTAGAGGAGACAATGCTGTTAATTGTTGAGCCCTCTCAGTTGCCCCACACATCTTTAAATTTTTAGAAGTATATGTGAGGCTGTGTTTATGTACATCATATGCAGACCATAAGAGGGATATAGATTCTCCAGAATCTGACACCCTCTTCTGGAGAGTCTGAAGATACCTACAGTGTACTTATATCTAATAAATAAATAAATAAATAAATAAATAAATAAATAAATGAATAAATAAATAAATAAACATTTTTAAAAAGGATAAGAAAGAAAGAAAAATCAGGCAGGCCTGCCATCCTCATCTCTGTCTGTCTGTCTGTCTTTCTGATCCCCTGCAACTTGAGATGGGCCACCATATAGTTGCTGGTATTTGATCCCACGTTCTCTGGAAGAGGAGACAATGGTGTTAATTATTGAGCCCTTTCAGTAGGCCCACCCATCTTTAAATTTTTAGAAGTATATGTGAGGCTGTGTTCTTGTACATCATATGCGGACCATAAGAGGGATATAGATTCTCCAGAATCTGACACCCTCTTCTAGAGAGTCTGAAGACAGCTACAGTGTACTTATATCTAATAAATACATAAATAAATAAATAAATGAATAAATAAATAAATAAACATTTTTTAAAAAGGATAAGAAAGAAAGAAAAATCAGGCAGGCCTGCCATCCTTATCTCTGTCTGTCTGTCTGTCTGTCTGTCTGTCTTATCCCCTGGAACTTGAGATGGGCCACCATATAGTTGCTGGTAGTTGATCCCACGTTCTCTGGAAGAAGAGACAATGGTGTTAATTGTTGAGCCCTTTCAGTGGGCCCAACCATCTTTTAATTTTTAGAAGTATATATGAGGCTGTGTTTATGTACATCATATGCAGACCATAAGAGGGATTTAGATTCTCCAGAAGATGACACCCTCTTCTAGAGTGTCTGAAGACAGCTACAGTGTACTTATATCTAATAAATAAATAAATAAATAAATAAATAAATAAATAAATATTTTTATTAAGTATAAGAAAGAAAGAAAGACCAGGCAGGCCTCCATCCTTATCTCTGTCTCTGTGTCTGTCTGTCTGTCTGATCCACTGGAACTGGAGATGGGCCACCATAAGGTGCTGGTAGTTTATCCCAGGTTCTCTGAAAGAGGAGACAATGCTGTTAATTGTTGAGCCCTCTCAGTGACCCCACACATCTTTAAATTTTTAGAAGTATATGTGAGGCTGTGTTTATGTACATCATATGCAGATCATAAGAGGGATTTAGATTCGCCAGAATTTGACACCCTCTTCTGGAGTGTCTGAAGACAACTACAGTGTACTTATATCTAATAAATACATAAATAAATAAATAAATAAATAAATAAATAAATAAATAAATAAACATTATTTTAAAAGGATAAGAAAGAAAGAAAGACCAGGCAGGCCTGCCCTCCTTATCTCTGTCTGTCTGACTGTCTGTCTGTCTGTCTGATCCCCTGGAACTGGAGATGGGCCACCATATAGTTGCTGGTAGTTGATCCCAGGTTCTCTGGAAGAAGAGACAATGCTGTTAATTGCTGAGCCCTTTCAGTAGCCCCACCCATCTTAAATTTTTAGAAGTGTATGTGAATCTGTGTTTATGTCCATCATATGCAGACCATAAGAGGGATTTATATTCTCCAGAATCTGACACCCTCTTCTGGAGCGTCTGAAGACAGCTACTGTGTACTTATATATAATAAATAAATAAATAAATAAATAAATAAATAAATAAATAAACATTTTTTAAAAGGATAAGAAAGAAAGAAAAATCAGGCAGTCCTGCCATTCTTATCTCTGTCTGTCTGTCTGTCTGTCTCATCCCCTGCAACTTGAGATGGGCCACCATATAGTTGATGGTATTTGATCCCACGTTCTCTGGAAGAGGAGACAATGGTGTTAATTGTTGAGCCCTTTCAGTGGGCCCACACATCTTTAAATTTTTACAAGTATATGTGAGGCTGTGTTTATGAACATCATATGCAGACCATAAGAGTGATTTAGAATCTCCATTAGATGACACCCTCTTCTAGAGTGTCTGAAGACAGCTACAGTGTACTTATATCTAATAAATAAATAAATAAATAAATAAATAAACATTTTTTTAAAAGTATTGGCTGGTGAGATGGCTCAGTGGGTAAGAGCACCCTACTGCTCTTCCGAAGGTCCAGAGTTCAAATCCCAGCAACCACATGGTGGCTCACAACCATCCGTAACGAGATCTGGCGCTTTCTTCTGGAGTGTCTGAAGACAGCTACAGTGTACTTACATATAATAAATAAATAAATCTAAAAAAAAAAAAAAGTATAAGAAATAAAGAAAGACCAGGCAGGCCTGCCATCCTTATCTCTGTCTCTCTGTCTGTCTGTCTGTCTGATCCACTGGCCTGGAGATGGGCCAACATAAGGTGCTGGTAGTTGATCCCAGGTTCTCTGGTAGAGGAGACAATGCTGTTAATTGTTGAGCCCTTTCAGTTGCCCCACACATCTTTAAATTTTTAGAAGTATATGTGAGGCTGTGTTTATGTACATCATATGCAGACAATAAGAGGGATTTAGATTCTCCAGAATCTGACACACTCTTCTGGAGTGTCTGAAGACAGCTACAGTGTACTTATATCTAATAAATACATAAATAAATATATAAATAAACATTTTTTTAAAAAGGATAATAAAGAAAGAAAGACCAGGCAGGCCTGCCATCCTTATCACTGTCTGTATGTCTGTCTGTCTGATCCCCTGGAACTGGAAATGGGCCACCATATAGTTGCTGGTAGTTGATCCCAGGTACTCTGGAAGAGGAGACAATGCTGTTAATTGTTGAGCTTTTAGAGTGGCCCCACACTTCTTTAAATTTTTAGAAGTATATGTGAGGCTGTCTTTATGTACATCATATGCAGACCATAAGAGGGATTTAGATTCTCCAGAATCTGACACCCTCTTTTGGAGTGTCTGAACAGCTACAGTGTACTTATATCTAATAAATAAATAAATAAATAAATAAATAAATGAATAAATAAATAACATTTTTAAAAGGAGAAGAAGAAAGAAAGACCAGGCAGGCCTGCCATCCATATCTCTGTCTGTCTGTCTGTCTGTCAATCTGATACCTGGGAACTTGAGATGGCCCACGAATAGTTGCTGGTAGTTGATCCCTGGTTCTCTAGAAGAGGAGACAATGCTGTTAATTGTTGAGCCCTTTCAATGGCGCCACCCATCTTTAAATATTTAGAAGTATATGTGAGGCTGTGTTTATGTCCATCACATGCAGACCATAAGAGGGATTTAGATTCTCCAGAATCTGACACCCTCTCCTGGAATGTCTGAAGACAGCTACAGTGTACTTATATCTAATAAATAAATAGATAAATAAATAAATAAATAAATAAACATTTTTTAAAAAGGATAAGAAAGAAAGAAAGACCAGGCAGGCCTGCCATCCATAACTCTGTCTGTCTGTTTGTCTGTCTATCTGATCCCCGGGAACTGGAGATGGGCCACCATATAGTTGCTGGTAGTTGATCCAAGGTTCTCTGGAAGATGAGACAATGCTGTTAATTTTTGAGCACTTTCAGTGGCCCCACACTTCTTTAAATATTTAGAAGTATATGTGAGGCTGTGTTTATGTACATCATATTCAGATTATAAGAGGATTTAGATTCTCCAGAATCTGACACCCTCTACTGGAGTGTCTGAAGACAGCTACAGTGTACTTATATATAATAAATACATAAATAAATAAATGAATAAATGAATAAATAAATAAATAATCATTTTTTAAAAAGGATAAGAAAGAAAGTAAAACCAGGCAGGCCTGCAATCCTTGTCTGTCTGTCTGTCTGATCCCCTGGAACTGGAGATGGGCCACCATATAGTTGCTGATAGTTGATCCCAGGTTCTCTGGTAGAGGAGACAATGCTGTTAATTATTGAGCCGTTTCAGTGGACCCACACATCTTTAAATTTTTAGAAGTATATGTGAGGCTGTGTTTATGTACATCATATGCAGACCATAAGAGGGATTTAGATTCTCCAGAATATGACACCCACTTCTGAAGTGTCTGAAGATAGCTACAGTGTACTTATATCTAATAAATACATATATAAATAAATAAACATTTTTGAAATGTATAAGAGAAGAAAGAAAAACCAGGCAGGCCTGCAATCCTTGTCTGTCTGTCTGTCTGTATGTCTGTCTTATCCCCTGGAACTGGAGATGGGCCACAATATAGTTGCTGGTAGTTGATCCCAGGTCCTCTGGAAGAGGAGACAATGCTGTTAATTGTTGAGCACATTCAGTGGCCCCACCCATCTTTAAATTTTTAGAAGTATATGTGAGGCTGTGTTTATGTACATCATATGCAGACCATAAGAGGGATATAGATTCTCCAGAATCTGACACCCTCTTCTGGAGAGTCTGAAGACAGCACAGTGTACTTATATCTAATAAATAAATAAATAAATAAATAAATGAATGAATAAATAAATAAATAAACATTTTTAAAAAGGATAAGAAAGAAAGAAAAATCAGGCAGGCCTGCCATCCTTATCTCTGTCTGTCTATCTGTCTGTCTGATCCCCTGCAACTTGAGATGGGCCACCATATAGTTGCTGGTAGTTGATCCCACGTTGTCTGGAAGAGGAAACAATGGTGTTAATTGTTGAGCCCTTTTAGTGGGCCCACCCATCTTTAAATTTTTAGAAGTATATGTGAGGCTGTGTTCATGTACATCATATGCAGACCATAAGAGGGATATAGATTCTCCAGAATCTGACACCCTCTTCGGGATTGTTTGAAGACAGCTACAGTGTACTTAAACCTAATAAATACATACTTAAATTAATAAACATTTTTTAAAAAGGATAAGAAAGAATGAAAGACCAGGTAGGCCTGCCATCTTAACTCTATCTGTCTGTATGTCTGTCTGTCTGTCTGAACCCCTGGAACTGGAGATGGGCCACCATATAGTTGCTGGTAGTTGATCCCAGGTTCTCTATAAGAGGAGACAATGCTGTTAATTGTTGATCCCTTTCATTGGCCCCACACATCTTTAAATTTTTAGAAGTAAATGTGAGGCTGTGTTTATGTACATCATATGCATACCATAAGAGGGATTTACATTCTCCAGAATCTGACACCCTCCTCTGGAGTGTCTAAAGAAAGCTACAGTGTACTTATATCTAAGAAATACATAAATAAATAAATAAATATTTTTTAAAAAGGTTAAGAAAGAAAGAAAGACCAGGCAGGCCTGACATCCTTATCTCTGTCTGTCTGTCTGTCTGTCTGATCCCCTGGAACTGGAGATGGGCCACCTTGTAGGTGCTGGTAGTTGATCCCAGGTTCTCTGGAAGAGGAGACAATGCTGTTAATTGTTGTGCCATTTCAGTGGCCCCACCCATTTTTAATTTTTAGAAGTATATGTGAGGCTGTGTTTATGTACATCATATTCAGACCATAAGAGGGATTTAGATTCTCCAGAATCTGACACCCTCTTCTGGAGTGTCTGGAGACGGCTACAGTGTTCTTATATCTAATACATGAATAAATAAATAAATAAATAAATAAATAAATAAATAAATAAACATTTTTTAAACCAGATAAGAAAGAAAGAAAGACCAGGCAGGGTTGCCATCCTTATCTCTGACTCTCTGTCTGTCTGTCTGTCTGATCCACTGGAACTGGAGATGGGCCACCATAAGGTGCTGGTAGTTTATTCCAGGTTCTCTGAAAGAGGAGACAATGCTGTTAATTGTTGAGCCCTCTCAGTGGCCCCACACATCTTTAAATTTTTAGAAGTATATGTGAGGCTGTGTTTATGTACATCATATGCAGACCATAAGAGGGATTTAGATTCTCCAGAATCTGACACCCTCTTCTGAAGTGTCTGAAGACAGCTACAGTGTCCTTATATCTAATAAATACATAAATAAAAATATAAATAAACATTTTTTTAAAAAGGATAAGAAAGAAAGAAAGACCAGGCAGGCCTGCCATCCTTAGCACTGTCTGTATGTCTGTCTGTCTGATCCCCTGGAACTGGAGATGGGCCACCATATAGTTGCAGGTAGTTGATCCCAGGTACTCTGGAAGAGGAGACAATGCTGTTAATTGTTGAGCTTTTAGAGTGGCCCCACCCTTCTTTAAATTTTTAGAAGTATATGTGAGGCTGTGTTTATGTACATCATATGCAGGCCATAAGAGGGATTTAGATTCTCCAGAATCTGACACCCTCTTCTGGAGTGTCTGAACAGCTACAGTGTACTTATATCTACTAAAAACATAAATAAATAGATAAATAAATAAATAAATAAGTAAATATTTTTTTAAAAGGATAAGAAAGAAAGAAAGACCAGGCAGGCCTGGCATCCATATCTCTGCCTGTCTGTCTGTCTGTCTATCTGAACCCCGGGAACTGGAGATGGGCCACCATATAGTTGCTGGTAGTTGATCCAAGGTTCTCTGGAAGAGGAGACAATGCTGTTAATTGTTGAGCCCTTTCAGTGGCCCCACACTTCTTTAAATATTTAGAAGTATATGTGAGGCTGTGTTTATGTACATCATATTCAGATTATAAGAGGATTTAGATTCTCCAGAATCTGACACCCTCTTCTGGAGTGTCTGAAGACAGCTACAGTGTACTTATATATAATAAATAAATAAATAAATAAATAAATAAACATTTTTTAAAAAGGATAAGAAAGAAAGTAAGACCAGGCAGGCCTGCCAACCTTATCTCTGTTTGTCTGTCTGTCTGTCTGTCTGATCCCCTGGAACTGGAGATGGGCCACCATATAGTTGCTGGTAGTTGATCCAAGGTTGTCTGGGAGAGGAGACAATGCTCTTAATTGTTGAGCCCTTTCAGTGGCCCCACACTTCTTTAAATATTTAGAAGTATATGTGAGGCTGTGTTTATGTATATCATATTCAGATTATAAGAGGATTTAGATTCTCCAGAATTACACACCCTCTACTGGAGTGTCTGAAGACAGTTACAGTGTACTCATATATAATAAATAAATAAATAAATAAATAAATAAATAAATAAATACATAAACATTTTTTTAAAAAGGATAAGAAAGAAAGTAAGACCAGGCAGGCCTGCCATCCTTATCTCTGTCTGTCTGTCTGTCTGTCTGTCTGATCCCCTTGAACTGGAGATGGGCTACCATATAGTTGCTGGTAGTTGATCCCAGGTTCTCTGGAAGAGGAGACAATGCTGTTAATTGTTGAGCCCTATCAGTGGCCCTACCCATCTTTAAATTTTTAGAAGTGTATGTGAGGTTGTGTTTATGTACATCATATGCAGACCATAAGAGGGATTTAGATTCATCAGAATCTGACACCCTCTTCTGGAGTGTCTGAAGACAGCTACAGTGTACTTATATCTAATAAATACATAAATAAATAAAAATTTTTTAAAAAGGATAAGAAAGAAAGAAAGACCAGGCAGGCCTGCCATCCTTATCCTTGTCTGTCTGTCTGTCTGTCTGATCCCCTGGGAGTGGAGATGGGCCACCATATAGTTGCAGGTAGTTGATCCCAGTTTCTCTGTAAGAGGAGACAATGCTGTTAATTGCTGAGCCCTTTCAGTGCCCCCACCACCTTTAAATTTTAAGAAGTAAATGTGAGGCTGTGTTTATGTACATCATATGCAGACCATAAGAGGGATTTAGATTCTCCAAAATCTGACACCTTCTTCTGGAGTGTCTGAAGATGGCTACAGTGTACTTTTATCTAATAAACATATAAATAAATAAATAAACATTTTTTAAAAAGGATAAGAAAGAAAGAAAGACAAGGCAGGCCTGCCATCCTTATCTCTGTCAGTCTGTCTGTCTGTCAGTCTGTCTGATCCCTTGGAACTGGAGATGGGCCACCATATAGTTGCAGTTAGTTGATCCAAGGTTCTCTAGAAGAGGAGACAATGATGTTAATTGTTGAGCCATATCAGTGGCCCTACCCATCTTTAAATATTTAGAAGTATATGTGAGGCTGTGTTTATGTACATCATATGCAGACCATAAGAGGGATTTAGATTCTCGAGAATCTGACACCCTCTTCTGGAGTGTCGGAAGACAGCTACAGTGTACTTATATCTAATAAATAAATAAATAAATAAATAAATAAATAAATAAATAAATAAACATTTTTTAAAAAGGATAAGAAAGAAAGTAAGACCAGGCAGGCCTGCCATTCTTATCTCTGTCTGTCTGTCTGTCTGTCTGTCTGATCCCCTGGAACTTGAGATGGGCCACCATATAGTTGCTGGTAGTTGATCCCAGGTTCTCTGGAAGAGGAGACAATGCTGTTAATTGTTGAGCCCTTTCAGTGTCCCCACCCATTTTTAATTTTTAGAAGTATATGTGATGCTGTGTTTATGTACCTCATATTCAGACCATAAGAGGGATTTAGATTCTCTAGAATCTGTCGCCCTCTTCTGGAGTGTCTGAAAACGGCTACAGTGTACTTATATCTAATAATTACATAAATAAATAAATGAATAAATAAATAAATAAATAAATAAATAAATAAACATTTTTTAAAATGTATAAGAAATAAAGAAAGACCAGGCAGGCCTGCCATCCTTATCACTGTCTGTATGTTTGTCTGTCTGATCCCCTGGAACTGGTAATGGGCCACCATTTAGGTGCTGGTAGTTGATCCCAGGTTCTCTGGAAGAGGAGACAATGCTGTTAATTGTTGAGTCCTTTCAGTGACCCCACCTATTTATAATTTTTATAAGTATATGTGAGGCTGTGTTTATGTACATCATATGCAGACCATAAGAGGGATTTAGATTCTCCAGAATCTGACACCCTCTTCTGGAGTGTCTGAACTGCTACAGTGTACTTATATCTACTAAATACATAAATAAATAAATAAATAAACATTTTTCAAAAAGGATAAGACAGAAAGAAAGACCAGGCAGGCCTGCCATCCATTCTCTGTCTGTCTGTCTGTCTGTCTATCTGATCCCCGGGAACTGGAGATGGGCCACCATATAGTTGCTGGTAGTTGATCCCAGGTTCTCTGGAAGAGGAGACAATGCTGTTAATTGTTGAGCCCTTTCGGTGGCCCCACACTTCTTTAAATATTTAGAAGTATATGTGAGGCTGTGTTTATGTACATCATATTCAGATTATAAGAGGATTTAGATTCTCCAGAATCTGACACACTCTTCTGAAGTGTCTGAAGACAGCTACAGTGTACTTATATCTAATAAATACATAAATAAATAAATAAATAAACATTTTTGAAAAAGGATAAGAAAGAAAGTAAGACCAGGCAGGCCTGCCATCCTTATCTCTGTCTGTCTGTCTGTCTGATCCCCGGGAACTGGAGATGGGCCACCATATAGTTGCTGGTAGTTGATCCAAGGTTCTTTGGAAGAGGAGACAATGCTTTTAATTGTTGATCCCTTTCAGTGGCCCCACACTTCTTTAAATATTTAGAAGTATATGTGAGGCTGTGTTTATGTACATCATATTCAGATTATAAGAGGATTTAGATTCTCCAGAATCTGACACCCTCTACTGGAGTGACTGAAGACAGCTACAGTGTACTTACATATAATAAATACATAAGTAAATAAATAAATAAATAAACATTTTTTAAAAAGGATAAGAAAGAAAGAACAGGCAGGCCTGCCATCCTTATCTCTGTCTGTCTGTCTGTCTCTCTGATTCCCCTGGAACTGGAGATGGGCTACCATAAATTTGCTGGTAGTTGATCCCAGGTTCTCTGGAAGAGGAGACAATGCTGTTAATTTTTGAGCCCTATCAGTGGCCCTACCCATCTTTAAATATTTAGAAGTATATGTGAGGCTGTGTTTATGTACATCATATGCAGACCATAAGAGGGATTTAGATTCATGAGAATCTGACACCCTCTTCTGGAGTGTCTGAAGACAGCTACAGTGTACTTATATCTAATAAATAAATAAATAAATAAATAAATAAATAAATAAATAAATAAATAAATATTTTTTAAAAAGGATAAGAAGGAAAGTAAGGCCAGGCAGGCCTGCCATCCTTATCTATGTCTGTCTGTCTGTCTGTCTGTCTGATCCTCTGGAACTGGAGATGGGAAACCATATAGTTGCTGGTAGTTGATCCCAGGTTCTCTGGAAGATGAGACAATGCTGCTAATTGTTGAGCCCTTTCAGTGGCCCCACCCATTTTTAATTTTTAGAAGTATATGTGATGCTGTGTTTATGTACATCATATTCAGACCATAAGAGGGATTTAGATTCTCTAGAATCTGTCACCCTCTTCTGGAGTGTCTGAAGACGGCTACAGTGTACTTATATCTAATAAATACATAAATAAATAAATAAATAAATAAATAAATAAATAAATAAACATTTTTTAAAAAGTATAAGAAATAAAGAAAGACCAGGCAGGCCTGCCATCCTTATCTCTGTCTCTCTGTCTGTCTGTCTGTCTGATCCACTGGAACTGGAGATGGGCCACCATAAGGTGCTGGTAGTTTATCCCAGGTTCTCTGAAAGAGGAGACAATACTATTAATTGTTGAGGTTTTAGAGTGGCCCCACCCTTCTTTAAATTTTTAGAAGTATATGTGAGGCTGTGTTTATGTACATCATATGCAGACCATAAGAGGGATTTAGATTCTCCAGAATCTGACACCCTCTTCTGGAGTGTCTGAACAGCTAGAGTGTACTTATTTCTACTAAATACATAAATAAATAAATAAATAAATAAATAAATAAATAAATAAATGAATGAATGAATAAATAAATAAATAAATAAATAAATAAATAAACATTTTTTTAAAAAAGATAAGACAGAAAGAAAGACCTGGCACGCCTGCCATCCATATCTCTGTCTGTCTGTCTGTCTGTCTGTCTATCTGATCTCTGGGAACTGGAGATGGGCCACGAATAGTTGCTGGTAGTTGATCCCATGTTCTCTGGAAGAGGAGTCAGTGCTGTTAATTGTTGAGCCCTTTCAGTGGCCCCACCCATCTTTAAATTTTTAGAAGTATATGTGATGCTGTGTTTATGTACATCATATGCAGACCATAAGAGGGATTTAGTTTCTCCAGAATCTGACACCCTCTTCTGGAGTGTCTGAACAGCTACAGTGTACTTATATCTAATAAATAAATAAATAAATAAATAAATAAATAAATAAATAAATAAATGAATAAATAAATAAATAAATAAACAAATATTTTTTTAAAAAAAGGATAAGAAAGAAAGAAAGACCAGGCAGGCCTGCCATCCTTATCACTGTCTGTCTGTCTGTCTGTCTGATCCCCTGGAACTGGAGATGGACCACCATATAGTTGCTGGTAGTTGATCCCAGGTTCTCTATAAGACGAGACAATGCTGTTAATTGTTGAGCCCTTTCAGTGCCCCACAGATCTTTTAATTTTTAGAAGTATATGTTAGGCTGTGTTTATGTACATCATATGGAGACCATAAGAGGGAGTTTGATTCTCCAGAATCTGACACCCTCTACTGGAGTGTCTGAACAGCTACAGTGTACTTATATGTAATAATTACATAAATAAATAAATAAATAAATAAATAAATAAATAAATAAATAAATAAATAAATATTTTTTAAAAAGGATAAGAAAGAAAGAAAGAAAGACCAGGTTGGCCTGCCATCCTTATCTCTGTCTGTCTGTCTGTCTGTCTGATCCCCTGGAACTGGAGATGGGCCACTTTGTAGGTGCTGGAGGTTGATCCCAGGTTCTCTGGAAGAGGAGACAATGCTGTTCATTGTTGAGTCCTTTCAGTGGCCTTTTAATTTTTTAAGTATATGTGAGGCTGTGTTTATGTGCATCATATTCAGACCATAAGAGGGATTTAGATTCTCTAGAATCTGACACCCTCTTCTGGAGTGTCTGAAGACGGCTACAGTGTAGTTATATCTAATAAATAAATAAATTAATTAATAAATAAATAAATATTTTTTAAAAAGTATAAGAAATAAAGAAAGACCAGGCAGGCCTGCAATCTTTATCTCTGTCTCTCTGTCTGTCTGTCTGTCTGTCTGATCCACTGGAACTGGAGGTGGGCCACCATAAGGTGCTGGTAGTTTATGCCAGGTTCTCTGAGGAGACAATGCTGTTAATTGTTGAGCCCTCTCAGTGGCCCCACACATCTTTAAATTTTTAGAAGTATATGTGAGGCTGTGTTTATGTACATCATATGCAGACCATAAGAGGGATTTAGATTCTCCAGAATCTGACACCCTCTTCTGGAGTGTCTAATGACAGCTACAGTGTACTTATATCTAATAAATACATAAATAAATATATAAATAAACATTTTTTTAAAGGATAAGAAAGAAAGAAAGACCAGGCAGGCCTGCCATCCATATCTCTGTCTGTTTGTCTGTCTGTCTATCTGATCCCTGGGAACTGGAGATGGGCCAGGAATAGTTGCTGGTAGTTGATCCCAGGTTCTCTGGAAGAGGAGACAATGCTGTTAATTGTTGAGCCCTTTCAGTGGCGCCACCCATCTTTAAATATTTAGAAGTATATGTGAGGCTGTGTTTATGTACATCATATTCAGACCATAGGAGGGATTTAGATTCTCCAGAACCTGACACCCTCTTCTGGAGTGTCTGAAGACAGCTACAGTGTAGTTATATCTAATAAATAAATAGATAAATAAATAAATAAATAAATAAATAAACATTTTTTAAAAAGGATAAGAAAGAAAGAAAGACCAGGCAGGCCTGCCATCCATATCTCTGTCTGTCTGTCTGTCTGTCTATCTGATCCCCGGGAACTGGAGATGGGCCACCATATAGTTGCTGGTAGTTGTTCCAAGGTTTTCTGGAAGAGGAGACAATTCTGTTAATTGTTGAGCCCTTTCAGTGGCCCCACACTTCTTTAAATATTTAGAAGTATATGTGAGGCTGTGTTTATGTACATCATATTCAGATTATAAGAGGATTTAGATTCTCCAGAATCTGACACCCTATACTGGAGTGTCTGAAGACAGCTACAGTGTACTTATATATAATAAATAAATAAATAAATAAATAAATAAATAAATAAACATTTTTGAAAAAGGATAAGAAAGAAAGTAAGACCAGGCAGGCCTGCCATCCTTATCTCTGTCTGTCTGTCTGTCTGTCTGATCCACTGGAACTGGAGATGGGCCACCATATAGTTGCTGGTAGTTGATCCCAGGTTCTCTGGAAGAGGAGACAATGCTGTTAATTGTTGAGCCCTTTCAGTGGCCCCACCCATTTTTAATTTTTAGAAGTATATGTGATGCTGTGTTTATGTACATCATATTCAGACCATAAGAGGGATTTAGATTCTTTAGAATCTGTCATCCTCTTCTGGAGTGTCTGAAGACGGGTACAGTGTACTTATATCTAATAAATACATAAATAAATAAATAAATAAACATTTTTTAAAAAGTATAAGAAATAAAGAAAGACCAGGCAGTCCTGCCATCTTTATCTCTGTCTCTCTGTCTGTCTGTCTGTCTGATCCACTGAAACTGGAGATGGGCCACCATAAGGTGCTGGTAGTTTATCCCAGGTTCTCTGAAAGAGGAGACAATGCTGTTAATTGTTGAGCCCTCTCAGTGGCCCCACACATCTTTAAATTTTTAGAAGTATATGTGAGGCTGTGTTTATGTACATCATATGCAGACCATAAGAGGGATTTAGATTATCCAGAATCTGACACCCTCTTCTGGAGTGTCTGAAGACAGCTACAGTGTACTTATATCTAATAAATACATAAATAAATATATAAATAAACATTTTTTTAAAAAGGATAAGAAAGAAAGAAAGACCAGGCAGGCCTGCCATCCTTATCACTGTCTGTATGTCTGTCTGTCTGATCCCCTGGAAGTGGAGATGGGCCACCATATAGTTGCTGGTAGTTGATCCCAGGTACTCTGGAAGAGGAGACAATGCTGTTAATTGTTGAGCTTTTGGAGTGACCCCACCCTTCTTTAAATTTTTAGAAGTAAATGTGAGGCTGTGTTTATGTACATCATATGCAGACCATAAGAAAGATTTAGATTCTCAAGAATATGACACCCTCTTCTGGAGTGTCTGAACAGCTACAGTGTACTTATATCTAATAAATACATAAATAAATAAATAAATAAATAAATAAATAAATAAATAAATAAACATTTTTTTAAAAGGATAAGACAGAAAGAAAGACCAGGCAGGCCTGCCATCCATATCTCTGTCTGTCTGTCTGTCTGTCTATCTGATCCCCGGGAAATGGAGATGGACCACCATATATTTGCTGGTAGTTGATCCAAGGTTCTCTGGAAGAGGAGACAATGCTGTTAATTGTTGAGCCCTTTCAGTGGCCCCACACTTCTTTAAATATTTAAAAGTATATGTGAGGCTGTGTTTATGTACATCATATTCAGATTATAAGAGGATTTAGATTCTCCAGAATCTGACACACTATACTGGAGTGTCTGAAGACAGCTACAGTGTACTTATATATAATAAATACATAAATAAATAAATAAATAAATAAATAAATAAATAAATAAATATTTTTGAAAAAGGAAAAGAAAGAAAGTAAGACCAGGCAGGCCTGCCATCCTTATCTCTGTCTGTCTGTCTGTCTGTCTGATCCCCTAAAACTGGAGATGTGCCACCATATAGTAGCTGGTAGTTAATCCAAGGTTCTCTGGAAGAGGAGACAATGCTGTTAATTGTTGAGCCCTTTCAGTGGCCCCACACTTTTTATATATTTAGAAGTATATGTGAGGCTGTGTTTATGTACATCATATTCAGATTATAAGAGGATTTAGATTCTCCAGAGTCTGACACCCTCTTCTGGAGTGTCTGAAGACAGCTACAGTGTACTTATATCTAATAAATACATAAATAAATAAATATATAAATAAACATTTTTTAAAATAAGATAAGAAAGAAAGAAAGACCAGGCAGGCCTGCCATCCTTATCTCTGTCTGTCTGTCTGTCTGTCTATCTGATCCCCGGGAACTGGAGATGGGCCACCATATAGTTGCTGGTAGTTGATCCAAGGTTCTCTGAAAGAGGAGACAATGCTGTTAATTGTTGAGCCCTTTCAGAGGCCCCACACTTCTTTAAATATTTAGAAGTATATGTGAGGCTGTGTTTATGTATATCATATTCAGATTATAAGAGGATTTAGATTCTCCAGAATCTGACACCCTATACTGGAGTGTCTGAAGACAACTACAGTGTACTTATATATAATAAATACATAAATAAATAAATAAATAAATAAATAAACAAACATTTTTTAAAAAGGATAAGAAAGAAAGTAAGACCAGGCAGGCCTGCCATCCTTATCTCTGTCTGTCTGTCTGTCTGTCTGTCTGATCCCCTGGAACTGGAGATGGGCTACCATAAAGTTGCTGGTAGTTGATCCCAGGGTTCTGGAAGAGGAGACAATGCTGTTAATTGTTGAGCCCTATCAGAGGCCCTGCCATCTTTAAATATTTAGAAGTATATGTGAGGCTGTGTTTATGTACATCATATGCAGACCATAAGAGGGATTTAGATTCTCCAGAATCTGACACCCTCTTCTGGAGTGTCTGAAGACAGCTACAGTGTACTTAATTCTAATAAATACATAAATAAATAAATAAATAAATAAATAAATAAATAAATAAACATTTTTTAAAAAGGATAAGAAAGAAAATAAGACCAGGCAGGCCTGCCATCCTTATCTCTGTCTGTCTGTCTGTCTGTCTGCCTGATCCCCTGAACTGGAGATGGGCCACCATATAGTTGCTGGTAGTTGATCCCAGGTTCTCTGGAAGAGGAGACAATGCTGTTAATTGTTGAGCCCTTTCAGTGGCTCCACCCATTTTTAATTTTTAGAAGTATATGTGATGCTGTGTTTATGTACTTCATATTCAGACCATAAGCGGGATTTAGATTCTCTATAATCTGTCACCCTCTTCTGGAGTGTCTGAAGACGGCTACAGTGTACTTATATTTAATAAATACATAAATGAATAAATAAATAAATAAACATTTTTTAAAATGAATAAGAAATAAAGAAAGACCAGGCAGGCCTGCCATCCTTATCTCTGTCTCTCTGTCTGTCTGTCGGTCTGATCCACTGGAACTGGAGATGGGCCACCATAAGGTGCTGGTAGTTTATCCCAGGTTCTCTGAAAGAGGAGACAATGCTGTTAATTGTTGAGCCCTCTCAGTGGCCCCACACATCTTTAAATTTTTAGAAGTATATGTGAGGCTGTGTTTATGTACATCATATGCAGACCATAAGAGGGATTTAGATTCTCCAGAATCTGACACCCTCTTCAGGAGTGTCTGAAGACAGCTACAGTGTACTTATATCTAATAAATCCATAAATGAATAAATAAATAAATAAACATTTTTTAAAATGAATAAGAAAGAAAGAAAGACCAGGCAGGCCTGCCATCCTTATCACTGTCTGTATGTCTGTCTGTATGATCCCCTGGAACTGGAGATGGCCACCATATAGTTGCTGGTAGTTGATCCCAGGTACTCTGTAAGAGGAGACAATGCTGTTAATTGTTGAGCTTTTAGAGTGGCCCCACCCTTCTTTAAATTTTTAGAAGTATATGTGAGGCTGTGTTTATGTACATCATATGCAGACCATAAGAGGGATTTAGATTCTCCAGAATCTGACACCCTCTTCTGGAGTGTCTGAACAGCTACAGTGTACTTATATCTAATAAATAAATAAATAAATAAATAAATAAACAAACATTTTTTTTAAAAAAGGATAAGAAAGTAAGAAAGACCCGGCAGGACTGCCATCCTTATCACTGTCTATCTGTCTGTCTGTCTGATCCCCTGGAACTGGAGATGGGCCACAATATAGTTGCTGGTAGTTGATCCCAGGTCCTCTGGAAGAGGAGACAATTCTGTTAATTGTTGAGCCCTCTCAGTGGCCCCACACATCTTTAAATTTTTAGAAGTATATGTGAGGCTGTGTTTATGTACATCATATGCAGACCATAAGAGGGATATAGATTCCCCAGAATCTGACACCCTCTTCTGGAGAGTCTGAAGACAGCTAGAGTGAATTATATCTAATAAGTACATAAATAAATAAATAAATAAATAAATAAATAAATAAATAAACATTTTTTAAAAGGATAAGAAAGAAAGAAAAATCAGGCAGGCCTGCCATCCTTATCACTGTCTGTCTGTCTGTCTGTCTGATCCCCTGCAAATTGAGATGGGCCACCATATAGTTGCTGGTAGTTGATCCCACGTTCTCTGGAAGAGGAGACAATGGTGTTAATTGTTGAGCCCTTTCAATGGGCCCACCCAACTTTAAATTTTTAGAAGTATATGTGAGGCTGTGTTTATGTACATCATATGCAGACCATAAGAGGGATTTAGATTCTCCAGAATATGACACCCTCTTCTAGAGTGTCTGAAGACAACTACAGTGTACTTATATCTAATAAATACATAAATAAATAAATAAACATTTTTTAAAAAGAATAAGAAAGAAAGAAAGACCAGGCAGGCCTGCCACCTTGTCTGTCTGTCTGTCTGTCTGTCTGTCTATCTGTCAGATACCCTGGAACTGGATGGGCCACCATATAGTTGCTGGTAGTTGATCCCAGGATCTCTGGAAGAGGAGACAATGCTGTTAGTTGTTGAGCCCTTTCAGTGGCCCCACCCATCTTTAAATTTTTAGAAGTATATGTGAGGCTGTTTTCATGTACATCATATGCAGACCATAAGAGGGATATTGATTCTCCAGAATCTGCACCGTCTTCTGGAGAGTCTGAAGACAGCTACAGTGTACTTATATCTTAAATACATAAATAAATAAATAAATGAATAAATGAATAAATAAATAAATAAATAAACATTTTTTTAAAAGGATAAGAAAGAAAGAAAAATCAGGCAGGCCTGCCATCCTTATCTCTGTCTGTCTGTCTGTCTGTCTTATCCCCTGGAACTTGAGATGGGCCACCATATAGTTGCTGGTAGTTGATCCCACGTTCTCTGGAAGAAGAGACAATGCTGTTAATTGTTGAGCCCTTTCAGTGGGCCCACCCATCTTTAAATTTTTAGAAGTATATGTGAGGCTGTATTTATGTACATCATATGCAGACCATAAGAGGGATTTAGATTCTCCAGAAGATGACACCCTCTTCTAGAGTGTCTGAAGACAGCTACAGTGTACTTATATCTAATAAATACATAAATAAATAAATAAATAAACATTTTTTTAAAAGTATAAGAAAGAAAGAAAGACAAGGCAGGCCTCCATCCTTATCTCTGTCAGTCTGTCTTTCTGTCTGTCTGATCCCTTGGAACTGGAGATGGGCCACCATATAGTTGCTGTTAGTTGATCCCAGGTTCTCTGGAAGAAGAGTCAATGCTGTTAATTGTTGAGCCCTTTCAGTGGCTCCACCTATCTTTAAATTTTTAGAAGTATATGTTAGGCTGTGTTTATGTACATCATATGCAGACCATAAGAGGGATTTAGATTCTCCAGAATCTGACACCCTCTTCTGGAGTGTCTGAAGACAGCTACAGTGTACTTATATCTAATAAATACATAAATAAATAAATAAATAAATAAATAAATAAATAAATAAATAAATAAACATTTTTTAAAAGGGATAAGAAAGAAAGAAAAACCAGGCAGGCCTGCCCTCCTTATCTCTGTCTGTCTGTCTGTCTGTCTGATCCCCTGGAACTGGAGATGGGCCACCATATAGTTGCTGGTAGTTGATCCCAGGTTCTCTGGAAGAAGAGACACTGCTGTTAATTGTTGAGCCCTTTCAGTGGCCCCACCCATCTAAATTTTTAGAAGTGTATGTGAATCTGTGTTTATGTCCATCATATGCAGACCATAAGAGGGATTTATATTCTCCAGAATCTGACATCCTCTTCTGGAGTGTCTGAAGACAGCTACAGTGTACTTATATCTAATAAATCCATAAATAAATAAATAAACATTTTTTAAAAAGTATAAGAAAGAAAGAAAAACCAGGGAGGCCTGCCACCCTTGTCTGTCTGTCTCTTTGTCTGCCTGATCCCCTGGAACTGGAGATGGGCCACCATATAATTGCTGGTAGTTGATCCCAGGTTCTCTGGTAGAGGAGACAATGCTGTTAATTGTTGAGCCCTTTCTGTGGCCCCACCCATCTTTAAATTTTTAGAAGTATATGTGAGGCTGTGTTTATGTACATCATATGCAGACCATAAGAGGGATTTAGATTCTCCAGAATCTGACACCCTCTTCAGGAGTGTATGAAGACAGCTACAGTGTACTTATATATAATAAATACATAAATAAATAAATAAACATTTTTTGAAAAGTATAAGAAAGAAAGAAAGACCATGCAGGCCTCCATCCTTATCTCTGTCTGTCTGTCTGTCTGTCTGATACCCTGGAACTGGAGATGGGCCACCATATAGTTGCTGGTAGTTTATCCAAGGTTCTCTGAAAGAGGAGACAATGCTGTTAATTGTTGAGCCCTTTCTGTGGCCCCACCCATCTTTAAATTTTTAGAAGTATATGTGAGGCTGTGCTTATGTACATCATATGCAGACCATAAGAGGGATTTAGATTCTCCAGAATCTGACACCCTCTTCTGGAGTGTCTGAAGATAGCTACAGTGTACTTATATCTAATAAATAAATAAATAAATAAATAAATAAATAAATAAACAAACATTTTTTAAAAAGGATAAGAAAGAAAGAAAGACCAGGCAGGGCTGCCATCCTTATCTTTGTCTGTCTGTCTCTCTGTTTGTCTGTCTGTCTGATCTCCTGGAACTGGAGATGGGCCACCATTTTGTTGCTGATAGTTGATCCCAGGTCTTCTGAAGAGGAGACAATGCTGTTAATTGTTCAGCCCTTTCAGTGGCCCCACCCATATTTAAAATTCTAGAAGTAAATGTGATGCTGTGTTTATGTACATCATATTCAGACCCTTAAAGAGGGATTTATATTCTCCAGAATCTGACACCGTCTTTTGGAGTGTCTATGACGGATACAGTGTACTTATATCTAATAAATACATAAATAAAGAAATAAACATTTTTTTAAAAAGAAAAGAAAGAAAGGAAGACCAGGCAGGCCTGCCATCCTTATCTCTGTCTGTCTGTCTGTCTGTCTGATCCTCTGGACCTGGAGATGGGCCACCATAGAGTTGCTTGTAGTTGATCCCAGGTTCTCTGGAAGAGGAGACAATGCTGTTAATTGTAGAGCCCTTTCAGTGGCCCCACCCATCTTTAAATTTTTAGAAGTATATGCGAGGCTGTGTTTATGTACCGAATATGCAGACCATAAGAGGGATTTAGATTCTCCAGAATCTGACACCCTCTTCTGGAGTGTCTGAAGACAGCTACAGTGTACTTATATCTAATAAATTCATAAATAAACAAATGAACATTTTTAAAAAAGGATAATAAGGAAAGAGAGACCAGGCAAGCCTGCCATCCTTGTCTGTCTGTCTGTCTGATCCCCTGGAAATGGAGATGGGCCACCATATAATTGCTGGTAGTTGATCCCAGGTTCTCTGGAAGAGGAGTCAGTGCTGTTAATTGTTGAGCCCTTTCAGTGGCCCCACCCATCTTTAAATTTTTAGAAGTATATGTGAGGCTGTGTTCATGTACATCATATGCAGACCATAAGAGGGATATAGATTCTCCAGAATCTGACACCCTCTTCGGGAGTGTTTGAAGACAGCTACAGTGTACTTAAATCTAATAAATACATACTTAAATTAATAAACATTTTTTAAAAAGGATAAGAAAGAATGAAAGACCAAGTAGGCCTGCCATCCTTAACTCTATCTGTCTGTATGTCTGTCTGTCTGTCTGATCCCCTGGAACTGGAGATGGGCCACCATATAGTTGCTGGTAGTTGATCCCAGGTTATCTATAAGAGGAGACAATGCTGTTAATTGTTGATCCCTTTCATTGGCCCCACACATGTTTAAATTTTTAGAAGTAAATGTAAGGCTGTGTTTATGTACATCATATGCAGACCGTAAGAGGGATATAGATTCTCAAGAATCTGACACCCTCTTCTGGAGTGTCTGAAGACAGCTACAGTGTACTTATATCTAATAAATACATAAATAAATAAATAAATAAATAAATAAATAAACATTTTTTAAAAGGGATAAGTAAGAAAGAAAAACCAGGCAGGCCTGCCATCCTTGTCTGTCTTTCTCTCTGTCTGTCTGTCTTGCCTAGCCCCTTGAGTAGCCTAGCCTAGTCCCTTGCCTTGACTAGCCCAGCCCCTTGCCTAGCCTAGCCTAGCCCAGCCCTGCCTTGCCTAGCCCTGCCTATCCCTGTCTTTAACCAGGCTGGCCTCGATCTAAAAAACTGACTGCCTCTGCCTCCAGAGTGCTCTCATTAAGACCTCGAGCCACCACTGATTGTTGTGTTTTCTAAGTCTTACATAGGTATGGTCTGTTTCTCAGCTGTGAAACCCTAATTAACACGTGTAGTCTGTCCTAGGTCAGCCATAGCTACAGACTGAGGCCTTTTCTAAAACAAAACAAAAGAAAACAAAAAATAGAAATAATAAAATAAATAAATTAAGCAACCACATGATATCTTTTCTTTCTTTCAATGATACTCAGAGCTTGAAGCAGTTCACCCATGAGACCTCAGCTCCGGACATTGAGGCTCTTTCCCTAACAAGTATTATGGCTGAACCTGAGGGGTTCTACTGCTGATTTGGGTCCCCCACTTTAAAAAAATAGTTGTTTTCAAAGGCTGCAGGTTCTTAGCCCTGTTCCTTGTTACAGTTGAGTCACAGCCCTGAAAGTTCAGTGGTAGTTAAAGGCACTGAGAAGGGCTTCCTATAGACATCAAAGACCAAGTCTTTGTTTTTAAAAAGTTAATCTGGATTCCCCCACCCCCTGGCATCCTTAGAATTCCTAGAAAGGAAGGCAGGGACCTGGGCAGAAGGGTGCAAGCCTACTGGTGTTTGTAAGTGGTAACAGAAAGCTTTCTCTTGTTGGTACCCTACCCCAAGTTACACTGTCACTTCTTTTTCCTAGTTGTTGTTTTGTCGGTTTGTATTCTCAACATAGACCCTTTTCCTTCCTAACCTTGGCTGTCCTGAACCTTACTGTCCTTGAACTCAGTGATTTGCCTGTCTTGCTGGGATGAAACTGTGAGCTACCATCCAGAAGGAAGCACCCGGCTGAGGTTAGATTGGGGTCTCTTCCATTTTCCTCTATGAACATGCATATGGCAGGCCTGATCTTTCTTTTTTACTTTTCCTTTTCTTTTTAAAGATTTATTTATTTATTATATTTAAGTATGCTGTAGCTATCTTCAGACAGTCCAGAAGAGGGTGTCAGATTCTGAAGAATCTAAATCATTCTTATTGTCTGCATATGATGTATATAAACACAGCCTCACATATACTCAAAAAAAAAAAAGAAAGAAAAAAGATGTGGCTACAGAGAGGGCTAAACAATTAAGAGCATTGTCTCCTCTTCCAGAGAAACTGGGCTCAATTACCAGTATTATATATGGTGGCCCATCTCCAGTTCCAGGGGATCTAATACTCTGTTCTGGAGTCTGTGGGCACAGCATACACATGCAAAACATTCTTACACAATCATTGAGAGAGGAGAGAGAGGGGTTGAGAGAGAGGGGAGGTAATCATACCTCCTGACGAGTTTGAAGACCTGAGCTTCATCACTCACACAAATAAATAAATGCAAAATATTTTTTTATAAATAAACTCTGCCATAGCCCTTTAAAAATTCCTAGAAAACAAGTTTTATAAGCAACAGTTATATTTACTATATCTAAAGGACAGTCATGAGCATATTCAATAAATAGAAAAAGGCCTGTTAGTCTTAGAAATGGAAAAGACAAACCAAGGAAGGTTTGCAATTACATAATGAGGCAGCTCAGCCCAGCTCTAAGGTTGGAAATAAGACTCGAGAATAGGATACACCTGAAGACAGCCAGCCATTGTTTTTTGTTTTGGAGGCTGAAAGGATACACCTGAAGACAGCCAATGCTGTGTGATGGTGATCTGGTATTTTTTTTTTTAATTTTTAAAAACTTTAACACTTTTTATAAAACTTTTATAAAAACTTTTTCTTTCTTTCTTTCTTTCTTTCTTTCTTTCTTTCTTTCTTTCTTTCTTTCTTTCCTTCTTTCTTTCTTTCTTTCTTTCTTTCCTTCTTTCTTTCTTTCCTTCTTTCTTTCCTTCTTTCTTTCCTTCTTTCTTTCTTTCTTTCCTTCTTTCTTTCTTTCTTTCCTTCTTTCTTTCTTTCTTTCCTTCTTTCTTTCTTTCTTTCCTTCTTTCTTTCCTTCTTTCCTTCTTTCTTTCCTTCTTTCTTTCTTTCTTTCCTTCTTTCTTTCCTTCTTTCCTTCTTTCTTTCTTTCTTTCCTTTCCTCACCCTAGCCCTGTCTTTCACCAGGGTGGCCTCGAACTCAGAAACTGACTGCCTCTGCCTACAGAGTGCTCTCATTAAGAGCTTGAGCCACCACTGAATGTAGGGTTTTCTAAGCCTTACCTTGCTCTTGGTGTCTGTTCTCAGCTGTGAAACCCTAATTAACACAAGTAGGCAGTCCTGGGTCAGCCAGAGCTACAGACTGAGGACTTCTCTAAAAACAAATAAAACAAAACAAAACAACAAATAGAAATAATAAAATACATAAATTAAGAAACCACAGCATAGCTTTTCTCTCTCTAGGTGGTACTCAGAAATTCCAGCAGTTGGCCTGTGACACCTGAGCTCAGTATATGTGAGGCTGTGTTTATGTACATCATATGCAGACCATAAGAGGGATTTACATTCTCCAGAATCTGACACCCTCCTCTGGAGTGTCTGAAGAGAGCTACAGTGTACTTATATCTAAGAAATACATAAATAAATAAATAAATAAATAAATAAATAAATAAATAAATATTTTTTAAAAAGGATAAGAAAGAAAGAAAGACCAGGCAGGCCTGCCATCATTATCTCTGTCTGTCTGTCTGTCTGTCTGTCTGATCCCCTGGAACTGGAGATGGGCCACCTTGTAGGAGCTGGTAGTTGATCCCAGGTTCTCTGGAAGAGGAGACAATGCTGTTAATTTTTGAGCCCTTTCAGTGGCCCCACCCATTTTTAATTTTTAGAAGTATATGTGAGGCTGTGTTTATGTACATCATATTCAGAACATAAGAGGGATTTAGATTCTCCAGAATCTGACAACCTCTTCTGGAGTGTCTGAAACAGATACAGTTTACATATATCTAATAAATACATATATAAAAAATAAATATTTTTAAAAAGGATAAGAAAGAAAGAAAGACCAGGCAGGCCTCCATCCTTAACTCTGTCTGTCTGTCTGTCTGTTTGATACCCTGGAACTGGAGATGGGCCACCATATAGTTGCTGGAAGTTGATCCCAGGCTCTCTGGAAGAGGAGACAATGCTGTTAATTGTTGAGCCATTTCAGTGGCCCCACCCATCTTTAAATTTTTAGAAGTAAAGTTGAGGCTGTGTTTATGTACATCATATGCAGACCATAAGAGGGATTTAGATTCTCCAGAATCTGACACCCTCTTCTTGATTGCTTGAAGACAGCTACATTGTACTTATATCTAATAAATACATAAATATATGAATAACCATTTTTTAAAAAGGATAAGAAAGAAAGAAAGACCAGGTAGGCCTGCCATCATTATCCTTGTCTGTCTGTCTGTCTGTCTGATCACCTGGAACTGGAGATGGGCCACCATATAGTTGCTGGTAGTTGATCCCAGGATCTCTGGTAGAGTTGACAATGCTGTTAATTGTTGAGACCTTTAAGTGGCCCCACACATATTTTAATTTTTAGAAGTATATGTGAGGCTGTGTTTATGTACATAATATGCAGACCATAAGAGGGATATCGATACTCCAGAATCTGACACCCTCTTCTGGAGTGTCTGAAGACAGCTACAGTGTACTTATATCTAATAAATTCATAAATAAACAAATAAACATTTTTAAAAAAGGATAATAAAGAAAGAGAGACCAGGCAAGCCTGCCATCCTTGTCTGTCTGTCTGTCTGTCTGTTCCCCTGGAACTAGAGATGGGCCACCATATAAATGCTGGTAGTTGATCCCATGTTCTCTGGAAGAGGAGTCAGTGCTGTTAATTGTTGAGCCCTTTCAGTGGCCCCACCCATCTATAAATTTTTAGAAATATATGTGAGGCTGTGTTCATGTACATCATATGCAGACCATAAGAGGGATATAGATTCTCCAGAATCTGACACCCTCTTCGGGAGTGTTTGAAGAGAGCTACAGTGTACTTATATCTAATAAATACATACTTAAATTAATAAACATTTTTTAAAAAGGATAAGAAAGAATGAAAGACCAGGTAGGCCTTCCATCCTTAACTCTATCTGTCTGTATGTCTGTCTGTCTGTCTGATCCCCTGGAACTGGAGATGGGCCACCATATAGTTGCTGGTAGTTGATCCCAGGTTCTCTGGTAGAGGAGACAATGCTGTTAATTGTTGAGCCCTTTCAGTGGCCCCACCCATCTTTAAATTTTTAGAAGTATATGTGAGGCTGTGTTCATGTACATCATATGCAGACCATAAGAGGGATATTGATTCTCCAGAATCTGACACCCTCTTCTGGAGAGTCTGAAGACTGCTACAGTGTACTTATATCTAATAAATACATAAATAAATAAATAAATAAATAAATAAATAAATAAATGAATAAATAAATAAATAAATAAACATTTTTTAAAAAGGATAAGAAAGAAAGAAAAATCAGGCAGGCCTGCCATCCTTATCTCTGTCTGTCTGTCTGTCTGTCTTATCCCCTGGAACTTGAGATGGGCCACCATATAGTTGCTTGTAGTTGATCCAAGGATCTCTGGAAGAGGAGACAATGCTGTTAATTGTTGAGCCCTTTCAGTGGGCCCACCCTTCTTTAAATTTTTAGAAGTATATGTGAGGCTGTGTTTATGTACATCATATGCAGACCATAAGAGGGATTTAGATTACCCAGAAGATGACACCCTCTTCTAGAGTGTATGAAGACAGCTAAAGTGTACTTATATCTAATAAATACATACTTAAATTAATAAACATTTTTTTAAAGTATAAGAAAGAAAGAAAGACCAGGCAGGCCTCCATCCTTATCTCTGTCAGTCTGTCTGTCTGTCTGATCCATTGGAACTGGAGATGGGCCACTATATAGTTGCTGTTACTTGATCCCAGGTTCTCTGGAAGAAGAGACAATGCTGTTAATTGTTGAGCCCTTTCAGTGGCTCCACCTATCTTTAAATTTTTAGAAGTATATGTTAGGCTGTGTTTATGTACATCATATGCAGACCATAAGAGGGATTTAGATTCTCCAGAATCTGACACCCTCTTCTGGAGTGTCTGAAGACAACTACAGTGTACTTATATCTAATAAATACATAAATAAATAAATAAATAAATAAATAAATAAATAAATAAATAAACATTATTTTAAAAGGATAAGAAAGAAAGAAAAACCAGGCAGGCCTGCCCTCCTTATCTCTGTCTGTCTGTCTGTCTGTCTGATCCCCTGGAACTGGAGATGGGCCACCATATAGTTGCTGGTAGTTGATCCCAGGTTTTCTGGAAGAAGAGACAATGCTGTTAATTGTTGAGCCCTTTCAGTGGCCCCACCCATCTTAAATTTTTAGAAGTGTATGTGAATCTGTGTTTATGTCCATCATATGCAGACCATAAGAGGGATTTATATTCTCCAGAATCTGACACCCTCTTCTGGAGTGTCTGAATACAGCTACAGTGTACTTATATCTTATAAATACATAAATAAATAAATAAATATTTTTTAAAAAGGATAAGAAAGAAAGAAAAACCAGGGAGGACTGCCACCCTTGTCTGTCTGTCTCTTTGTCTGCCTGATCCCCTGGAACTGAAGATGGGCCACCATATAGTTGCTGGTAGTTGATCCCAGGTTCTCTGTTAGAGGAGACAATGCTGTTAATTTTTGAGCCCTTTCAGTGGCCCCACACATCTTTAAATTTTTAGAAGTATATGTGAGGCTGTGTTTATGTACATCATATGCAGACCATAAGAGGGATTTAGATTCTCCAGAATCTGGCACCCTCTTCTGGAGTGTCTGAAGACAGCTTCAGTGTACTTATATGTAATAAATACAAAAATAAATAAATAAATAAGAAGACATTTTTTTTTAAAAGTATAAGAAAGAAAGGAAGACCAGGCAGGCCTCCATTCTTATCTCTGTCTGTCTGTCTGTATGTCTGATACCCTGGAACTGGAGATGGGCAACCATATAGTTGCTGGTAGTTTATCCAAGGTTCTCTGGAAGAGGAGACAATGCTGTTAATTGTTGATCCCTTTCTGTGGCCCCTCCCATTTTAAATTTTTAGAAGTATATGTGAGGCTGTGTTTATGTACATCATATGCAGACCATAAGAGGGATTTAGATTCTCCAGAATCTGACATCCTCTTTTGGAGTATCTGAAGATAGCTACAGTGTACTTATATCTAATAAATAAATAAATAAATAAATAAATAAATAAATAAATAAACATTTTTTAAAAAGGATAAGAAAGAAAGAAAGACCAGGCAGGGCTGCCATCCTTATCTTTGTCTGTCTGTCTGTCTCTCTGTTTGTCTGTCTGTCTGATCTCCTGGAACTGGAGATGGGCCACCATTTTGTTGCTGGTAGTTGATCCCAGGTCTTCTGAAGAGGAGACAATGCTGTTAATTGTTCAGCCCTTTCAGTGGCCCCACCCATCTTTAAATTTCTAGAAGTAAATGTGATGCTGTGTTTATGTACATCATATTCAGACCCTTAAAGAGGGATTTATATTCTCCAGAATCTGACACCGTCTTTTGGAGTGTCTATGACGGATACAGGGTACTTATATCTAATAAATACATAAATAAAGAAATAAACATTTTTTAAAAACGATAAGAAAGAAAGAAAGACCAGGCAGGCCTGCCATCCTTATCACTGTCTGTCTGTCTGTCTGATCCCCTGGAACTGGAGATGGGCCACCATATAATTGCTGGTAGTTGATCCCAGGTTCTCTGGAAGATGAATCAGTGCTGTTAATTGTTGAGCCCTTTCAGTGGCCCCACCCATCTTTAAATTTTTAGAAGTATATGTGAGGCTGTGTTCATGTACATCATATGCAGACCATAAGAGGGATATAGATTCTCCAGAATCTGACACCCTCTTCGGGAGTGTTTGAAGACAGCTACAATGTACTTAAATCTAATAAATACATACTTAATTTAATAAACATTTTTTAAAAAGGATAAGAAAGAATGAAAGACCAGGTAGGCCTGCCATTCTTAACTCTATCTGTCTGTATGTCTGTCTGTCTGTCTGATCCCCTGGAACTGGAGATGGGCCACCATATCGTTGCTGGTAGTTGATCCCTGGTTCTCTATAAGAGGAGACAATGTTGTTAATTGTTGATTTCTTTCATTGGCCCCACACATCTTTAAATTTTTAGAAGTAAATGTGAGGCTGTGTTTATGTACATCATATGCAGACCATAAGAGGGATATAGATTCTCCAGAATCTGACACCCTCTTCTGGAGTGTCTGAAGACAGCTACAGTGTACTTATATCTAATAAATACATAAATAAATAAATAAATAAATAAATAAACATTTTTTAAAAGGGATAAGAAAGAAAGAAAAACCAGGCAGGCCTGCCATTCTTGTCTGTCTTTCTCTCTGTCTGTCTGTCTTGCCTAGCCCCTTGAGTAGCCTAGCCTAGTCCCTTGCCTTGACTAGCCCAGCCCCTTGCCTAGCCAAGCCTAGCCCAGCCCAGCCCTGCCTTGCCTAGCCCTGCCTATCCCTGTCTTTAACCAGGCTGGCCTCGAACTCAGAAACTGACTGCCTCTGCCTCCAGAGTGCTCTCATTAAGAGCTCGAGCCACCACTGACTGTTGGGTTTTCTAAGTCTTACATAGGTATGGTCTGTTTCTCAGCTGTGAAACCCTAATTAACACATGTAGTCTGTCCTAGGTCAGCCATAGCTACAGACTGAGGCCTTTTCTAAAACAAAACAAAAGAAAACAAAAAATAGAAATAATAAAATAAATAAATTAAGCAACCACATGATATCTTTTCTTTCTTTCAATGATACTCAGAGCTTGAAGCAGTTCACCCATGAGACCTCAGCTCCGGACATTGAGGCTCTTTCCCTAACAAGTATTATGGCTGAACCTGAGGGGTTCTACTGCTGATTTGGGTCCCCCACTTTAAAAAAATAGTTGTTTTCAAAGGCTGCAGGTTCTTAGCCCTGTTCCTTGTTACAGTTGAGTCACAGCCCTGAAAGTTCAGTGGTAGTTAAAGGCACTGAGAAGGGCTTCCTATAGACATCAAAGACCAAGTCTTTGTTTTTAAAAAGTTAATCTGGATTCCCCCACCCCCTGGCATCCTTAGAATTCCTAGAAAGGAAGGCAGGGACCTGGGCAGAAGGGTGCAAGCCTACTGGTGTTTGTAAGTGGTAACAGAAAGCTTTCTCTTGTTGGTACCCTACCCCAAGTTACACTGTCACTTCTTTTTCCTAGTTGTTGTTTTGTCGGTTTGTATTCTCAACATAGACCCTTTTCCTTCCTAACCTTGGCTGTCCTGAACCTTACTGTCCTTGAACTCAGTGATTTGCCTGTCTTGCTGGGATGAAACTGTGAGCTACCATCCAGAAGGAAGCACCCTGCTGAGGTTAGATTGGGGTCTCTTCCATTTTCCTCTATGAACATGCATATGAGAGGCCTGTTCTTTCTTTTTTACTTTTCCTTTTCTTTTTAAAGATTTATTTATTTATTATATTTAAGTATGCTGTAGCTATCTTCAGACAGTCCAGAAGAGGGTGTCAGATTCTGAAGAATCTAAATCATTCTTATTGTCTGCATATGATGTATATAAACACAGCCTCACATAAACTCAAAAAAAAAAAAAAAGAAAGAAAGATGTGGCTACAGAGAGGGCTCAACAATTAAGAGCATTGTCTCCTCTTCCAGAGAACCTGGGCTCAATTACCAGTATTATATATGGTGGCCCATCTCCAGTTCCAGGGAATCTAATACTCTGTTCTGGAGTCTGTGGGCACAGCATACACATGCAAAACATTCTTACACAATCATTGAGAGAGGAGAGAGAGGGGTTGAGAGAGAGGGGAGGTAATCATACCTCCTGACGAGTTTGAAGACCTGAGCTTCATCACTCACACAAATAAATAAATGCAAAATATTTTTTTATAAATAAACTCTGCCATTGCCCTTTAAAAATTCCTAGAAAACAAGTTTTATAAGCAACAGTTATATTTACTATATCTAAAGGACAGTCATGAGCATATTCAATAAATAGAAAAAGGCCTGTTAGTCTTAGAAATGGAAAAGACAAACCAAGGAAGGTTTGCAATTACATAATGAGGCATCTCAGCCCAGCTCTAAGGTTGGAAATAAGACTCGAGAATAGGATACACCTGAAGACAGCCAGCCATTGTTTTTTGTTTTGGAGGCTGAAAGGATACACCTGAAGACAGCCAATGCTGTGTGATGGTGATCTGGTATTTTTTTTTTAATTTTTAAAAACTTTAACACTTTTTATAAAACTTTTATAAAAACTTTTTCTTTCTTTCTTTCTTTCTTCCTTTCTTTCCTCACCCTAGCCCTGTCTTTCACCAGGGTGGCCTCGAACTCAGAAACTGACTGCCTCTATCTACTGAGTGCTCTCATTAAGAGCTTGAGCCACCACTGAATGTAGGGTTTTCTAAGCCTTACCTTGCTCTTGGTGTCTATTCTCAGCTGTGAAACCCTAATTAACACAAGTAGGCAGTCCTGGATCAGCCAGAGCTACAGACTGAGGACATCTCTAAAAACAAATAAAACAAAACAAAACAACAAATAGAAATAATAAAATACATAAATTAAGCAAACACAGCATAGCTTTTCTCTCTCTAGGTGGTACTCAGAAATTCCAGCAGTTGGCCTGTGACACCTCAGCTCAGTATATGTGAGGCTGTGTTTATGTACACCCTATGCAGACCATAAGAGGGATTTACATTCTCCAGAATCTGACACCCTCCTCTGGAGTGTCTAAAGAAAGCTATAGTGTACTTATATCTAAGAAATACATACATAAATAAATAAATAAATAAATAAATAAATAAATAAATAAATATTTTTTAAAAAGGATAAGAAAGAAAGAAAGACCAGGCAGGCCTGCCATCCTTATCTCTGTCTGTCTGTCTGTCTGTCTGATTCCCTGGAACTGGAGATGGGCCACCTTGTAGGTGCTGGTAGTTGATCCCAGGTTCTCTGGAAGAGGAGACAATGCTGTTAATTGTTGAACCATTTCAGTGGCCCCACCCATTTTTAATTTTTAGAAGTATATGTGAGGCTGTGTTTATGTACATCATATGCAGACCATAAGAGGGATTTAGATTCTCCAGAATCTTTCACCCTCTTCTGGAGTGTCTGAAGATGGCTACAGTGTACTTATATCTAATAAATACATAAATAAATAAATAAATAAAGATTTTTTAAAAAGTATAAGAAATAAAGAAAGACCAGGCAGGCCTGCCATCCTTATCTCTGTCTCTCTGTCTGTCTGTCTGTCTGATCCACTGGAACTGGAGATGGGCCACCATAAGGTGCTGGTAGTTTATCCCAGGTTCTCTGAAAGAGGAGACAATGCTGTTAATTGTTGAGCCCTCTCAGTGGCCCCACACATCTTTAAATTTTTAGAAGTATATGTGAGGCTGTGTTTATGTACATCATATGCAGACCATAAGAGGGATTTTGATTCTCCAGAATCTGACACCCTCTTCTGGTGTGTCTGAAGACAGCTACAGTGTACTTATATCTAATAAATACATAAATAAATATATAAATAAACATTTTTTAAAAAGGATAAGAAAGAAAGAAAGACCAGGCAGGCCTGCCATCCTTAGCACTGTCTGTATGTCTGTCTGTCTGATCCCCTGGAACTGGAGATGGGCCACCATATAGTTGCAGGTAGTTGATCCCAGGTACTCTGGAAGAGGAGACAATGCTGTTAATTGTTGAGTTTTTAGAGTGGCCCCACCCTTCTTTAAATTTTTAGAAGTATATGTGAGGCTGTGTTTATGTACATCATATGCAGACCATAAGAGGGATTTAGATTTTCCAGAATCTGACACCCTCTTCTGTAGTGTCTGAACAGCTACAGTGTACTTATATCTACTAAATACATAAATAAATAAATAAATAAACATTTTTTAAAAAGGATAAGAAAGAAAGAAAGACCAGGCAGGCCTGCCATCCATATCTCTGCCTGTCTGTCTGTTTGTCTATCTGATCCCCGGGAACTGGAGATGGGCCACCATATAGTTGCTGGTAGTTGATCCAAGGTTCTCTGGAAGAGGAGACAACGCTCTTAATTGTTGAGCCCTTTCAGTGGCCCCACACTTCTTTAAATATTTAGAAGTATATGTGAGGCTGTGTTTATGTACATCATATTCAGATTATAAGAGGATTTAGATTCTCCAGAATCTGACACCCTCTACTGGAGTGTCTGAAGACAGCTACAGTGTACTTATATGTAATAAATAAATAAATAAATAAATAAACATTTTTTAAAAAGGATAAGAAACAAAGTAAGACCAGGCAGGCCTGCCATCCTTATCTCTGTCTGTCTGTCTGTCTGTCTGATCCCCTGGAACTGGAGATGGGCCACCATATAGTTGCTGGTAGTTGATCCAAGGTTCTCTGGAAGAGGAGACAATGCTGTTAATTGTTGAGCCCTTTCAGTGGCCCCACACTTCTTTAAATATTTAAAAGTATATGTGAGGCTGTGTTTATGTACATCATATTCAGATTATAAGAGGATTTAGATTATCCAGAATCTGACACCCTATACTGGAGTGTCTGAAGACAGCTACAGTGTACTTATATATAATAAATACATAAATAAATAAATAAATAAATAAATAAACATTTTTGAAAAAGGAAAAGAAAGAAAGTAAGACCAGGCAGGCCTGCCATCCTTATCTCTGTCTGTCTGTCTGTCTGTCTGATCCCCTGGAACTGGAGATGTGCCACCATATAGTAGCTGGTAGTTGATCCAAGGTTCTCTGGAAGAGGAGACAATGCTGTTAATTGTTGAGCCCTTTCAGTGGCCCCACACTTTTTAAATATTTAGAAGTATATGTGAGGCTGTGTTTATGTACATCATATTCAGATTATAAGAGGATTTAGATTCTCCAGAGTCTGACACCCTCTTCTGGAGTGTCTGAAGACAGCTACAGTGTACTTATATCGAATAAATACATAAATAAATATATAAATAAACATTTTTTTAAAAAGGATAAGAAAGAAAGAAAGACCAGGCAGGCCTGCCATCCTTATCACTGTCTGTATGTCTGTCTGTCTGATCCCCTGGAACTGGAAATGGGCCACCATATAGTTGCTGGTAGTTGATCCCAGGTACTCTGGAAGAGGAGACAATGCTGTTAATTGTTGAGCTTTTAGAGTAGCCCCACACTTCTTTAAATTTTTAAAAGTATATGTGAGGCTGTGTTTATGTACATCATATGCAGACCATAAGAGGGATTTAGATTCTCCAGAATCTGACAGCCTCTTCTGGAGTGTCTGAACAGCTACAGTGTATTTATATCTACTAAATACATAAATAAATAAATAAATAAATAAATAAATAAACATTTTTTAAAAAGGATAAGACAGAAAGAAAGACCAGGCAGGCCTGCCATCCATATCTCTGTCTGTCTGTCTGTCTGTCTATCTGATCCCTGGAAACTGGAGATGGGCCACGAATAGTTGCTGGTAGTTGATCCCAGGTTCTCTGGAAGAGGTGACAATGCTGTTAATTGTTGAGCCCTTTCAGTGGCGCCACCCATCTTTAAATATTTAGAAGTATATGTGAGGCTGTGTTTATGTACATCATATGCAGACCATAAGAGGGATTTAGATTTTCCAGAATCTGACACCCTCTTCTGTAGTGTCTGAACAGCTACAGTGTACTTATATCTACTAAATACATAAATAAATAAATAAATAACTAAACATTTTTTAAAAAGGATAAGAAAGAAAGAAAGACCAGGCAGGCCTGCCATCCATATCTCTGCCTGTCTGTCTGTCTGTCTATCTGATCCCCGGGAACTGGAGATGGGCCACCATATAGTTGCTGGTAGTTGATCCAAGGTTCTCTGGAAGAGGAGACAATGCTCTTAATTATTGAGCCCTTTCAGTGGCCCCACACTTCTTTAAATATTTAGAAGTATATGTGAGGCTGTGTTTATGTACATAATATGAAGACCATAAGAGGGATATCGATACTCCAGAATCTGACACCCTCTTCTGGAGTGTCTGAAGATAGCTACAGTGTACTTATATCTAATAAATAAATAAATAAATAAATAAATAAATAAATAAATAAATAAACAAACATTTTTTAAAAAGCATAAGAAAGAAAGAAAGACCAGGCAGGACTGCCATCCTTATCTCTGTCTGTCTGTCTGTCTGTCTGATCCTCTGGAACTGGAGATGGGCCACCATAGAGATGCTTGTAGTTGATCCCAGGTTCTCTGGAAAAGGAGACAATGCTTTTAATTGTTGAGCCCTTTCAGTGGGCCCACACGTCTTTAAATTTTTAGAAGTATATGTGAGGCTGTGTTTATGTACATCATATGCAGACCATAAGAGGGATTTAGATTCTCCAGAAGATGACACACTCTTCTAGAGTGTCTGAAGACAGCTACAGTGTACTTATATCTAATAAATTCATAAATAAACAAATAAACATTTTTAAAAAAGGATAATAAAGAAAGAGAGACCAGGCAAGCCTGCCATCCTTGTCTGTCTGTCTGTCTATCTGTTCCCCTGGAACTAGAGATGGGCCACCATATAAATGCTGGTAGTTGATCCCATGTTCTCTGGAAGAGGAGTCAGTGCTGTTAATTGTTGAGCCCTTTCAGTGGCCCCACCCATCTATAAATTTTTAGAAATATATGTGAGGCTGTGTTCATGTACATCATATGCAGACCATAAGAGGGATATAGATTCTCCAGAATCTGACACCCTCTTCGGGAGTGTTTGAAGAGAGCTACAGTGTACTTATATCTAATAAATACATACTTAAATTAATAAACATTTTTTAAAAAGGATAAGAAAGAATGAAAGACCAGGTAGGCCTTCCATCCTTAACTCTATCTGTCTGTATGTCTGTCTGTCTGTCTGATCCCCTGGAACTGGAGATGGGCCACCATATAGTTGCTGGTAGTTGATCCCAGGTTCTCTGGTAGAGGAGACAATGCTGTTAATTGTTGAGCCCTTTCAGTGGCCCCACCCATCTTTAAATTTTTAGAAGTATATGTGAGGCTGTGTTCATGTACATCATATGCAGACCATAAGAGGGATATTGATTCTCCAGAATCTGACACCCTCTTCTGGAGAGTCTGAAGACTGCTACAGTGTACTTATATCTAATAAATACATAAATAAATAAATAAATAAATAAATGAATAAATAAATAAATAAATGAACATTTTTTAAAAAGGACAAGAAAGAAAGAAAAATCAGGCAGGCCTGCCATCCTTATCTCTGTCTGTCTGTCTGTCTGTCTTATCCCCTGGAACTTGAGATGGGCCACCATATAGTTGCTTGTAGTTGATCCAAGGATCTCTTGAAGAGGAGACAATGCTGTTAATTGTTGAGCCCTTTCAGTGGGCCCACCCTTCTTTAAATTTTTAGAAGTATATGTGAGGCTGTGTTTATGTACATCATATGCAGACCATAAGAGGGATTTAGATTACCCAGAAGATGACACCCTCTTCTAGAGTGTCTGAAGACAGCTAAAGTGTACTTATATCTAATAAATACATACTTAAATTAATAAACATTTTTTTAAAGTATAAGAAAGAAAGAAAGACCAGGCAGGCCTCCATCCTTATCTCTGTCAGTCTGTCTGTCTGTCTGATCCATTGGAACTGGAGATGGGCCACTATATAGTTGCTGTTAGTTGATCCCAGGTTCTCTGGAAGAAGAGACAATGCTGTTAATTGTTGAGCCCTTTCAGTGGCTCCACCTATCTTTAAATTTTAGAAGTATATGTTAGGCTGTGTTTATGTACATCATATGCAGACCATAAGAGGGATTTAGATTCTCCAGAATCTGACACCCTCTTCTGGAGTGTCTGAAGCAACTACAGTGTACTTATATCTAATAAATACATAAATAAATAAATAAATAAATAAATAAATAAACATTATTTTAAAAGGATAAGAAAGAAAGAAAAACCAGGCAGGCCTGCCCTCCTTATCTCTGTCTGTCTGTCTGTCTGTCTGATCCCCTGGAACTGGAGATGGGCCACCATATAGTTGCTGGTAGTTGATCCCAGGTTTTCTGGAAGAAGAGACAATGCTGTTAATTGTTGAGCCCCTTCAGTGGCCCCACCCATCTTAAATTTTTAGAAGTGTATGTGAATCTGTGTTTATGTCCATCATATGCAGGCCATAAGAGGGATTTATATTCTCCAGAATCTGACACCCTCTTCTGGAGTGTCTGAAGACAGCTACAGTGTACTTATATCTTATAAATACATAAATAAATAAATAAACATTTTTTAAAAAGGATAAGAAAGAAAGAAAAACAAGGGAGGACTGCCACCCTTGTCTGTCTGTCTCTTTGTCTGCCTGATCCCCTGGAACTGGAGATGGGCCACCATATAGTTGCTGGTAGTTGATCCCAGGTTCTCTGTTAGAGGAGACAATGCTGTTAATTTTTGGGCCTTTTCAGTGGCCCCACACATCTTTAAATTTTTAGAAGTATATGTGAGGCTGTGTTTATGTACATCATATGCAGACCATAAGAGGGATTTAGATTCTCCAGAATCTGACACCCTCTTCTGGAGTGTCTGAAGACAGCTACAGTGTACTTATATGTAATAAATAAATAAATAAATAAATAAATAAACATTTTTTTTAAAAGTATAAGAAAGAAAGAAAGACCAGGCAGGCCTCCATTCTTATCTCTCTCTGTCTGTCTGTCTGTCTGATACCCTGGAACTGGAGATGGGCCACCATATATTTGCTGGTAGTTTATCCAAGGTTCTCTGGAAGAGGAGACAATGCTGTTAATTGTTGATCCCTTTCTGTGGCCCCACCCATCTTTAAATTTTTAGAAGTATATGTGAGGCTGTGTTTATGTACATCATATGCAGACCATAAGAGGGATTTAGATTCTCCAGAATCTGACCCCCTCTTTTGGAGTATCTGAAGATAGCTACAGTGTACTTATATCTAATAAATAAATAAATAAATAAATAAATAAATAAATAAATAAATAAACATTTTTTAAAAAGGATAAGAAAGAAAGAAAGACCAGGCAGGGCTGCCATCCTTATCTTTGTCTGTCTGTCTGTCTCTCTGTTTGTCTGTCTGTCTGATCTCCTGGAACTGGAGAAGGGCCACCATTTTGTTGCTGGTAGTTGATCCCAGGTCTTCTGAAGAGGAGACAATGCTGTTAATTGTTCAGCCCTTTCAGTGGCCCAACCCATCTTTAAATTTCTAGAAGTAAATGTGATGCTGTGTTTATGTACATCATATTCAGACCCTTATAGAGGGATTTATATTCTTCAGAATCTGACACCGTCTTTTGGAGTGTCTATGACGGATACAGGGTACTTATATCTAATAAATACATAAATAAAGAAATAAACATTTTTTAAAAACGATAAGAAAGAAAGAAAGACCAGGCAGGCCTGCCATACTTATCTCTGTCTGTCTGTCTGTCTGTCTGATCCTCTTGAACTGGAGATGGGCCACCATAGAGTTTCTTGTAGTTGATCCCAGGTTCTCTGGAAGAGGAGACAATGCTGTTAATTGTTGAGCCCTTTCAGTGGCCCCACCCATCTTTAAATTTTTAGAAGTATATGCGAGGCTGTGTTTATGTACGCAATATGCAGACCATAAGAGGGATTTAGATTCTCCAGAATCTGACACCCTCTTCTGGAGTGTCTGAAGACAGCTACAGTGTACTTATATCTAATAAATTCATAAATAAACAAATAAACATTTTTTAAAAAGGATAATAAAGAAAGAGAGACCAGGCAGGCCTGATATCCTTGTCTGTCTGTCTGTCTGTCTGATCCTCTGGAACTGGAGATGGGCCACCATATAGTTGCTGGTAGTTGAGCCCAGGTTCTCTGGTAGAGGAGACAATGCTGTTAATTGTTGAGCCCTTTCAGTGGCCCCACCCATCTTTAAATTTTTAGAAGTATATGTGAGGCTGTGTTCATGTACATCATATGCAGACCATAAGAGGGATATTGATTCTCCAGAATCTGACACCCTCTTCTGGAGAGTCTGAAGACTGCTACAGTGTACTTATATCTAATAAATACATAAATAAATAAATAAATAAATAAATGAATGAATAAATAAATAAATAAATGAACATTTTTTAAAAAGGATAAGAAAGAAAGAAAAATCAGGCAGGCCTGCCATCCTTATCTCTGTCTGTCTGTCTGTCTGTCTTATCCCCTGGAACTTGAGATGGGCCACCATATAGTTGCTTGTAGTTGATCCAAGGATCTCTGGAAGAGGAGACAATGCTGTTAATTGTTGAGCCCTTTCAGTGGGCCCACCCTTCTTTAAATTTTTAGAAGTATATGTGAGGCTGTGTTTATGTACATCATATGCAGACCATAAGAGGGATTTAGATTACCCAGAAGATGACACCCTCTTCTAGAGTGTCTGAAGACAGCTAAAGTGTACTTATATCTAATAAATACATACTTAAATTAATAAACATTTTTTTAAAGTATAAGAAAGAAAGAAAGACCAGGCAGGCCTCCATCCTTATCTCTGTCAGTCTGTCTGTCTGTCTGATCCATTGGAACTGGAGATGGGCCACTATATAGTTGCTGTTAGTTGATCCCAGGTTCTCTGGAAGAAGAGACAATGCTGTTAATTGTTGAGCCCTTTCAGTGGCTCCACCTATCTTTAAATTTTTAGAAGTATATGTTAGGCTGTGTTTATGTACATCATATGCAGACCATAAGAGGGATTTAGATTCTCCAGAATCTGAAACCCTCTTCTGGAGTGTCTGAAGACAACTACAGTGTACTTATATCTAATAAATACATACATAAATAAATAAATAAATAAATAAATAAATAAATAAACATTATTTTAAACGGATAAGAAAGAAAGAAAACCCAGGCAGGCCTGCCCTCCTTATCTCTGTCTGTCTGTCTGTCTGTCTGATCCCCTGGAACTGGAGATGGGCCACCATATAGTTGCTGGTAGTTGATCCCAGGTTTTCTGGAAGAAGAGACAATGCTGTTAATTGTTGAGCCCTTTCAGTGGCCCCACCCATCTTAAATTTTTAGAAGTGTATGTGAATCTGTGTTTATGTCCATCATATGCAGACCATAAGAGGGATTTATATTCTCCAGAATCTGACACCCTCTTCTGGAGTGTCTGAATACAGCTACAGTGTACTTATATCTTAAAAATACATAAATAAATAAATAAATATTTTTTAAAAAGGATAAGAAAGAAAGAAAAACCAGGGAGGACTGCCACCCTTGTCTGTCTGTCTCTTTGTCTGCCTGATCCCCTGGAACTGGAGATGGGCCACCATATAGTTGCTGGTAGTTGATCCCAGGTTCTCTGTTAGAGGAGACAATGCTGTTAATTTTTGAGCCCTTTCAGTGGCCCCACACAACTTTAAATTTTTAGAAGTATATGTGAGGCTGTGTTTATGTACATCATATGCAGACCATAAGAGGGATTTAGATTCTCCAGAATCTGGCACCCTCTTCTGGAGTGTCTGAAGACAGCTTCAGTGTACTTATATGTAATAAATACAAAAATAAATAAATAAATAAGAAGACATTTTTTTAAAAGTATAAGAAAGAAAGGAAGACCAGGCAGGCCTCCATTCTTATCTCTGTCTGTCTGTCTGTCTGTCTGATACCCTGGAACTGGAGATGGGCAACCATATAGTTGCTGGTAGTTTATCCAAGGTTCTCTGGAAGAGGAGACAATGCTGTTAATTGTTGATCCCTTTCTGTGGCCCCACCCAACTTTAAATTTTTAGAAGTATATGTGAGGCTGTGTTTATGTACATCATATGCAGACCATAAGAGGGATTTAGATTCTCCAGAATCTGACATCCTCTTTTGGAGTATCTGAAGATAGCTACAGTGTACTTATATCTAATAAATAAATAAATAAATAAATAAATAAATAAATAAACATTTTTTAAAAAGGATAAGAAAGAAAGAAAGACCAGGCAGGGCTGCCATCCTTATCTTTGTCTGTCTGTCTGTCTCTCTGTTTGTCTGTCTGTCTGATCTCCTGGAACTGGAGATGGGCCACCATTTTGTTGCTGGTAGTTGATCCCAGGTCTTCTGAAGAGGAGACAATGCTGTTAATTGTTCAGCCCTTTCAGTGGCCCCACCCATCTTTAAATTTCTAGAAGTAAATGTGATGCTGTGTTTATGTACATCATATTCAGACCCTTAAAGAGGGATTTATATTCTCCAGAATCTGACACCGTCTTTTGGAGTGTCTATGACGGATACAGGGTACTTATATCTAATAAATACATAAATAAAAAAATAAACATTTTTTAAAAACGATAAGAAAGAAAGAAAGACCAGGCAGGCCTGCCATCCTTATCACTGTCTGTCTGTCTGTCTGATCCCCTGGAACTGGAGATGGGCCACCATATAATTGCTGGTAGTTGATCCCAGGTTCTCTGGAAGATGAGTCAGTGCTGTTAATTGTTGAGCCCTTTCAGTGGCCCCACCCATTTTAAATTTTTAGAAGTATATGTGAGGCTGTGTTCATGTACATCATATGCAGACCATAAGAGGGATATAGATTCTCCAGAATCTGACACCCTCTTCGGGAGTGTTTGAAGACAGCTACAATGTACTTAAATCTAATAAATACATACTTAATTTAATAAACATTTTTTAAAAAGGATAAGAAAGAATGAAAGACCAGGTAGGCCTGCCATTCTTAACTCTATCTGTCTGTATGTCTGTCTGTCTGTCTGATCCCCTGGAACTGGAGATGGGCCACCATATCGTTGCTGGTAGTTGATCCCTGGTTCTCTATAAGAGGAGACAATGTTGTTAATTGTTGATTTCTTTCATTGGCCCCACACATCTTTAAATTTTTAGAAGTAAATGTGAGGCTGTGTTTATGTACATCATATGCAGACCATAAGAGGGATATAGATTCTCCAGAATCTGACACCCTCTTCTGGAGTGTCTGAAGACAGCTACAGTGTACTTATATCTAATAAATACATAAATAAATAAATAAATAAATAAATAAACATTTTTTAAAAGGGATAAGAAAGAAAGAAAAACCAGGCAGGCCTGCCATTCTTGTCTGTCTTTCTCTCTGTCTGTCTGTCTTGCCTAGCCCCTTGAGTAGCCTAGCCTAGTCCCTTGCCTTGACTAGCCCAGCCCCTTGCCTAGCCTAGCCTAGCCCAGCCCAGCCCAGCCCTGCCTTGCCTAGCCCTGCCTATCCCTGTCTTTAACCAGGCTGGCCTCGAACTCAGAAACTGACTGCCTCTGCCTCCAGAGTGCTCTCATTAAGAGCTCGAGCCACCACTGACTGTTGGGTTTTCTAAGTCTTACATAGGTATGGTCTGTTTCTCAGCTGTGAAACCCTAATTAACACATGTAGTCTGTCCTAGGTCAGCCATAGCTACAGACTGAGGCCTTTTCTAAAACAAAACAAAAGAAAACAAAAAATAGAAATAATAAAATAAATAAATTAAGCAACCACATGATATCTTTTCTTTCTTTCAATGATACTCAGAGCTTGAAGCAGTTCACCCATGAGACCTCAGCTCCGGACATTGAGGCTCTTTCCCTAACAAGTATTATGGCTGAACCTGAGGGGTTCTACTGCTGATTTGGGTCCCCCACTTTAAAAAAATAGTTGTTTTCAAAGGCTGCAGGTTCTTAGCCCTGTTCCTTGTTACAGTTGAGTCACAGCCCTGAAAGTTCAGTGGTAGTTAAAGGCACTGAGAAGGGCTTCCTATAGACATCAAAGACCAAGTCTTTGTTTTTAAAAAGTTAATCTGGATTCCCCCACCCCCTGGCATCCTTAGAATGCCTAGAAAGGAAGGCAGGGACCTGGGCAGAAGGGTGCAAGGCTACTGGTGTTTGTAAGTGGTAACAGAAAGCTTTCTCTTGTTGGTACCCTACCCCAAGTTACACTGTCACTTCTTTTTCCTAGTTGTTGTTTTGTCGGTTTGTATTCTCAACATAGACCCTTTTCCTTCCTAACCTTGGCTGTCCTGAACCTTACTGTCCTTGAACTCAGTGATTTGCCTGTCTTGCTGGGATGAAACTGTGAGCTACCATCCAGAAGGAAGCACCCTGCTGAGGTTAGATTGGGGTCTCTTCCATTTTCCTCTATGAACATGCATATGGCAGGCCTGTTCTTTCTTTTTTACTTTTCCTTTTCTTTTTAAAGATTTATTTATTTATTATATTTAAGTATGCTGTAGCTATCTTCAGACAGTCCAGAAGAGGGTGTCAGATTCTGAAGAATCTAAATCATTCTTATTGTCTGCATATGATGTATATAAACACAGCCTCACATAAACTCAAAAAAAAAAAAGAAAGAAAGATGTGGCTACAGAGAGGGCTCAACAATTAAGAGCATTGTCTCCTCTTCCAGAGAACCTGGGCTCAATTACCAGTATTATATATGGTGGCCCATCTCCAGTTCCAGGGGATCTAATACTCTGTTCTGGAGTCTGTGGGCACAGCATACACATGCAAAACATTCTTACACAATCATTGAGAGAGGAGAGAGAGGGGTTGAGAGAGAGGGGAGGTAATCATACCTCCTGACGAGTTTGAAGACCTGAGCTTCATCACTCACACAAATAAATAAATGCAAAATATTTTTTTATAAATAAACTCTGCCATTGCCCTTTAAAAATTCCTAGAAAACAAGTTTTATAAGCAACAGTTATATTTACTATATCTAAAGGACAGTCATGAGCATATTCAATAAATAGAAAAAGGCCTGTTAGTCTTAGAAATGGAAAAGACAAACCAAGGAAGGTTTGCAATTACATAATGAGGCAGCTCAGCCCAGCTCTAAGGTTGGAAATAAGACTCGAGAATAGGATACACCTGAAGACAGCCAGCCATTGTTTTTTGTTTTGGAGGCTGAAAGGATACACCTGAAGACAGCCAATGCTGTGTGATGGTGATCTGGTATTTTTTTTTTAATTATTAAAAACTTTATCACTTTTTATAAAACTTTTATAAAAACTTTTTCTTTCTTTCTTTCTTTCTTCCTTTCTTTCCTCACCCTAGCCCTGTCTTTCACCAGGGTGGCCTCGAACTCAGAAACTGACTGCCTCTATCTACTGAGTGCTCTCATTAAGAGCTTGAGCCACCACTGAATGTAGGGTTTTCTAAGCCTTACCTTGCTCTTGGTGTCTATTCTCAGCTGTGAAACCCTAATTAACACAAGTAGGCAGTCCTGGATCAGCCAGAGCTACAGACTGAGGACATCTCTAAAAACAAATAAAACAAAACAAAACAACAAATAGAAATAATAAAATACATAAATTAAGCAAACACAGCATAGCTTTTCTCTCTCTAGGTGGTACTCAGAAATTCCAGCAGTTGGCCTGTGACACCTCAGCTCAGTATATGTGAGGCTGTGTTTATGTACACCCTATGCAGACCATAAGAGGGATTTACATTCTCCAGAATCTGACACCCTCCTCTGGAGTGTCTAAAGAAAGCTATAGTGTACTTATATCTAAGAAATACATAAATAAATAAATAAATAAATAAATAAATAAATATTTTTTAAAAAGGATAAGAAAGAAAGAAAGACCAGGCAGGCCTGCCATCCTTATCTCTGTCTGTCTGTCTGTCTGTCTGATCCCCTGGAACTGGAGATGGGCCACCTTGTAGGTGCTGGTAGTTGATCCCAGGTTCTCTGGAAGAGGAGACAATGCTGTTAATTGTTGAACCATTTCAGTGGCCCCACCCATTTTTAATTTTTAGAAGTATATGTGAGGCTGTGTTTATGTACATCATATGCAGACCATAAGAGGGATTTAGATTCTCCAGAATCTGACACCCTCTTCTGGAGTGTCTGAAGATGGCTACAGTGTACTTATATATAATAAATACATAAATAAATAAATAAATAAATAAATAAATAAATAAATAAACGTTTTTGAAAAAGGAAAAGAAAGAAAGTAAGACCAGGCAGGCCTGCCATCCTTATCTCTGTCTGTCTGTCTGTCTGTCTGATCCCCTGGAACTGGAGATGTGCCACCATATAGTAGCTGGTAGTTGATCCAAGGTTCTCTGGAAGAGGAGACAATGCTGTTAATTGTTGAGCCCTTTCAGTGGCCCCACACTTTTTAAATATTTAGAAGTATATGTGAGGCTGTGTTTATGTACATCATATTCAGATTATAAGAGGATTTAGATTCTCCAGAGTCTGACACCCTCTTCTGGAGTGTCTGAAGACAGCTACAGTGTACTTATATCGAATAAATACATAAATAAATATATAAATAAACATTTTTTTAAAAAGGATAAGAAAGAAAGAAAGACCAGGCAGGCCTGCCATCCTTATCACTGTCTGTATGTCTGTCTGTCTGATCCCCTGGAACTGGAGATGGGCCACCATATAGTTGCTGGTAGTTGATCCCAGGTACTCTGGAAGAGGAGACAATGCTGTTAATTGTTGAGCTTTTAGAGTGGCCCCACACTTCTTTAAATTTTTAAAAGTATATGTGAGGCTGTGTTTATGTACATCATATGCAGACCATAAGAGGGATTTAGATTCTCCAGAATCTGACACCCTCTTCTGGAGTGTCTGAACAGCTACAGTGTATTTATATCTACTAAATACATAAATAAATAAATAAATAAATAAATAAATAAATAAAAATTTTTTAAAAAGGATAAGACAGAAAGGAAGACCAGGCAGGCCTGCCATCCATATCTCTGTCTGTCTATCTGTCTGTCTATCTGATCCCTGGAAACTGGAGATGGGCCACGAATAGTTGCTGGTAGTTGATCCCAGGTTCTCTGGAAGAGGAGACAATGCTGTTAATTGTTGAGCCCTTTCAGTGGCGCCACCCATCTTTAAATATTTAGAAGTATATGTGAGGCTGTGTTTATGTACATCATATGCAGACCATAAGAGGGATTTAGATTTTCCAGAATCTGACACCCTCTTCTGTAGTGTCTGAAAAGCTACAGTGTACTTATATCTACTAAATACATAAATAAATAAATAACTAAACATTTTTTAAAAAGGATAAGAAAGAAAGAAAGACCAGGCAGGCCTGCCATCCATATCTCTGCCTGTCTGTCTGTCTGTCTATCTGATCCCCGGGAACTGGAGATGGGCCACCATATAGTTGCTGGTAGTTGATCCAAGGTTCTCTGGAAGAGGAGACAATGCTCTTAATTGTTGAGCCCTTTCAGTGGCCCCACACTTCTTTAAATATTTAGAAGTATATGTGAGGCTGTGTTTATGTACATCATATTCAGATTATAAGAGGATTTAGATTCTCCAGAATCTGACACCCTCTACTGGAGTGTCTGAAGACAGCTACAGTGTACTTATATGTAATAAATAAATAAATAAATAAACATTTTTTAAAAAGGATAAGAAACAAAGTAAGACCAGGTAGGCCTGCCATCCTTATCTCTGTCTGTCTGTCTGTCTGTCTGTCTGATCCCCTGGAACTGGAGATGGGCCACCATATAGTTGCTGGTAGTTGATCCAAGGTTCTCTGGAAGAGGAGACAATGCTGTTAATTGTTGAGCCCTTTCAGTGGCCCCACACTTCTTTAAATATTTAAAAGTATATGTGAGGCTGTGTTTATGTACATCATATTCAGATTATAAGAGGATTTAGATTCTCCAGAATCTGACACCCTATACTGGAGTGTCTGAAGACAGCTACAGTGTACTTATATATAATAAATAAATAAATAAATAAATAAACATTTTTGAAAAAGGAAAAGAAAGAAAGTAAGACCAGGCAGGCCTGCCATCCTTATCTCTGTCTGTCTGTCTGTCTGTCTGATCCCCTGGAACTGGAGATGTGCCACCATATAGTAGCTGGTAGTTGATCCAAGGTTCTCTGGAAGAGGAGACAATGCTGTTAATTGTTGAGCCCTTTCAGTGGCCCCACACTTTTTAAATATTTAGAAGTATATGTGAGGCTGTGTTTATGTACATCATATTCAGATTATAAGAGGATTTAGATTCTCCAGAGTCTGACACCCTCTTCTGGAGTGTCTGAAGACAGCTACAGTGTACTTATATCGAATAAATACATAAATAAATATATAAATAAACATTTTTTTAAAAAGGATAAGAAAGAAAGAAAGACCAGGCAGGCCTGCCATCCTTATCACTGTCTGTATGTCTGTCTGTCTGATTCCCTGGAACTGGAGATGGGCCACCATATAGTTGCTGGTAGTTGATCCCAGGTACTCTGGAAGAGGAGACAATGCTGTTAATTGTTGAGCTTTTAGAGTAGCCCCACACTTCTTTAAATTTTTAGAAGTATATGTGAGGCTGTGTTTATGTACATCATATGCAGACCATAAGAGGGATTTAGATTCTCCAGAATCTGACACCCTCTTCTGGAGTGTCTGAACAGCTACAGTGTATTTATATATACTAAATACATAAATAAATAAATAAATAAATAAATAAATAAATAAATAAATAATTAAACATTTTTTAAAAAGGATAAGACAGAAAGAAAGACCAGGCAGGCCTGCCATCCATATCTCTGTCTGTCTGTCTGTCTGTCTATCTGATCCCTGGAAACTGGAGATGGGCCACGAATAGTTGCTGGTAGTTGATCCCAGGTTCTCTGGAAGAGGAGACAATGCTGTTAATTGTTGAGCCCTTTCAGTGGCGCCACCCATCTTTAAATATTTAGAAGTATATGTGAGGCTGTGTTTATGTACATCATATGCAGACCATAAGAGGGATTTAGATTCTCCAGAATCTGACACCATCTTCTGGAGTGTCTGAAGACAGCTACAGTGTACTTATATCTAATAAATAAATAGATAAATAAATAAATAAATAAATAAATAAACATTTTTTAAAAAGGATAAGAAAGAAAGAAAGACCAGGCAGGCCTGCCATCCATATCTCTGTCTGTCTGTCTGTCTGTCTATCTGATCCCCGGGAACTGGAGATGGGCCACCATATAGTTGCTGGTAGTTGATCCAAGGTTCTCTGGAAGAGGAGACAATGCTGTTAATTGTTGAGCCCTTTCAGAGGCCCCACACTTCTTTAAATATTTAGAAGTATATGTGAGGCTGTGTTTATGTATATCATATTCAGATTATAAGAGGATTTAGATTCTCCAGAATCTAACACCCTATACTGGAGTGTCTGAAGACAACTACAATGTACTTATATATAATAAATACATAAATAAATAAATAAATAAATAAATAAACATTTTTTAAAAAGGATAAGAAAGAAAGTAAGACCAGGCAGGCCTGCCATCCTTATCTCTGTCTGCCTGTCTGTCTGTCTGATCCCCTGGAACTGGAGATGGGCTACCATAAAGTTGCTGGTAGTTGATCCCAGGGTTCTGGAAGAGGAGACAATGCTGTTAATTGTTGAGCCCTATCAGTGGCCCTGCCCATCTTTAAATATTTAGAAGTATATGTGAGGCTGTGTTTATGTACATCATATGCAGACCATAAGAGGGATTTAGATTCTCCAGAATCTGACACCCTCTTCTGGACTGTCTGAAGACAGCTACAGTGTACTTAATTCAATAAATACATAAATAAATAAATAAATAAATAAACATTTTTTAAAAAGGATAAGAAAGAAAATAAGACCAGGCAGGCCTGCCATCCTTATCTCTGTCTGTCTGTCTGTCTGTCTGCCTGATCCCCTGGAACTGGAGATGGGCCACCATATAGTTGCTGGTAGTTGATCCCAGGTTCTCTGGAAGAGGAGACAATGCTGTTAATTGTTGAGCCCTTTCAGTGGCTCCACCCATTTTTAATTTTTAGAAGTATATGTGATGCTGTGTTTATGTACATCATATTCAGACCATAAGAGGGATTTAGATTCTCTATAATCTGTCACCCTCTTCTGGAGTGTCTGAAGACGGCTACAGTGTACTTATATCTAATAAATACATATATGAATAAATAAATAAATAAACATTTTTTAAAACGAATAAGAAATAAAGAAAGACCAGGCAGGCCTGCCATCCTTATCTCTGTCTCTCTGTCTGTCAGTCTGTCTGATCCACTGGAACTGGAGATGGGCCACCATAAGGTGCTGGTAGTTTATCCCAGGTTCTCTGAAAGAGGAGACAATGCTGTTAATTGTTGAGCCCTCCCATTGGCCCCACACAACTTTAAATTTTTAGAAGTATATGTGAGGCTGTGTTTATGTACATCATATGCAGACCATAAGAGGGATTTAGATTCTCCAGAATCTGACACCCTCTTCTGGAGTGTCTGAAGACAGCTACAGTGTACTTATATCTAATAAATAATTAAATAAATAAATAAACAAACATTTTTTTAAAAAAAGGATAAGAAAGAAAGAAAGACCAGGCAGGCCTGCCACCCTTATCACTGTCTGTCTGTCTGCTGTCTGATCCCCTGGAACTGGAGATGGACCACCATAGAGTTGCTGGTAGTTGATCCCAGGTTCTCTATAAGAGGAGACAATGCTGTTAATTTTTGAGCCCTTTCAGTGGCCCCACACATCTTTTAATTTTTAGAAGTATATGTTAGGCTGTGTTTATGTACATCATATGCAGACCATAAGAGGGATTTAGATTCTCCAGAATTTGACACCCTCTTCTGGAGTGTCTGTAGACAGCTACAGTGTACTTATATCTAATAAATACATAAATAAATATATAAATAAACATTTTTTAAAAAGGATAAGAAAGAAAGAAAGAAAGACCAGGCAGGCCTGCCATCCTTAGCACTGTCTGTATGTCTGTCTGTCTGATCCCCTGGAACTGGAGTTGGGCCACCATATAGTTGCTGGTAGTTGATCCCAGGTACTCTGGAAGAGGAGACAATGCTGTTAATTGTTGAGCTTTTAGAGTGGCCCCACCCTTCTTTAAATTTTTAGAAGTATATATGAGGCTGTGTTTAGGTACATCATATGCAGACCATAAGAGGGATTTAGATTCTCCAGAATCTGACAACCTCTTCTGGAGTGTCTGAACAGCTACAGTGTACTTATATCTAATAAATAAATAAATAAATAAATAAATAAATAAATAAATAAATAAACATTTTTTAAAAAGGATATGACAGAAAGAAAGACCAGGCAGGCCTGCCATCCATATCTCTGTCTGTCTGTCTGTCTGTCTGTCAATCTGATCCCTGGGAACTGGAGATGGGCCACGAATAATTGCTGGTAGTTGATCCCAGGTTCTCTGGAAGAGGAGACAATGCTGTTAATTGTTGAGCCCTTTCAGTGGCGCCACCCATCTTTAAATATTTAGTAGTAAATGTGAGGCTGTGTTTATGTACATCATATGCAGACCATAAGAGGGATTTAGATTCTCCAGAATCTGACACCCTCTTCTGGAGTGTCTGAAGACAGCTACAGTGTACTTATATCAAATAAATAAATAGATAAATAAATAAATAAATAAATAAATAAATAAATAAATAAACATTTTTAAAAAGGATAAGAAAGAAAGAAAGACCAGGTAGGCCTGCCATCCATATCTCTGTCTGTCTGTCTGTCTGTCTGTCTATCTGATCCCCGGGAACTGGAGATGGGCCACCATATAGTTGCTGTTAGTTGATCCAAGGTTCTCTGGAAGAGGAGACAATGCTGTTAATTGTTGAGCCCTTTCAGTGGCCCCACACTTCTTTAAATATTTAGAAGTATATGTGAGGCTGTGTTTATGTACATCATATTCAGATTATAAGAGGATTTAGATTCTCCAGAATCTGACACCCTATACTGGAGTGTCTGAAGACAGCTACAGTGTACTTATAATAAATAAATAAATAAATAAATAAATAAATAAATAAATAAACATTTTTGAAAAAGGATAAGAAAGAATATAAGACCAGGCAGGCCTGCCATCCTTATCTCTGTTTGTCTGTCTGTCTGTCTGATCCCCTGGAACTGGAGATGGGCCACCATATAGTTGCTGGTAGTTGATCCAAGGTTCTCTGAAAGAGGAGACAATGCTGTTAATTGTTGAGCCCTCTCAGTGACCCCACACATCTTTAAATTTTTAGAAGTATATGTGAGGCTGTGTTTATGTACATCATATGCAGACCATAAGAGGGATTTAGATTCCAGAATTTGACACCCTCTTCTGGAGTGTCTGAAGACAGCTACAGTGTACTAATATCTAATATATCCATAAATAAATATATAAATAAACATTTTTTTAAAAAGGATAAGAAAGAAAGAAAGACCAGGCAGGCCTGCCATCCTTATTACTGTCTGTATGTCTGTCTGTACGATCCCCTGGAACTGGAGATGGGCCACCATATAGTTGCTGGTAGTTGATCCCAGGTACTCTGGAAGAGGAGACAATGCTGTTAATTGCTGAGCCCTATCAGTGGCCCTACCCCTCTTTAAATTTTTAGAAGTGTATGTGAGGCTGTGTTTATGTACATCATATGCAGACCATAAGAGGGATTTAGATTCTCCAGAATCTGACACCCTCTTCTGGAGTGTCTGAAGACAGCTACAGTGTACTTTATTCTAATAAATACATAAATAAATAAATAAATAAATAAATAAATAAATAAATAAACATTTTTTAAAAAGGATAAGAAAGAAAATAAGACCAGGCAGGCCTGCCATCCTTATCTCTGTCTGTCTGTCTGTCTGTCTGCCTGATCCCCTGGAACTGGAGATGGGCCACCATATAGTTGCTGGTAGTTGATCCCAGGTTCTCTGGAAGAGGAGACAATGCTGTTAATTGTTGAGCCCTTTCAGTGGCTCCACCCATTTTTAATTTTTAGAAGTATATGTGATGCTGTGTTTATGTACATCATATTCAGACCATAAGAGGGATTTAGATTCTCTATAATCTGTCACCCTCTTCTGGAGTGTCTGAAGACGGCTACAGTGTACTTATATCTAATAAATACATATATGAATAAATAAATAAATAAATAAACATTTTTTAAAACGAATAATAAATAAAGAAAGACCAGGCAGGCCTGCCATCCTTATCTCTGTCTCTCTGTCTGTCTGTCGGTCTGATCCACTGGAACTGGAGATGGGCCACCATAAGGTGCTGGTAGTTTATCCCAGGTTCTCTGAAAGAGGAGACAATGCTGTTAATTGTTGAGCCCTCCCAGTGGCCCCACACAACTTTAAATTTTTAGAAGTATATGTGAGGCTGTGTTTATGTACATCATATGCAGACCATAAGAGGGATTTAGATTCTCCAGAATCTGACACCCTCTTCTGGAGTGTCTGAAGACAGCTACAGCGTACTTATATCTAATAAATAATTAAATAAATAAATAAACAAACATTTTTTTAAAAAAAGGATAAGAAAGAAAGAAAGACCAGGCAGGCCTGCCACCCTTATCACTGTCTGTCTGTCTGTCTGTCTGATCCCCTGGAACTGGAGATGGACCACCATAGAGTTGCTGGTAGTTGATCCCAGGTTCTCTATAAGAGGAGACAATGCTGTTAATTTTTGAGCCCTTTCAGTGGCCCCACACATCTTTTAATTTTTAGAAGTATATGTTAGGCTGTGTTTATGTACATCATATGCAGACCATAAGAGGGATTTAGATTCTCCAGAATCTGACACCCTCTTCTGGAGTGTCTGAAGACAGCTACAGTGTACTTATATCAAATAAATAAATAGATAAATAAATAAATAAATAAATAAATAAATAAATAAATAAATAAACAAATAAACATTTTTAAAAAGGATAAGAAAGAAAGAAAGACCAGGTAGGCCTGCCATCCATATCTCTGTCTCTCTGTCTGTCTGTCTATCTGATCCCCGGGAACTGGAGATGGGCCACCATATAGTTGCTGGTAGTTGATCCAAGGTCTCTGGAAGAGGAGACAATGTTGTTAATTGTTGAGCCCTTTCAGTGGCCCCACACTTCTTTAAATATTTAGAAGTATATGTGAGGCTGTGTTTATGTACATCATATGCAGACCATAAGACGGATTTAGATTCCAGAATTTGACACCCTCTTCTGGAGTGTCTGAAGACAGCTACAGTGTACTAATATCTAATAAATCCATAAATAAATATATAAATAAACATTTTTTTAAAAAGGATAAGAAAGAAAGAAAGACCAGGCAGGCCTGCCATCCTTATTACTGTCTGTATGTCTGTCTGTATGATCCCCTGGAACTGGAGATGGGCCACCATATAGTTGCTGGTAGTTGATCCAAGGTACTCTGGAAGAGGAGACAATGCTGTTAATTGTTGAGCTTTTAGAGTGGCCCCACCCTTCTTTAAATTTTTAGAAGTATATGTGAGGCTGTGTTTATGTACATCATATGCAGACCATAAGAAGGATTTAGATTCTCCAGAATCTGAAACCCTCTTCTGGAGTGTCTGAACAGCTACAGTGTACTTATATCTAATAAATAAATAAATAAATAAATAAACAAACATTTTTTTTAAAAAAAGTATAAGAAAGAAAGAAAGACCAGGCAGGACTGCCATCCTTATCACTGTCTGTCTGTCTGTCTGTCTGATCCCCTGGAACTGGAGATGGGCCACAATATAGTTGCTGGTAGTTGATCCCAGGTCCTCTGGAAGAGGAGACAATGCTGTTAATTGTTGAGCCCTTTCAGTGGCCCCACCCATCTTTAAATTTTTAGAAGTATATGTGAGGCTGTGTTTATGTACATCATATGCAGACCATAAGAGGGATATAGATTCCCCAGAATCTGACACCCTCTTCTGGAGAGTCTGAAGACAGCTAGAGTGTACTTATATCTAATAAGTACATAAATAAATAAATAAATAAATAAATAAACATTTTTTAAAAGGATAAGAAAGAAAGAAAAATCAGGCAGGCCTGCCATCCTTATCACTGTCTGTCTGTCTGTCTGTCTGATCCCCTGCAACTTGAGATGGGCCACCATATAGTTGCTGTTAGTTGATCCCACGTTCTCTGGAAGAGGAGACAATGGTGTTAATTGTTGAGCCCTTTCAGTGGGCCCACCCAACTTTAAATTTTTAGAAGTATATGTGAGGCTGTGTTTATGTACATCATATGCAGACCATAAGAGGGATTTAGATTCTCCAGAATATGACACCCTCTTCTAGAGTGTCTGAAGACAACTACAGTGTACTTATATCTAATAAATACATAAATAAATAAATAAACATTTTTTAAAAAGAATAAGAAAGAAAGAAAGACCAGGCAGGCCTGCCACCTTGTCTGTCTGTCTGTCTGTCTGTCTATCTGTCAGATACCCTGGAACTGGAGATGGGCCACCATATAGTTGCTGGTAGTTGATCCCAGGTTCTCTGGAAGAGGAGACAATGCTGTTAGTTGTTGAGCCCTTTCAGTGGCCCCACCCATCTTTAAATTTTAGAAGTATATGTGAGGCTGTGTTCATGTACATCATATGTAGACCATAAGAGGTATATTGACTCTCCAGAATCTGCACCATCTTCTGGAGAGTCTGAAGACAGATACAGTGTACTTATATCTTAAATACATAAATAAATAAATAAATAAATAAATAAATAAATAAATAAATGAATAAATAAATAAATTAATAAATATTTTTTTAAAAGGATAAAAAAGAAAGAAAAATCAGGCAGGCCTGCCATCCTTATCTCTGTCTGTCTGTCTGTCTGTCTTATCCCCTGGAACTTGAGATGGGCCACCATATAGTTGCTGGTAGTTGATCCCACGTTCTCTGGAAGAAGAGACAATGCTGTTAATTGTTGAGCCCTTTCAGTGGCCCCACCCATCTTTAAATTTTGAGAAGTATATGTGAGGCTGTGTTTATGTACATCATATGCAGACCATAAGAGGGATTTAGATTCTCCAGAAGATGACACCCTCTTCTAGAGTGTCTGAAGACAGCTACAGTGTACTTATATCTAATAAATACATAAATAAATAAATAAATAAATAAATAAATAAATAAATAAATAAACATTTTTTTAAAAGGATAAGAAAGAAAGAAAGACCAGGCAGGGCTGCCCTCCTTATCTTTGTCTGTCTGTCTGTCTCTCTGTTTGTCTGTCTGTCTGATCTCCTGGAACTTGAGGTGGGCCACCATTTTGTTGCTGATAGTTGATCCCAGGTCTTCTGAAGAGGAGACAATGCTGTTAATTGTTCAGCCATTTCAGTGGCCCCACCCATCTTTAAATTTCTAGAAGTAAATGTGATGCTGTGTTTATGTACATCATATTCAGACCCTTAAAGAGGGATTTATATTCTCCAGAATCTGACACAGTCTTTTGGAGTGTCTATGACGGATACAGTGTACTTATATCTAATAAATACATAAATAAAGAAATAAACATTTTTTTAAAAAGATAAGAATGAAAGAAAGACCAGGCAGGCCTGCCATCCTTATCTCTGTCTTTCTGTCTGTCTGTCTGATCCCCTGGAACTGGAGATGGGCCACCATATAGTTGCTGGTAGTTGATCCCAGGTTTTCTGGAAGAGGAGACAATGCTGTTAATTGTTGAGCCCTTTCAGTGGCCCCACCCATCTTAAATTTTTAGAAGTGTATTTGAATCTGTGTTTATGTCCATCATATGCAGACCATAAGAGGGATTTATATTCACCAGAATCTGACACCCTCTTCTGGAGTGTCTGAAGACAGCTACAGTGTACTTATATTTTATAAATACATAAATAAATAAATAAACATTTTTTTAAAAGGATAAGAAAGAAAGAAAAACCAGGTAGGACTGCCACCCTTGTCTGTCTGTCTCTTTGTCTGCCTGATCCCCTGGAACTGGAGATGGGCCACCATATAGTTTACTGGTAGTTGATCCCAGGTTCTCTGTTATAGGAGACAATGCTGTTAATTTTTGAGCCCTTTCAGTGCCCCCACACATCTTTAAATTTTTAGAAGTATATGTGAGGCTGTGTTTATGTACATCATATGCAGACCATAAGAGGGATTTAGATTCTCCAGAATCTGGCACCCTCTTCTGGAGTGTCTGAAGACAGCTACAGTGTACTTATATTTAATAAATAAATAAATAAATAAATAAATAAATAAATAAACATTTTTTTTAAAAGTATAAGAAATAAAGAAAGACCAGGCAGGCCTCCATTCTTATCTCTGTCTGTCTGTCTGTCTGTCTGATACCCTGGAACTGGAGATGGGCCACCATATAGTTGCTGGTAGTTTATCCAAGGTTCTCTCGAAGAGGAGACAATGCTGTTAATTGTTGATCCCTTTCTGTGGCCCCACCCATCTTTAAATTTTTAGAAGTATATGTGAGGCTGTGTTTATGTACATCATATGCAGACCATAAGAGGGATTTAGATTCTCCAGAATCTGACACCCTCTTTTGGAGTATCTGAAGATAGCTACAGTGTACTTATATCTAATAAATAAATAAATAAATAAATAAATAAATAAACATTTTTTAAAAAGGATAAGAAAGAAAGAAAGACCAGGCAGGGCTGCTATCCTTATCTTTGTCTGTCTGTCTGTCTCTCTGTTTGTCTGTCTGTCTGATCTCCTGGAACTGGAGATGGGCCACCATTTTGTTGCTGGTAGTGAAAGACTCCAGGACTCCCAAAGGGAGGCACTTACTCAAGCCTCGGGTCAGCCGCGCACCCAAGAAGACACTGAGACCGAACTTAAGATGTATAGAGAGTAAGATTTAATACAGCAACGACAAGAAAGCACACAAAAAGCACATATACCAGATATCTGGGGTCGAAACTCATGCAGCCAGCAAGGTGCAGAGGAGATTCGGCAATTGGCCCAGACTTGTCACAGGCTTTTATAGGAGAAGGGTAAGGAGAAAAGTACAAGTTTTACGTCACCAAGGTGTTCTGCCAAGGAGCTTTACATAACCAAGGGGTCGTGTCCTATATTTTGGCAATGTACTCGATCTATTGGAACATTCTGGGGTAGTACCAGGAGGCCCCTATCTCAAAAATGTTCTTGGAACAGTCTTCAGTTAGGAGGGGTTGGACTGAGTTCGCTCCAGGAGACCCTTATCTCAGAAATGCTCCTGGAACCGTTCTCACTTGGGAGGGGTCGGACTCTGGGGTGAAGAGTTCAAGAATGTACTCTGAGGTAAAAAGTTCAGGTGTGTTCCGGGAACAACCTCTAGATGGGAGGGGTAAGAGAACTCTGAGTTGGAGAGTTCATGGAGAGTTCAGCTTTTCTTCTTTCATTCCCCCCTTCTTTTAGTGAATAGCTCTAATCTTAGAGCGAGTCCTGCATTTATCCCCCTCCACAGAGTCCAATCTCTTTCTGTTTTGTAACATCACTTTGGACAGGGAAGTCAAAAATAGACCGTTTTATAGTTCTAAGATCAACATCCATAGCTGTACATAACCAACAGGATTGAGTCATATTAGGATTAGTTCTAAAACTTATGAAAGCTCTTAGTCTATGTGGCCATTGGGGAGGTCGTGTCCAGCAGGGGATGAGATGGCCACATTATTTTTGTGGTAGTTCTGATTTTTTAGATGGCGCTGTAGATGGCCTTCCTTAGCGTAGGCCTTGTGGCACAGGTGGCATTCATAGAGCCGGCCCCCTGTGTGCAGATGCATATGGTTTTTGAGGTCGTAGTTATGCAGGAAGCGGGCTGGACAGTGGGGGCATGAGTAGGGTCGCTCTCCTGTGTGCTCTCGCATGTGGATCTTCAGCTTATCATTCCTGGTGAAGCGGATACCGCAGACCTCACAGGCAAAAGGCTTTTCACCATTGTGGGTCCTTATGTGCCGAGGCAGTTTGCCTGCCCCGTGGATTATCTTGTGACAGACTGGGCACTCTTGGGGCATCTGTGAAAGGCGTTTAGGCACTAGCTTGTTTTGGTCATTTAGGCCTGGTGTCAGGGCATCCTGGTGCAGCGAACTTAGGTAAGCCCTCAGGTCAGGGTCAATGAGATCTTCATCTGAGCCCAGCTCTTCTGATGATAGTGGAGGTTCGTTACTCTGGGCCAGCCCGTAGCCTGGTGGGTTGAGCATTTTTGAGGTTGAGGCTGTGGGGGTGGCAGTGGCAAAAGCCTCCAGGTACTGTCGGGCTCGCTCACAGTCATCTTTATCTGGGCTGGGGGCTTCCAGTCCACTGCCTTGCAAAATCTCCAAGCAAGTAGTGACGACACATGGGATTTCCAGTAGCCGAGCAGCTTGGAGTACAGCCGGCACATTGGCGTTGCTGGTGGTCAGTGTGGCTGTGTAAGCAAACTCGAGCAGGGCACTTAGGGCCTCCGGCCCTACAAAGTTCAGCTCACACACACTGGCTTTTGCTCCCCCAGAAGCCGTTTCAACACTCTCTGTTTTTATTACTGTTCTCTCTCTCTCTTCTGTAAAGAGCCTCTTGAAGTAGTGGCTACAGGCAGCCAGCACAGCCCTGTGGGTTTGGTACTCAAAACCCTGTGTCCTGATGGTGAGGTCGCACAGATGACCCAGCTGGCGCTGCTCGTTTAGGCAGCTCAGGAGCTCGCTGCTGTGATCTGGGAATGGGATTCCAATTAGGTCATCCTCGGGGCTCCCCATCTTTTTCTTTTTAGTCGTTGGGTCTGTTTGCTGGAGCTGGGCAACAGAGCAGGGTGTAGAAAGAGTCAACACAGGGATCCAATATCCTGCTAGACTTAGTCAAGGGGGGGCGGTCCCCCATGTAGAATTTCATAAGAAGTAAGACCGAAACGTCCAGGTGTGTTTCGGACTCTGAGAAGCACAAAGGGAAGGAGGGTCACCCAGTCTTTACCGTCAGTCTCAATAGCTAGTTTAACAACATAGGTTAAGACAGTGATGGGCATAGGAGTCTCATAAAGGATCTTAAACAGAGTAAAACTGAATCAAGAAATAGGGCATAGGGAAGGAACACCAAGTCCATGCCAGTCTCCACGATTAATTTTATCAAGGTCTGTCTTAGAGTTTTAGACTAATTTTTATCTATCCTGAGCTCTGAGGTCTATACACACAATGTAATTTTTATTTGACCTCTAAATGCTTGGCCACACCCTGACTTACCTGGGCAACAAAGCAGGGCCATTATCTGACACTATTGCCTTTGGCACTCTGAACCTTGGAAAAATTTTCTTTAATAATCTTCTTGATGACTATGTGAGCAGTCTCATTTATCCATATTGAGAACGTCTTCTGCAAATGTCAACAGCTTTCTTTGTTTGTATTGTTCCATACAGTGGCAAAAGCATACCTGCTGTCAGTGTCATTTATAAAGCTTGTATCAAAACCACAAGTTCAGCTTTCTGGGCTGAAGTCCCTTTAGGGAGGCTGCTGGCCTAGATCACCTGCTTTTTGTCCACTGCTGCACTGCTGTCCCCGCCTTCCGCTTACCTTTAACCATGAGGCCACTGCCATCCGTGTACCAGTTTAAACTTTCAGGCCAAGGCTGATTTGATCTTTACCTGCTGAGGTAAGTAGCCCCCTCTGTTGGTAGGTGGCCCCATGGATATGAGCTGCTTTCCATCTGCTACTGCTGCTCCTGTGACAAAGCTGCTGCCATCCGTGTACCAGGCAGGCACACCAAGGCTGATCAGTCAGATCTCTCCTTGTTCCAGTTTCATCAGCACATTGATGTACAGGAGTGGAGTCATCCGCCAAGGGGAGGTGGCAGGATTGAGGATGGCAGGTGGAGCAAAAGTTACTCAATCATTCAGCAACAAATTCTGGTAGTGGGTATAGTCACATGCTGACCCAGGGTAAGCTTGTCAGGGTCTTTAACAAGCAGGGCCATTGCAGCTCATCAACATATAAGGTAAAAGGCTTAGTCAAATCTGGCAAAGCCAGAGCGGGGGCTGCAAGCAGGGCTGCCTTTATGCTGTCAAAGGCTTTTTGGTGTTTCTCAGTCCAGGTGAATGGGACTTTTTCTTTAGTCCAGAGTCTGCAAAAGCCCACCGTCCCCAGAAACTCACGTACTTGGCGCGGGGTGGTGGGGGTTGGGATCAGCATCACAGTCTTTTTTCTTGGCTTCGGTGAGCCACCGCTTTCCGTCGTTTTGGCACCTCGGTAACTGAGCTTTCTTAGCCGATACCCGATACCCCAACTCACCCAGTTCATTCAGGAGCTTCTAGGAGGGCCAGAATTTCTTCTTTGTCTTTGATGTCTCTGCCTTCAGCCGACCGCAGGGCTTGGGTTAGCGCCAGGAGTTCAGCCTTCTGAGCCAAAGTTCCTTCTGCTAGAATGTCAGAGCAGTGATGAGTAGGTGAAGACTCAGCAGGTTAGCAGGGGAAGTGAAGGTCACTTGTTCTGTCAACAAAAAGCTCTAATAATGTGTCCATCAGTCAGGGAAACAATTGGATCATGTGTCCCTGACCAAAAGCCATTATGTGCAGACAAGCAGGCCATCCCTCAGTCACCAGGTCTAATTTTTCCAAGTGCCACTGGTCTTTTAGGGTCCCAATTTCTGAGTAAGAACCTCTTTGGCAATACTTTTGTTCTCAGTCACATTTAGGAGTCCCAAAGTTGGGGACAACATTAGGGCAGTCTCAATAGCATCTAAGGCCATCCAAGGTTGTTCTTTATTTCTTATACGAAGGGCTGTTTATCTTTTTAATGCAGCAAAACCTGGAATCCACAGTTTGCAAAGACCTGTAGTGTCCAGGGACCTTTTAAACTTGCTTTGCATTGGTCAGTGGAGGAATATGAAAACACAGTCTCTTTTTAGCTGCATCAACAGGTAGGCCACCAGTCTCTTTACTTATAGCCACGAACAGGTGAAGGGTTTTGTCTTGAGGGGGGGGGGCTCCTCTTCTTTTTGTTAGGACAGTCTCTCACCCAGTGCTCTTCTTTTTCAACAGCAAACACTCTGATCTTTAGCCAAAAGCTTTCTTTTTTCTTGTTGCCAGGTACTAAGTTTTCTAGTTTCCCTGACGTTTGTGACCAGCATTTCATTTCTCTTATCTTTTTTAGAAAATTTTCTGGCTCCTTATTTCTTACAGATCTAAGTGCTAGTATTATTAGCAAGTGTCACTTTGCTAGGTTCTAGTCTTTGTCATTTATCTCTCTTTGCTCCTATTTCTTAACTGCAATGGAGATCTCATATAATGTCTCTCTTTCTATCTATATATATATCTCTTTCTTGTCTTTGCTTACTTTGAATGTTATCTAATTATTACATCTATATTCTGTCACTTAACTTTTTTCATAGTTTACCTCTTTTTACTGTTAACCTATTTCTTTTGAGTCTGCTGAAGCTTTGCTCTCAGTTCTTCTTTGCAGACCTCTATCCTTCATCAGAGCCTGGCAGTTAGACTCGTAGGTGCTCCTTACCTTGTATATCTCCCTCACCGGAGCTTAAAACAGATTCACTGCTAGCAGCTCAGGGCGATGCCTGAGAAGAGAAAACACACGGGGCAGAGAAGGGGGTGCAGCTCTTACATCTGGCTGCACACTGATATCTCAAAATGAACACAATTTTTTCTGTTAACAGTTAACAAGAGACAGGATACAGGGGACAGGGAAATGAGAAGCAACCAGGGAACCTTGTGGCGTCCTCAGATCAGACGCGGCAACCCGCTGAACTCAAGCATACTAGTCAGCGGAGGGAAAGAAACTAACCAGGATTTTCTCAGTAACGGCGAATGGACAGGGAGGAGCCAAGCGCCGAGTCTCAGCCGCGCCACGGCGAAATGTGGGAGTGGCAAACAAACACTGGCAGGGAGGGGGAATTTAACCACTTGTTTTCCGGCATGGCTTGAGCCCCCGGAGGCGGCGGCGTCTGCCACCCCACACACAGGCATCCACGGAGCTCTCTTGGCCAGAGGCAACGGCGGCCTCCCGAGCTTTGGAAACGCAAGGCGCCTGCGCGGCAGGGTGGGGGAACTTCTCTGTGTGCCCCACGGCGGGCGCGCAGACACAAGGGAGTGCGGGCAGACTCCAGGGGGAAGCCAAAGGAGGGACGGAGGCCACAGTTGGCCCCTCCCCAGCTGTGGCAGGCTTCACGGCTATTCCGGGGCGCCAGGCGGGTCTGACAGGCCACCACACTTACTATCAGCATTTTACAACTCACTCGCAGGGCACAGACAGCCTCCGTTGCTGCTGTGTCTGCAGAACTCAGAACCTCAGCACCACTGCTGCAGCTCTGGATTTCAGAGCTCTTTTGAGCAGCCTGGGGAGGACCGGCCTAGTGGTTTTTTTTTCTCTTTTTTTCCTTTTTTTAAAACCATTGCTGACAAATTCTGTCCTGACGTCAGTCCAAGTCTACAGTCGGCAAAGGGTTAACACACACACACACACACACACACAGTCTGTCACGTGACCAAAACACAACCAGCCAAACGCCACTTTCTGACGGGGTCGGATTCCACATTGACTCTTTTTCCTGATAGGGGTGGGATTCCACATCCACTCCCGCTCTGGCAGAGAGAACACTCTCTCTCTCTCCTTCACTCTGCCAGGCAACAGCCAGGTCTTTTTGACTGTTCTGTACCCTGGGCACTCCTTCCAGGGTCTCCCTTGAAACATCTTTTTGGGGTGCAGACTGTGAGGCCATAGACAGCCGTCCTCTCACAGCCACTGCCAGAATAAACCCACAATCTCAGAATACACAAATGCAGCAGTTCCACACTTACACACCCAGCAGATTGTCCCATTTCTAGAATAATAGCAAACACAACAAGAGCAGACACAAGACTTGAGACAAAAAGAAAAAACCAAAAACGGCGGTGACCTCGCGTCGCCCACAGGCAACTTACAGAATCAGATGGCCTTTCCAAGGCCGGCCGGCTTAGACCTTCCACCAAAGTGATGGTCTCTCGGCCTTCAGAGGGGTCCGCCAAGCGTCCTTGGCCCTCCCCTTGTCTTCCTGGGGCGTCCCCCAGGGCGATCGGACGGTGGGCACCAGGCACGTCTATCTCTACCCACCCCACGCTCTCTATTGAGACCTGCCTGGTCTCCAGCTCCCGGAGCACGGTCTCTGGTGCTCGTACTGAGCACAGAGCGTCACGCAAAACCAGAACTGCGATCGCACCAGATACAGATTCAGATGGCCTCTCCAAGGCCCACAGATTGAGACTCTCCTGGTCTCCAGAAACAGAACACAGACACCAGGCCAAACAGAACAGTAAATCTTACTTCTGAGTGGGTCCAGGACTTCTGGGTGGTCGCGCTGATTCCCGGCCAACGCACCAAATGAAAGACTCCAGGACTCCCAAAGGGAGGCACTTACTCAAGCCTCGGGTCAGCCGCACACCCAAGAAGACACTGAGACCGAACTTAAGATGTATAGAGAGTAAGATTTAATACAGCAACGACAAGAAAGCACACAAAAAGCACATATACCAGATATCTGGGGTCGAAACTCATGCAGCCACCAAGGTGCAGAGGAGATTCGGCAATTGGCCCAGACTTGTCACAGGCTTTTATAGGAGAAGGGTAAGGAGAAAAGTACAAGTTTTACGTCACCAAGGTGTTCTGCCAAGGAGCTTTACATAACCAAGGGGTCGTGTCCTATATTTTGGCAATGTACTCGATCTATTGGAACATTCTGGGGTAGTACCAGGAGGCCCCTATCTCAAAAATGTTCTTGGAACAGTCTTCAGTTAGGAGGGGTTGGACTGAGTTCGCTCCAGGAGACCCTTATCTCAGAAATGCTCCTGGAACCGTTCTCACTTGGGAGGGGTCGGACTCTGGGGTGAAGAGTTCAAGAATGTACTCTGAGGTAAAAAGTTAAGGTGTGTTCCGGGAACAACCTCTAGATGGGAGGGGTAAGAGAACTCTGAGTTGGAGAGTTCATGGAGAGTTCAGCTTTTCTTCTTTCAATCCCAGGTTCTCTGGAAGATGAGTCAGTGCTGTTAATTGTTGAGCCCTTTCAGTGGCCCCACCCATCTTTAAATTTTTAGAAGTATATGTGAGGCTGTGTTCATGTACATCATATGCAGACCATAAGAGGGATATAGATTCTCCAGAATCTGACACCCTCTTCGGGAGTGTTTGAAGACAGCTACAATGTACTTAAATCTAATAAATACATACTTAAATTAATAAACATTTTTTAAAAAGGATAAGAAAGAATGAAAGACCAGGTAGGCCTGCCATTCTTAACTCTATCTGTCTGTATGTCTGTCTGTCTGTCTGATCCCCTGGAACTGGAGATGGGCCACCATATAGTTGCTGGTAGTTGATCCCAGGTTCTCTATAAGAGGAGACAATGTTGTTAATTGTTGATCCCTTTCATTGGCCCCACACATCTTTAAATTTTTAGAAGTAAATGTGAGGCTGTGTTTATGTACATCATATGCAGACCATAAGAGGGATATAGATTTTCCAGAATCTGACACCCTCTTCTGGAGTGTCTGAAGACAGCTACAGTGTACTTATATCTAATAAATACATAAATAAATAAATAAATAAATAAACATTTTTTAAAAGGGATAAGAAAGAAAGAAAAACCAGGCAGGCCTGCCATCCTTGTCTGTCTTTCTCTCTGTCTGTCTGTCTTGCCTAGCCCCTTGAGTAGCCTAGCCTAGTCCCTTGCCTTGACTAGCCCAGCCCCTTGCCTAGCCTAGCCTAGCCCAGCCCTGCCTTGCCTAGCCCTGCCTATCCCTGTCTTTAACCAGGCTGGCCTCGAACTCAGAAACTGACTGCCTCTGCCTCCAGAGTGCTCTCATTAAGAGCTCGAGCCACCACTGACTGTTGGGTTTTCTAAGTCTTACATAGGTATGGTCTGTTTCTCAGCTGTGAAACCCTAATTAACACATGTAGTCTGTCCTAGGTCAGCCATAGCTACAGACTGAGGCCTTTTCTAAAACAAAACAAAAGAAAACAAAAAATAGAAATAATAAAATAAATAAATTAAGCAACCACATGATATCTTTTCTTTCTTTCAATGATACTCAGAGCTTGAAGCAGTTCACCCATGAGACCTCAGCTCCGGACATTGAGGCTCTTTCCCTAACAAGTATTATGGCTGAACCTGAGGGGTTCTACTGCTGATTTGGGTCCCCCACTTTAAAAAAATAGTTGTTTTCAAAGGCTGCAGGTTCTTAGCCCTGTTCCTTGTTACAGTTGAGTCACAGCCCTGAAAGTTCAGTGGTAGTTAAAGGCACTGAGAAGGGCTTCCTATAGACATCAAAGACCAAGTCTTTGTTTTTAAAAAGTTAATCTGGATTCCCCCACCCCCTGGCATCCTTAGAATGCCTAGAAAGGAAGGCAGGGACCTGGGCAGAAGGGTGCAAGCCTACTGGTGTTTGTAAGTGGTAACAGAAAGCTTTCTCTTGTTGGTACCCTACCCCAAGTTACACTGTCACTTCTTTTTCCTAGTTGTTGTTTTGTCGGTTTGTATTCTCAACATAGACCCTTTTCCTTCCTAACCTTGGCTGTCCTGAACCTTACTGTCCTTGAACTCAGTGATTTGCCTGTCTTGCTGGGATGAAACTGTGAGCTACCATCCAGAAGGAAGCACCCTGCTGAGGTTAGATTGGGGTCTCTTCCATTTTCCTCTATGAACATGCATATGGCAGGCCTGTTCTTTCTTTTTTACTTTTCCTTTTCTTTTTAAAGATTTATTTATTTATTATATTTAAGTATGCTGTAGCTATCTTCAGACAGTCCAGAAGAGGGTGTCAGATTCTGAAGAATCTAAATCATTCTTATTGTCTGCATATGATGTATATAAACACAGCCTCACATAAACTCAAAAAAAAAAAAAGAAAGAAAGAAAGATGTGGCTACAGAGAGGGCTCAACAATTAAGAGCATTGTCTCCTCTTCCAGAGAACCTGGGCTCAATTACCAGTATTATATATGGTGGCCCATCTCCAGTTCCAGGGGATCTAATACTCTGTTCTGGAGTCTGTGGGCACAGCATACACATGCAAAACATTCTTACACAATCATTGAGAGAGGAGAGAGAGGGGTTGAGAGAGAGGGGAGGTAATCATACCTCCTGACGAGTTTGAAGACCTGAGCTTCATCACTCACACAAATAAATAAATGCAAAATATTTTTTTATAAATAAACTCTGCCATTGCCCTTTAAAAATTCCTAGAAAACAAGTTTTATAAGCAACAGTTATATTTACTATATCTAAAGGACAGTCATGAGCATATTCAATAAATAGAAAACGGCCTGTTAGTCTTAGAAATGGAAAAGACAAACCAAGGAAGGTTTGCAATTACATAATGAGGCAGCTCAGCCCAGCTCTAAGGTTGGAAATAAGACTCGAGAATAGGATACACCTGAAGACAGCCAGCCATTGTTTTTTTGTTTTGGAGGCTGAAAGGATACACCTGAAGACAGCCAATGCTGTGTGATGGTGATCTGGTATTTTTTTTTTAATTTTTAAAAACTTTAACACTTTTTATAAAACTTTTATAAAAACTTTTTCTTTCTTTCTTCCTTTCTTCTTTCCTTTCTTCCTTTCCTCACCCTAGCCCCTACCCTAGCCCTGTCTTTCACCAGGGTGGCCTCGAACTCAGAAACTGACTGCCTCTATCTACAGAGTGCTCTCATTAAGAGCTTGAGCCACCACTGAATGTAGGGTTTTCTAAGATTTACCTTGCTCTTGGTGTCTATTCTCAGCTGTGAAACCCTAATTAACACAAGTAGGCAGTCCTGGGTCAGCCAGAGCTACAGACTGAGGACTTCTCTAAAAACAAATAAAACAAAACAAAACAACAAATAGAAATAATAAAATACAAAAATTAAGCAAACACAGCATAGCTTTTCTCTCTCTAGGTGGTACTCAGAAATTCCAGCAGTTGGCCTGTGACACCTCAGCTCAGTATATGTGAGGCTGTGTTTATGTACATCCTATGCAGACCATAAGAGGGATTTACATTCTCCAGAATCTGACACCCTCCTCTGGAGTGTCTAAAGAAAGCTACAGTGTACTTATATCTAAGAAATACATAAAAAATAAATAAAGAAATAAATAAATATTTTTTTAAAAGGATAAGAAAGAGAGAAAGACCAGGCAGGCCTGCCATCCTTATCTCTGTCTGTCTGTCTGTCTGTCTGATCCCCTGGAACTGGAGATGGGCCACCTTGTAGGTGCTGGTAGTTGATCCCAGCTTCTCTGGAAGAGGAGACAATGCTGTTAATTGTTGAACCATTTCAGTGGCCCCACCCATTTTTAATTTTTAGAAGTATATGTGAGGCTGTGTTTATGTACATCATATGCAGACCATAAGAGGGATTTAGATTCTCCAGAATCTGACACCCTCTTCTGGAGTGTCTGAAGACGGCTACAGTGTACTTATATCTAACAAATACATAAATAAATAAATAAATAAAGATTTTTTAAAAAGTATAAGAAATAAAGAAAGACCAGGCAGGCCTCTCTGTCTGTCTGTCTGTCTGATCCACTGGAACTGGAGATGGGCCACCATAAGGTGCTGGTAGTTTATCCCAGGTTCTCTGAAAGAGGAGACAATGCTGTTAATTGTTGAGCCCTCTCAGTGGCCCCACACATCTTTAAATTTTTAGAAGTATATGTGAGGCTGTGTTTATGTACATCATATGCAGACCATAAGAGGGATTTTGATTCTCCAGAATCTGACACCCTCTTCTGGAGTGTCTGAAGACAGCTACAGTGTACTTATATCTAATAAATACATAAATAAATATATAAATAAACATTTTTTTAAAAGGATAAGAAAGAAAGAAAGACCAGGCAGGCCTGCCATCCTTAGCACTGTCTGTATGTCTGTCTGTCTGATCCCCTGGAACTGGAGATGGGCCACCATATAGTTGCTGGTAGTTGATCCCAGGTACTCTGGAAGAGGAGACAATGCTGTTAATTGTTGAGCTTTTAGAGTGGCCCCACCCTTCTTTAAATTTTTAGAAGTATATGTGAGGCTGTGTTTATGTACATCATATGCAGACCATAAGAGGGATTTAGATTCTCCAGAATCTGACACCCTCTTCTGTAGTGTCTGAACAGCTACAGTGTACTTATATCTACTAAATACATAAATAAATAAATAAATAAACATTTTTTAAAAAGGATAAGAAAGAAAGAAAGACCAGGCAGTCCTCCCATCCATATCTCTGCCTGTCTGTCTGTCTGTCTATCTGATCCCCGGAAACTGGAGATGGGCCACCATTTAGTTGCTGGTAGTTGATCCAAGGTCCTCTGGAAGAGGAGACAATGCTCTTAATTGTTGAGCCCTTTCAGTGGCCCCACACTTCTTTAAATATTTAGAAGTATATGTGAGGCTGTGTTTATGTACATCATATTCAGATTATAAGAGGATTTAGATTCTCCAGAATCTGACACCCTCTACTGGAGTGTCTGAAGTCAGCTACAGTGTACTTATATGTAATAAATAAATAAATAAATAAACATTTTTTAAAAAGGATAAGAAACAAAGTAAGACCAGGCAGGCCTGCCATCCTTATCTCTGTCTGTCTGTCTGTCTGTCTGATCCCCTGGAACTGGAGATGGGCCACCATATAGTTGCTGGTAGTTGATCCAAGGTTCTCTGGAAGAGGAGACAATGCTCTTAATTGTCGAGCCCTTTCAGTGGCCCCACACTTCTTTAAATATTTAGAAGTATATGTGAGCTGTGTTTAAGTACATCATATTCAGATTATAAGAGGATTTAGATTCTCCAGAATCTGACACCCTCTACTGGAGTGTCTGAAGACAGCTACAGTGTACTTATATATAATAAATAAATAAATAAATAAATAAATAAATAAATAAACATTTTTTAAAAAGGATAAGAAAGAAAGTAAGACCAGGCAGGCCTGCCATCCTTATCTCTGTCTGTCTGTCTGTCTGTCTGATCCCCTGGAACTGGAGATGGGCTACCATATAGTTGCTGGTAGTTGATCCCAGGTTCTCTGGAAGAGGAGACAATGCGGTTAATTGTTGAGCCCTATCAGTGGCCCTACCCATCTTTAAATTTTTAGAAGTGTATGTGAGGCTGTGTTTATGTACATCATATGCAGACCAGAAGAGGGATTTAGATTCATCAGAATCTGACAGCCTCTTCTGGAGTGTCTGAAGACAGCTACAGTGTACTTATATCTAATAAATACATAAATAAATACAATTTTTTTAAAAAGGATAAGAAAGAAAGAAAGACCATGAAGGCGTGCCATACTTATCCTTGTCTGTCTGTCTGTCTGTCTGATCCCCTGGGAGTGGAGATGGGCCACCATATAGTTGCAGGTAGTTGATCCCAGGTTCTCTGTAAGAAGAGACAATGCGGTTAATTGCTGAGCCCTTTCAGTGGCCCCCCTCCCATCTTTAAATTTTAAGAAGTAAACGTGAGGCTGTGTTTATGTACATCATATGCAGACAATAAGAGGGATTTAGATTCTCCAGAATCTGACACCCTCTTCTGGAGTGTCTTAAGACAGCTACAGTATACTTATATCTAATAAATTCATAAATAAACAAATAAACATTTTTAAAAAAGGATAATAAAGAAAGAGAGACCAGGCAGTCCTGCCATCCTTGTCTGTCTGTCTGTCTGTTTGTCTGATCCCCGGAAATGGAGATGGGCCACCATATAATTGCTGGTAGTTGATCCCAGGTTCTCTGGAAGAGGAGTCAGTGCTGTTAATTGTTGATCCCTTTCAGTGGCTCCACCTATCTTTAAATTTTTAGAAGTATATGTTAGGCTGTGTTTATGTACATCATATGCAGACCATAAGAGGGATTTAGATTCTCCAGAATCTGACACCCTCTTCTGGAGTGTCTGAAGACAACTATAGTGTACTTATATCTAATAAATACATATATAAATAAATATAAATAAATACATAAACATTATTTTAAAAGGATACGAAAGAAAGAAAGACCAGGCAGGCCTGCCATCCTAATCTCTGTCTGTCTGTCTGTCTGTCTGATCCCCTGGAACTGGAGATGGGCCACCTTGTAGTTGCTGGTAGTTGATCCCAGGTTCTCTGGAAGAGGAGACAATGCTGTTAATTGTTGAGCCCTTTCAGTGGCCCCACCCATTTTTAATTTTTAGAAGTATATGTGATGCTGTGTTTATGTACATCATATTCAGACCATACGAGGGATTTAGATGCTCTAGAATCTGTCACCCTCTTATGGAGTGTCTGAATACGGCTACAGTGTACTTATATCTAATAAATACATAAATAAATAAATAAATAAATAAATAAACATTTTTTAAAAAGTATAAGAAAGAAAGTAAGACCAGGCAGGCCTGCCATCCTTATCTCTGTCTCTCTGTCTGTCTGTCTGTCTGATCCACTGGAACTGGAGATGGGCCACGATAAGGTGCTGGTAGTTTATCCCAGGTTCTCTGAAAGAGGAGACAATGCTGTTAATTGTTGAGCCCTCTCAGTGGCCCCACACATCTTTAAATTTTTAGAAGTATATGTGAGGCTGTGTTTATGTACATCATATGCAGACCATAAGAAGGATTTAGATTCTCCAGAATCTGACACCATCTTCTGGTGTGTCAGAAGACAGCTACAGTGTACTTATATCTAATAAATACATAAATAAATATATAAATAAACATTTTTTTAAAAAGGATAAGAAAGAAAGAAAGACCAGGCAGGCCTGCCATCCTTATCACTGTCTGTATGTCTGTCTGTCTGATCCCCTGGAACTGGAGCTGGGCCACCATATAGTTGCTGGTAGTTGATCCCAGGTACTCTGGAAGAGGAGACAATGCTGTTAATTGTTGAGCTTTTAGAGTGGCCCCACCCTTCTTTAAATTTTTAGAAGTATATGTGAGGCTGTGTTTATGTACATCATATGCAGACCATAAGAGGGATTTAGATTCTCCAGAATCTGACACCCTCTTCTGGAGTGTCTGAACAGCTACAGTGTACTTGTATCTAATAAATACATAAATAAATAAATAAATAAATAAATAAATAAATAAATAAATATTTTTTAAAAAGGATAAGAAAGAAAGAAAGACCAGGCTGGCCTGCCATCCTTAACCTTGTCTGTCTGTCTGTCTGTCTGATCCCCTGGGAGTGGAAATGGGCCAGCATATAGTTGCAGGTAGTTGATCACAGGTTCTCTGTAAGAGGAGACAATGCTGTTAATTGCTAAGCCCTTTCAGTGGCCACCCCCACCTTTATATTTTAAGAAGTAAATGTGAAGCTGTGTTTATGTACATCATATGCAGACCATAAGAGGGATTTAGATTCTCCAGAATCTGACACCTTCTTCTGGAGTGTCTGAAGACGGCTACACTGTACTTATATCTAATAAAAATATAAATAAATAAATAAACATTTTTTTAAAAAGGATAAGAAAGAAAGAAAGACCAGGCAGGCCTGCCATCCTTATCTCTGTCAGACTGTCTGTCTGTCTGATCCCCTGGAACTGGAGATAGGCCACCATATAGTTGCTGGTAGTTGATCCCAGGTACTCTGGAAGAGGAGACAATGCTGTTAATTGTTGAGCTTTTAGAGTGGCCCCACCCTTCTTTAAATTTTTAGAAGTATATGTGAGGCTGTGTTTATGTACATCATATGCAGACCATAAGAGGGATTTAGATTCTCCAGAATCTGACACCCTCTTCTGTAGTGTCTGAACAGCTACAGTGTACATATATCTACTAAATACATAAATAAATAAATAAATAAATAAACATTTTTTAAAAAGGATAAGAAAGAAAGAAAGACCAGGCAGTCCTGCCATCCATATCTCTGCCTGTCTGTCTCTGTCTATCTGATCCCCGGGAACTGGAGATGGGCCACCATATAGTTGCTGGTAGTTGATCCAAGGTTCTCTGGAAGAGGAGACAATGCTCTTAATTGTTGAGCCCTTTCAGTGGCCCCACACTTCTTTAAATATTTAGAAGTATATGTGAGGCTGTGTTTATGTACATCATATTCAGATTATAAGAGGATTTAGATTCTCCAGAATCTGACACCCTCTACTGGAGTGTCTGAAGACAGCTACAGTGTACTTATATGTAATAAATAAATAAATAAATAAATAAACATTTTTTAAAAAGGATAAGAAAGAAAGTAAGACCAGGCAGGCCTGCCATCCTTATCTCTGTCTGTCTGTCTGTCTGTCTGTCTGATCCCCTGGAACTGGAGATGGGCCACCATATAGTTGCTGGTAGTTGATCCAAGGTTCTCTGGAAGAGGAGACAATGCTCTTAATTGTAGAAACCTTTCAGTGGCCCCACACTTCTTTAAATATTTAGAAGTATATGTGAGCTGTGTTTAAGTACATCATATTCAGATTATAAGAGGATTTAGATTCTCCAGAATCTGACACCCTCTACTGGAGTGTCTGAAGACAGCTACAGTGTACTTATATATAATAAATAAATAAATAAATAAATAAATAAATAAATAAATAAATAAATAAACATTTTTTAAAAAGGATAGAAAGAAAGTTAGACCAGGCTGGCCTGCCATCCTTATTTCTGTCTGTCTGTCTGTCTGACTGTCTGATCCCCTGGAACTGGAGATGGGCTACCATATAGTTGCTGGTAGTTGATCCCAGGTTCTCTGGAAGAGGAGACAATGCTGTTAATTGTTGAGCCCTATCAGTGGCCCTACCCATCTTTAAATTTTTAGAAGTGTATGTGAGGCTGTGTTTATGTACATCATATGCAGACCAGAAGAGGGATTTAGATTCATCAGAATCTGACACCCTCTTCTGGGGTGTCTGAAGACAGCTACAGTGTACTTATATCTAATAAATACATAAATAAATACAATTTTTTAAAAAAGGATAAGAAAGAAAGAAAGACCATGCAGGCCTGCCATACTTATCCTTGTCTGTCTGTTTGTCTGTCTGATCCCCTGGGAGTGGAGATGGGCCACCATATAGTTGCAGGTAGTTGATCCCAGGTTCTCTAAAAGAGGAGACAATGCTGTTAATTGCTGAGCCCTTTCAGTGCCCCCTCCCCACCTTTAAATTTTAAGAAGTAAACGTGAGCCTGTGTTTATGTACATCATATGCAGACCATAAGAGGGATTTTGATTCTCCAGAATCTGACACCTTCTTCTGGAGTGTCTGAAGACGGCTACAGTGTACTTATATCAAATAAACATATAAATAAATAAATAAACATTTTTTAAAAAGGATGAGAAAGAAAGAAAGACCAGGCAGGCCTGCCATCCTTATTTCTGTCAGTCTATCTGTCTGTCAGTCTGTCTGATCCCTTGGAACTAGAGATGGGCCACCATATAGTTGCTGTTAGTTGATCCTAGGTTCTCTGGAAGAGGAGACAATGCTGTTATTTGTTGAGCCCTTTCAGTGGCTCCACATATCTTTAAATTTTTAGAAGTATATGTTAGGCTGTGTTTATGTACATCATATGCAGACCATAAGAGGGATTTAGATTCTCCAGAATCTGACACCCTCTTCTGGAGTGTCTGAAGACAACTACAGTGTACTTATATCTAATAAATACATATATAAATAAATATAAATAAATAAATAAACATTATTTTAAAAGAATAAGAAAGAAAGAAAGACCAGGCAGGCCTGCCATCCTAATCTCTGTCTGTCTGTCTGTCTGATCCCCTGGACCTGGAGATGGGCCACCTTGCAGTTGCTGGTAGTTGATCCTAAGTTCTCTGGAAGAGGAGACAATGCTGTTAATTGTTGAGCCCTCTCAGTGGCCCCACACATCTTTAAATTTTTAGAAGTATATGTGAGGCTGTGTTTATGTACATCATATGCAGACCATAAGAGGGATTTAGATTCTCCAGAATCTGACACCCTCTTCTGGAGTGTCAGAAGACAGCTACAGTGTACTTATATCTAATAAATACATAAATAAATATATAAATAAACATTTTTTTAAAAAGGATAAGAAAGAAAGAAAGACCAGGCAGGCCTGCCATCCTTATCACTGTCAGTATGTCTGTCTGTCTGATCCCCTGGAACTGGAGCTGGGCCACCATATAGTTGCTGGTAATTGATCCCAGGTACTCTGGAAGAGGAGACAATGCTGTTAATTGTTGAGCTTTTAGAGTGGCCCCACCCTTCTTTAAATTTTTAGAAGTATATGTGAGGCTGTGTTTATGTACATCATATGCAGACCATAAGAGGGATTTAGATTCTCCAGAATCTGACACCCTCTTCTGGAGTGTCTGAACAGCTACAGTGTACATGTATCTAATAAATACATAAATAAATAAATAAACATTTTTTAAAAAGGATAAGAAAGAAAGAAAGACCAGGCAGTCCTGCCATCCATATCTCTGCCTGTCTGTCTGTCTGTCTATTTGAACCCCGGGAACTGGAGATGGGCCACCATATAGTTGCTGGTAGTTGATCCAAGGTTCTCTGGAAGAGGAGACAATGCTCTTAATTGTTGAGCCCTTTCAGTGGCCCCACACTTCTTTAAATATTTAGAAGTATATGTGAGGCTGTGTTTATGTACATCATATTCAGATTATAAGAGGATTAAAATTCTCCAGAATCTGACACCCTCTACTGGAGTGTCTGAAGACAGCTACAGTGTACTTATATGTAATAAATAAATAAATAAATAAACATTTTTTAAAAAGGATAAGAATGAAAGAAAGACCAGGCAGGCCTGCCATCCTTATCTCTGTCTGTCTGTCTGTCTGATCCCCTGGAACTGGAGATGGGCCACCATATAGTTGCTGGTAGTTGATCCAAGGTTCTCTGGAAGAGGAGACAATGCTCTTAATTGTAGAGCCCTTTCAGTGGCCCCACACTTCTTTAAATATTTAGAAGTATATGTGAGCTGTGTTTAAGTACATCATATTCAGATTATAAGAGGATTTAGATTCTCCAGAATCTGACACCCTCTACTGGAGTGTCTGAAGACAGCTACAGTGTACTTATATATAATAAATAAATAAATAAATAAATAAATAAATAAATAAACATTTTTTAAAAAGGATAAGAAAGAAAGTAAGACCAGGCAGGCCTGCCATCCTTATCTCTGTCTGTCTGTCTGTCTGTCTGATCCCCTGGAACTGGAGATGGGCCACCATATAGTTGCTGGTAGTTGATCCAAGGTTCTCTGGAAGAGGAGACAATGCTCTTAATTGTTGAGCCCTTTCAGTGGCCCCACCCATTTTTAATTTTTAGAAGTATATGTGATGCTGTGTTTATGTACATCATATTCAGACCATAAGAGGGATTTAGATGCTCTAGAATCTGTCACCCTCTTATGGAGTGTCTGAAGACGGCTACAGTGTACTTATATCTAATAAATAAATAAATAAATAAATAAATAAATAAATAAACATTTTTTAAATAGTATGAGAAAGAAAGTAAGACCAGGCAGGCCTGCCATCCTTATCTCTGTCTCTCTGTCTGTCTGTCTGTCTGATCCAGTGGAACTGGAGATGGGCCACCATAAGGTGCTGGTAGTTTATCCCAGGTTCTCTGAAAGAGGAGAAAATGCTGTTAATTGTTGAGCCCTCTCAGTGGCCCCACACAGCTTTAAATTTTTAGAAGTATATGTGAGGCTGTGTTTATGTACATCATATGCAGACCATAAGAGGGATTTAGATTCTCCAGAATATGACACCCTCTTCTGGAGTGTCTGAAGACAGCTACAGTGTACTTATATCTAATAAATACATAAATAAATATATAAATAAACATTTTTTAAAAAGGATAAGAAAGAAAGAAAGACCAGGCAGCCCTGCCATCCTTATCACTGTCTGTATGTCTGTCTGTCTGATCCCCTGGAACTGGAGATGTGCCACCATATAGTTGCTGGTAGTTGATCCCAGGTACTCTGGAAGAGGAGACAATGCTGTTAATTGTTGAGCTTTTAGAGTGGCCCCACCCTTCTTTAAATTTTTAGAAGTATATGTGGGGCTGTGTTTATGTACATCATATGCAGACCATAAGAGGGATTTAGATTCTCCAGAATCTGACACGCTCTTCTGGAGTGTCTGAACAGCTACAGTGTACTTATATCTAATAAATACATAAATAAATAAATAAATAAATAAATAAATAAATAAATAAATAAATATTTTTTTAAAAAGGATAAGAAATAAAGAAAGACCAGGCTGGCCTACCATCCTTATCCTTGTCTGTCTGTCTGTCTGTCAGATCCCCTGGGAGTGGAGATGGGCCACCATATAGTTGCAGGTAGTTGATCCCAGGTTCTCTGTAAGAGGAGACAATGCTGTTAATTGCTGAGCCCTTTCAGTGGCCCCCCCACCTTTATATTTTAAGAAGTAAATGTGAGGCTGTGTTTATGTACATCATATGCAGACCATAAGAGGGATTTAGATTCTCCAGAATCTGACACCTTCTTCTGGAGTGTCTGAAGACGGCTACAGTGTACTTATATCTATAAAAATATAAATAAATAAATAAACATTTTTTAAAAAGAATAAGAAAGAAAGAAAGACCAGGCAGGCCTGCCATCCTTATCTCTGTCAGTCTGTCTGTCTGTCTGATCCCCTGGAACTGGAGATGGGCCACCATATAGTTGCTGGTAGTTGATCCCAGGTACTCTGGAAGAGGAGACAATGCTGTTAATTGTTGAGCTTTTAGAGTGGCCCCACCCTTCTTTAAATTTTTAGAAGTATATGTGAGGCTGTGTATGTACATCATAAGCAGACCATAAGAGGGATTTAGATTCTCCAGAATCTGACACCCTCTTCTGTAGTGTCTGAACAGCTACAGTGTACATATATCTACTAAATACATAAATAAATAAATAAATAAATAAACATTTTTTAAAAAGGATAAGAAAGAAAGAAAGACCAGGCAGGCCTGCCATCCATATCTCTGCCTGTCTGTCTGTCTGTCTATCTGATCCCCGGGAACTGGAGATGGGCCACCATATAGTTGCTGGTAGTTGATCCAAGGTTCTCTGGAAGAGGAGACAATGCTCTTAATTGTTGAGCCCTTTCAGTGGCCCCACACTTCTTTAAATATTTAGAAGTATATGTGAGGCTGTGTTTATGTACATCATATTCAGATTATAAGAGGATTTAGATTCTCCAGAATCTGACACCCTCTACTGGAGTGTCTAAAGACAGCTACAGTGTACTTATATGTAATAAATAAATAAATAAATAAACATTTTTTAAAAAGGATAAGAAAGAAAGTAAGACCAGGCAGGCGTGCCATCCTTATCTCTGTCTGTCTGTCTGTCTGTCTGTCTGATCCCCTGGAACTGGAGATGGGCCACCATATAGTTGCTGGTAGTTGATCCAAGGTTCTCTGGAAGAGGAGACAATGCTCTTAATTGTAGAAACCTTTCAGTGGCCCCACACTTCTTTAAATATTTAGAAGTATATGTGAGCTGTGTTTAAGTACATCATATTCAGATTATAAGAGGATTTAGATTCTCCAGAATCTGACACCCTCTACTGGAGTGTCTGAAGACAGCTACAGTGTACTTATATATAATAAATAAATAAATAAATAAATAAATAAATAAATAAATAAATAAACATTTTTTAAAAAGGATAGAAAGAAAGTAAGACCAGGCAGGCCTGCCATCCTTATTTCTGTCTGTCTGTCTGTCTGTCTGTCTGATCCCCTGGAACTGGAGATGGGCTACCATATAGTTGCTGGTAGTTGATCCCAGGTTCTCTGGAAGAGGAGACAATGCTGTTAATTGTTGAGCCCTATCAGTGGCCCTACCCATCTTTAAATTTTTAGAAGTGTATGTGAGGCTGTTTTTATGTACATCATATGCAGACCAGAAGAGGGATTTAGATTCATCAGAATCTGACACCCTCTTCTGGGGTGTCTGAAGACAGCTACAGTGTACTTATATCTAATAAATACATAAATAAATACAATTTTTTTAAAAAGGATAAGAAAGAAAGAAAGACCAGGCAGGCCTGCCATACTTATCCTTGTCTGTCTGTCTGTCTGTCTGATCCCCTGGGAGTGGAGATGGGCCACCATATAGTTGCAGGTAGTTGATCCCAGGTTCTCTAAAAGAGGAGACAATGCTGTTAATTGCTGAGCCCTTTCAGTGCCCCCCCCCACCTTTAAATTTTAAGAAGTAAACGTGAGCCTGTGTTTATGTACATCATATGCAGACCATAAGAGGGATTTTGATTCTCCAGAATCTGACACCTTCTTCTGGAGTGTCTGAAGACGGCTACAGTGTACTTAAATCTAATAAACATATAAATAAATAAATAAACATTTTTTAAAAAGGATGAGAAAGAAAGAAAGACCAGGCAGGCCTGCCATCCTTATTTCTGTCAGTCTATCTGTCTGTCAGTCTGTCTGATCCCTTGGAACTGGAGATGGGCCACCATATAGTTGCTGTTAGTTGATCCTAGGTTCTCTGGAAGAGGAGACAATGCTGTTAATTGTTGAGCCCTTTCAGTGGCTCCACATATCTTTAAATTTTTAGAAGTATATGTTAGGCTGTGTTTATGTACATCATATGCAGACCATAAGAGGGATTTAGATTCTCCAGAATCTGACACCCTCTTCTGGAGTGTCTGAAGACAACTACAGTGTACTTATATCTAATAAATACATATATAAATAAATATAAATAAATAAATAAAAATTATTTTAAAAGAATAAGAAAGAAAGAAAGACCAGGCAGGCCTGCCATCCTAATCTCTGTCTGTCTGTCTGTCTGTCTGATCCCCTGGAACTGGAGATGGGCCACCTTGCAGTTGCTGGTAGTTGATCCTAAGTTCTCTGGAAGAGGAGACAATGCTGTTAATTGTTGAGCCCTCTCAGTGGCCCCACACATCATTAAATTTTTAGAAGTATATGTGAGGTTGTGTTTATGTACATCATATGCAGACCATAAGAGGAATTTAGATTCTCCAGAATCTGACACCCTCTTCTGGAGTGTCTGAAGACAGCTACAGTGTACTTATATCTAATAAATACATAAATAAATATATAAATAAACATTTTTTTAAAAAGGATAAGAAAGGAAGAAAGACCAGGCAGGCCTGCCATCCTTATCACTGTCTGTATGTCTGTCTGTCTGATCCCCTGGAACTGAAGATGGGCCACCATATAGTTGCTGGTAGTTGATCCCAGGTACTCTGGAAGAGGAGACAATACTGTTAATTGTTGAGCTTTAAGAGTGGCCCCACCCTTCTTTAAATTTTTAGAAGTATATGTGAGGCTGTGTTTATGTACATCATATGCAGACCATAAGAGGGATTTAGATTCTCCAGAATCTGACACCGTCTTCTGGTGTGTCTGAAGACAGCTACAGTGTACTTATATCTAATAAATACATAAATAAATAAATAAATAAATAAATAAATAAATTTTTTTTTAAAAGGATAAGAAAGAAAGAAAGACCAGGCTGGCCTGCCATCCTTATCCTTGTCTCTCTGTCTGTCTGTCTGATCCACTGGGAGTGGAGATGGGCCACCATATAGTTGCAGGTATTTGATCCCAGGTTCTCTGTAAGAGGAGACAATGCTGTTAATTGCTGAGCCCTTTCAGTGGCCCCCCCCACCTTTATATTTTAAGAAGTAAATGTGAGGCTGTGTTTATGTACATCATATGCATACCATAAGAGGTTTTAGATTCTCCAGAATCTGACACCTTCTTCTGGAGTGTCTGAAGAAGGCTACAGTGTACTTATATCTAATAAAAATATAAATAAATAAATAAACTTTTTTTAAAAAGGATAAGAAAGAAAGAAAGACCAGGCAGGCCTGCCATCCTTATCTCTGTCAGTCTGTCTGTCTGTCAGTCTGTCTGATACCTTGGAACTGGAGATGGGCCACCATATAGTTGCTGTTAGTTGATCCCAGGTTCTCTGGAAGAGGAGACAATGCTGTTAATTGTTGAGCCCTTTCAGTGGCTCCACCTATCTTTTAATTTTTAGAAGTATATGTTAGGCTGTGTTTATGTACATCATATGCAGACCATAAGAGGGATTTAGATTCTCCAGAATCTGACACCCTCTTCTGGAATGTCTGAAGACAGCTACAGTGTACTTATATCTAATAAATAAATAAATAAATAAATAAATAAATAAACAAACAAACATTATTTTAAAAGGATAAGAAAGAAAGAAAGACCAGACAGGCCTGCCATCCTTATCTCTGTCTGTCTGTCTGTCTGTCTGATCCCCTGGAACTGGAGATGGGCCACCTTGTAGTTGCTGGTAGTTGATCCCAAGTTCTCTGGAAGAGGAGACAATGCTGTTAATTGTTGATCCCTTTCAGTGGCTCCACATATCTTTAAATTTTTAGAAGTATATGTTAGGCTGTGTTTATGTACATCATATGCAGACCATAAGAGGGATTTAGATTCTCCAGAATCTGACACCCTCTTCTGGAGTGTCTGAAGACAACTACAGTGTACTTATATCTAATAAATACATATATAAATAAATATAAATAAATAAATAAAAATTATTTTAAAAGAATAAGAAAGAAAGAAAGACCAGGCAGGCCTGCCATCCTAATCTCTGTCTGTCTGTCTGTCTGTCTGATCCCCTGGAACTGGAGATGGGCCACCTTGCAGTTGCTGGTAGTTGATCCTAAGTTCTCTGGAAGAGGAGACAATGCTGTTAATTGTTGAGCCCTCTCAGTGGCCCCACACATCTTTAAATTTTTAGAAGTATATGTGAGGTTGTGTTTATGTACATCATATGCAGACCATAAGAGGAATTTAGATTCTCCAGAATCTGACACCCTCTTCTGGAGTGTCTGAAGACAGCTACAGTGTACTTATATCTAATAAATACATAAATAAATATATAAATAAACATTTTTTTAAAAAGGATAAGAAAGGAAGAAAGACCAGGCAGGCCTGCCATCCTTATCACTGTCTGTATGTCTGTCTGTCTGATCCCCTGGAACTGAAGATGGGCCACCATATAGTTGCTGGTAGTTGATCCCAGGTACTCTGGAAGAGGAGACAATACTGTTAATTGTTGAGCTTTAAGAGTGGCCCCACCCTTCTTTAAATTTTTAGAAGTATATGTGAGGCTGTGTTTATGTACATCATATGCAGACCATAAGAGGGATTTAGATTCTCCAGAATCTGACACCGTCTTCTGGTGTGTCTGAAGACAGCTACAGTGTACTTATATCTAATAAATACATAAATAAATAAATAAATAAATAAATAAATTTTTTTTAAAAGGATAAGAAAGAAAGAAAGACCAGGCTGGCCTGCCATCCTTATCCTTGTCTCTCTGTCTGTCTGTCTGATCCACTGGGAGTGGAGATGGGCCACCATATAGTTGCAGGTATTTGATCCCAGGTTCTCTGTAAGAGGAGACAATGCTGTTAATTGCTGAGCCCTTTCAGTGGCCCCCCCCACCTTTATATTTTAAGAAGTAAATGTGAGGCTGTGTTTATGTACATCATATGCATACCATAAGAGGTTTTAGATTCTCCAGAATCTGACACCTTCTTCTGGAGTGTCTGAAGAAGGCTACAGTGTACTTATATCTAATAAAAATATAAATAAATAAATAAACTTTTTTTAAAAAGGATAAGAAAGAAAGAAAGACCAGGCAGGCCTGCCATCCTTATCTCTGTCAGTCTGTCTGTCTGTCAGTCTGTCTGATACCTTGGAACTGGAGATGGGCCACCACATAGTTGCTGTTAGTTGATCCCAGGTTCTCTGGAAGAGGAGACAATGCTGTTAATTGTTGAGCCCTTTCAGTGGCTCCACCTATCTTTTAATTTTTAGAAGTATATGTTAGGCTGTGTTTATGTACATCATATGCAGACCATAAGAGGGATTTAGATTCTCCAGAATCTGACACCCTCTTCTGGAATGTCTGAAGACAGCTACAGTGTACTTATATCTAATAAATAAATAAATAAATAAATAAATAAATAAATAAATAAATAAACAAACATTATTTTAAAAGGATAAGAAAGAAAGAAAGACCAGACAGGCCTGCCATCCTTATCTCTGTCTGTCTGTCTGTCTGTCTGATCCCCTGGAACTGGAGATGGGCCACCTTGTAGTTGCTGGTAGTTGATCCCAAGTTCTCTGGAAGAGGAGACAATGCTGTTAATTGTTGAGCCCTTTCAGTGGCTCCACATATCTTTAAATTTTTAGAAGTATATGTTAGGCTGTGTTTATGTACATCATATGCAGACCATAAGAGGGATTTAGATTCTCCAGAATCTGACACCCTCTTCTGGAGTGTCTGAAGACAACTACAGTGTACTTATATCTAATAAATACATATATAAATAAATATAAATAAATAAATAAAAATTATTTTAAAAGAATAAGAAAGAAAGAAAGACCAGGCAGGCCTGCCATCCTAATCTCTGTCTGTCTGTCTGTCTGTCTGATCCCCTGGAACTGGAGATGGGCCACCTTGCAGTTGCTGGTAGTTGATCCTAAGTTCTCTGGAAGAGGAGACAATGCTGTTAATTGTTGAGCCCTCTCAGTGGCCCCACACATCTTTAAATTTTTAGAAGTATATGTGAGGTTGTGTTTATGTACATCATATGCAGACCATAAGAGGAATTTAGATCTCCAGAATCTGACACCCTCTTCTGGAGTGTCTGAAGACAGCTACAGTGTACTTATATCTAATAAATACATAAATAAATATATAAATAAACATTTTTTTAAAAAGGATAAGAAAGGAAGAAAGACCAGGCAGGCCTGCCATCCTTATCACTGTCTGTATGTCTGTCTGTCTGATCCCCTGGAACTGAAGATGGGCCACCATATAGTTGCTGGTAGTTGATCCCAGGTACTCTGGAAGAGGAGACAATACTGTTAATTGTTGAGCTTTAAGAGTGGCCCCACCCTTCTTTAAATTTTTAGAAGTATATGTGAGGCTGTGTTTATGTACATCATATGCAGACCATAAGAGGGATTTAGATTCTCCAGAATCTGACACCGTCTTCTGGTGTGTCTGAAGACAGCTACAGTGTACTTATATCTAATAAATACATAAATAAATAAATAAATAAATAAATAAATTTTTTTTAAAAGGATAAGAAAGAAAGAAAGACCAGGCTGGCCTGCCATCCTTATCCTTGTCTCTCTGTCTGTCTGTCTGATCCACTGGGAGTGGAGATGGGCCACCATATAGTTGCAGGTATTTGATCCCAGGTTCTCTGTAAGAGGAGACAATGCTGTTAATTGCTGAGCCCTTTCAGTGCCCCCCCCCACCTTTATATTTTAAGAAGTAAATGTGAGGCTGTGTTTATGTACATCATATGCATACCATAAGAGGTTTTAGATTCTCCAGAATCTGACACCTTCTTCTGGAGTGTCTGAAGAAGGCTACAGTGTACTTATATCTAATAAAAATATAAATAAATAAATAAACTTTTTTTAAAAAGGATAAGAAAGAAAGAAAGACCAGGCAGGCCTGCCATCCTTATCTCTGTCAGTCTGTCTGTCTGTCAGTCTGTCTGATACCTTGGAACTGGAGATGGGCCACCATATAGTTGCTGTTAGTTGATCCCAGGTTCTCTGGAAGAGGAGACAATGCTGTTAATTGTTGAGCCCTTTCAGTGGCTCCACCTATCTTTTAATTTTTAGAAGTATATGTTAGGCTGTGTTTATGTACATCATATGCAGACCATAAGAGGGATTTAGATTCTCCAGAATCTGACACCCTCTTCTGGAATGTCTGAAGACAACTACAGTGTACTTATATCTAATAAATAAATAAATAAATAAATAAATAAATAAATAAATAAATAAACAAACATTATTTTAAAAGGATAAGAAAGAAAGAAAGACCAGACAGGCCTGCCATCCTTATCTCTGTCTGTCTGTCTGTCTGTCTGATCCCCTGGAACTGGAGATGGGCCACCTTGTAGTTGCTGGTAGTTGATCCCAAGTTCTCTGGAAGAGGAGACAATGCTGTTAATTGTTGAGCCCTTTCAGTGGCCCCACCCATTTTTAATTTTTAGAAGTATATGTGATGCTGTGTTTATGTACATCATATTCAGAACATAAGAGGGATTTAGATTCTCTAGAATCTGTCACCCTCTTCTGGAGCTTCTGAAGACGGCTACAGTGTACTTATATCTAATAAATACATAAATAAATAAATAAATAAATAAATAAATAAACATTTTTTAAAAAGTATAAGAAATAAAGAAAGACCAGGCAGGCCTGCCATCCTTATCTCTGTCTCTCTGTCTGTCTGTCTGTCTGATCCACTGGAACTGGAGATGGGCCACCATAATGTGCTGGTAGTTTATCCCAGGTTCTCTGAAAGAGGAGACAATGCTGTTAATTGTTGAGCCCTCTCAGTGGCCCCACACATCTTTAAATTTTTAGAAGTATATGTGAGGCTGTGTTTATGTACATCTTATGCAGACCATAAGAGGGATTTAGATTCTCCAGAATCTGACACCCTCTTCTGGAGTGTCTGAAGACAGCTACAGTGTACTTATATCTAATAAATACATAAATAAATATATAAATAAACATTTTTTTAAAAAAGATAAGAAAGAAAGAAAGACCAGGTAGGCCTGCCATCCTTATCACTGTCTGTATGTCTGTCTGTCTGATCCCCTGGAACTGGAGATGGGCCATCATATAGTTGCTGGTAGTTGATCCCAGGTACTCTGGAAGAGGAGACAATGCTGTTAATTGTTGAGCTTTTAGAGTGGCCCCACCCTTCTTTAAATTTTTAGAAGTATATGTGAGGCTGTGTTTATGTACATCATATGCAGACAATAAGAGGGATTTAGATTCTCCAGAATCTGACACACTCTTCTGGAGTGTCTGAACAGCTACAGTGTACTTATATCTAATAAATAAATAAATAAATAAATAAATAAATAAATAAATAAATAAAAAAACATTTTTTTAAAAAAAGGATAAGAAAGAAAGAAAGACCAGGCAGGCCTGCCATCCTTATCACTGTCTGTCTGTCTGTCTGTCTGATCCCCTGGAACTGGAGATGGACCACCATATAGTTGCTGGTAGTTGATCCCAGGTTCTCTATAAGAGGAGACAATGCTGTTAATTGTTGAGCCCACTCAGTGGCCCCACACATCTTTTAATTTTTAGAGGTATATGTTCGGCTGTGTTTATGTACATCTTATGCAGACCATAAGAGGGATTTAGATTCTCCAGAATCTGACACCCTCTTCTGGAGTGTCTGAATAGCTACAGATTACTTATATCTAATAAATACATAAATAAATAAATAAATAAATAAATAAATAAACATTTTTTAAAAGGATAAGAAAGAAAGTAAGACCAGGCAGGCCTGCCATCCTTATCTCCGTCTCTCTGTCTGTCTGTCTGTCTGATCCACTGGAACTGTAGATGGGCCACCATAAGGTTCTGGTAGTTTATCCCAGGTTCTCTGAAAGAGGAGACAATGCTATTAATAGTTGAGCTTTTAGAGTGGCCCCACCCTTCTTTAAATTTTTAGAAGTATATGTGAGGCTGTGTTTATGTACATCATATGCAGACCATAAGAGGGATTTAGATTCTCCAGAATCTGACACCCTCTTCTGGAGTGTTTGAACAGCTACAGTGTACTTATATCTACTAAATAAATAAATAAATAAATGAATAAACATTTTTTAAAAAGGATAAGACAGAAAGAAAGAACAGGCAGGCCTGCCATCCATATCTCTGTCTGTCTGTCTGTCTGTCTATCTGATCCCTGAAAACTGGAGATGGGCCACGAATAGTTGCTGGTAGTTGATCCCAGGTTCTCTCGAAGAGGAGACAATGCTGTTAATTGTTGAGCCCTTTCAGTGGCGCCACCCATCTTTAAATATTTAGAAGTATATGTGAGGCTGTGTTTATGTACATCATATGAAGACCATAAGAGGGATTTAGATTCTCCAGAATCTGACACCCACTTCTGGAGTGTCTGAAGACAGCTACAGTGTACTTATATCTAATAAATAAATAGATAAATAAATAAATAAATAAATAAACATTTTTTAAAAAGGATAAGAAAGAAAGAAAGACCAGGCAGGCCTGCCATCCATATCTCTGTCTGTCTGTCTGTCTGTCTATCTGATCCCCGGGAACTGGAGATGGGCCACCATATAGTTGCTGGTAGTTGATCCAATGTTCTCTGGGAGAGGAGCCAATGCTGTTAATTGTTGAGCCCTTTCAGTGGCCCCACACTTCTTTAAATATTTAGAAGTATATGTGAGGCTGTGTTTATGTACATCATATTCTGATTATAAGAGGATTTAGATTCTCCAGAAACTGACACCCTATACTGGAGTGTCTGAAGACAGCTACAGTGTACTTATATGTAATAAATACATAAATAAATAAATAAATAAATAAACATTTTTTAAAAAGGATAAGAAAGAAAGTAAGACCAGGCAGGCCTGCCATCCTTATCTCTGTCTGTCTGATTGTCTGATCCCCTGGAACTGGAGATGGGCCACCATATAGTTGCTGGTAGTTGATCCAAGGTTCTCTGGAAGAGGAGCCAGTGCTGTTAATTGTTGAGCCCTTTAAGTGGCCCCACACTTCTTTAATATTTAGAAGTATATGTGAGGCTGTGTTTATGTACATCATATTCAGATTATAAGAGGATTTAGATTCTCCAGAATCTGACACCCTCTACTGGAATGACTGAAGACAGCTACAGTGTACTTATATATAATAAATACATAAATAAATAAATAAATAAATAAACATTTTTTAAAAAGGATAAGAAAGAAAGTAAGACCAGGCAGGCCTGCCATCCTTATCTCTGTTTGTCTGTCTGTCTGTCTGTCTGATCCCCTGGAACTGGAGTTGGGCTACCATAAAGTTGTTGGTAGTTGATCCCAGGTTCTCTGGAAGAGGAGACAATGCTGTTAATTGTTGAGCCCTATCAGTAGCCCTACCCATCTTTAAATATTTAGAAGTATATGTGAGGCTGTGTTTATGTACATCATATGCAGACCATAAGAGGGATTTAGATTCTCCAGAATCTGACACACTCTTCTGGAGTGTCTGAAGACAGCTACAGTGTACTTATATCTAATAAATAAATAGATAAATAAATAAATAAATAAATAAATAAATAAATAAATAAATAAACATTTTTTAAAAAGGATAAGAAAGAAAGAAAGACCAGGCAGGCCTGCCATCCATATCTCTGCCTGTCTGTCTGTCTGTCTATCTGATCCCCGGGAACTGGAGATGGGCCACCATATAGTTGCTGGTAGTTGATCCAAGGATCTCTGGAAGAGGAGACAATGCTCTTAATTGTTAAGCCCTTTCAGTGGCCCAACACTTCTTTAAATATTTAGAAGTATATGTGAGGCTGTGTTTATGTACATCATATGCAGACCAGAAGAGGGATTTAGATTCATCAGAATCTGACACCCTCTTCTGGAGTGTCTGAAGACAGCTACAGTGTACTTATATCTAATAAATACATAAATAAATAAATAAATAAACATTATTTAAACCGGATAAGAAAAAAAGAAAGACCAGGCAGGCCTACCATCCTTATCTCTGTCTGTCTCTCTGTCTGTCGTTCTGATCCCCTGGAACTAGAGATGGGCCACCATATAGGTGCTGGTAGTTGATCCCAGGACCTCTGGAAGAGGAGACAATGCTGTTAATTGTTGAGCGCTTTCAGTGGCCCCACCCATCGTTACATTTTTAGTAGTATATGTGAGGCTGTGTTTATGTACATCATATGCAGACCTTAATAGGGATTTAGATTCTCCAGAATCTGACACCCTCTTCTGGAGTGTCTGAAGACAGCTACAGTGTACTTATATCTAATAAATACATAAATAAATAAAATTTTTTTAAAAAGGATAAGAAAGAAAGAAAGACCATGCAGGCCTGCCATCCTTATCCTTGTCTGTCTGTCTGATCCCCTGGGAGTGGAGATGGGCCACCATATAGTTGCAGGTAGTTGATCCCAGGTTCTCTGTAAGAGGAGACAATGCTGTTAATTGCTGAGCCCTTTCAGTGCCCCCCCCACCTTTAAATTTTAAGAAGTAAATGTGAGGCTGTGTTTATGTACATCATATGCAGACCATAAGAGGGATTTAGATTCTCCAGAATCTGACACCTTCTTCTGGAGTGTCTGAAGACGGCTACAGTGTACTTATATCTAATAAACAAATAAATAAATAAACATTTTTTAAAAAGGATAAGAAAGAAAGAAAGACCAGGCAGCCCTGCCATCCTTATTTCTGTCACTCTGTCTGTCTGTCAGTCTGTCTGATCCCTTGGAACTGGAGATGGGCCATCATATAGTTGCTGTTAGTTGATCCCAGGTTCTCTGGAAGAGGAGACAATGCTGTTAATTGTTGAGCCCTTACAGTGGCTCCACCTATCTTTAAATTTTTAGAAGTATATGTTAGGCTGTGTTTATGTACATCATATGCAGACCATAAGAGGGATTTAGATTCTCCAGAATCTGACACCCTCTTCTGAGTGTCTGAAGACAACTACAGTGTACTTATATCTAATAAATAAATAAATAAATAAATAAATAAATAAATAAATAAATAAATAAATAAACATTATTTTAAAAGGATAAGAAATAAAGAAAGACCAGGCAGGCCTGCCATCCTTATCACTGTCTGTATGTCTGTCTGTCTGATCCCCTGGAACTGGAGCTGGGCCACCATATAGTTGCTGGTAATTGATCCCAGGTACTCTGGAAGAGGAGACAATGCTGTTAATTGTTGAGCTTTTAGAGTGGCCCCACCCTTCTTTAAATTTTTAGAAGTATATGTGAGGCTGTGTTTATGTACATCATATGCAGACCATAAGAGGGATTTAGATTCTCCAGAATCTGACACCCTCTTCTGGAGTGTCTGAACAGCTACAGTGTACATGTATCTAATAAATACATAAATAAATAAATAAATAAATAAATAAATAAATAAATAAATAAATAAATAAATAAAAATTTTTTTAAAAAGGATAAGAAAGAAAGAAAGACCAGGCTGGCCTGCCATCCTTATCCTTGTCTGTCTGTCTGTCTGTCTGATCCCCTGGGAGTGGAAATGGGCCACCATATAGTTGCAGGTAGTTGATCACAGGTTTTCTGTAAGAGGAGACAATGCTGTTAATTGCTGAGCCCTTTCAGTGGCCACCCCCACCTTTATATTTTAAGAAGTAAATGTGAATCTGTGTTTATGTACATCATATGCAGACCATAAGAGGGATTTAGATTCTCCAGAATCTGACACCTTCTTCTGGAGTGTCTGAAGACGGCTACAGTGTACTTATATCTAATAAAAATATAAATAAATAAATAAACATTTTTTTAAAAAAGGATAAGAAAGAAAGAAAGACCAGGCAGGCCTGCCATCCTTATCTCTGTCAGACTGTCTGTCTGTCTGATCCCCTGGAACTGGAGATGGGCCACCATATAGTTGCTGGTAGTTGATCCCAGGTACTCTGGAAGAGGAGACAATGCTGTTAATTGTTGAGCTTTTAGAGTGGCCCCACCCTTCTTTAAATTTTTAGAAGTATATGTGAGGCTGTGTTTATGTACATCATATGCAGACCATAAGAGAGATTTAGAATCTCCAGAATCTGACACCCTCTTCTGTAGTGTCTGAACACCTACAGTGTACTTATATCTACTAAATACATAAATAAATAAATAAATAAATAAATAAATAAATAAATAAATAAATAAACATTTTTTAAAAAGGATAAGAAAGAAAGAAAGACCAGGCAGGCCTGCCATCCATATCTCTGCCTGTCTGTCTGTCTGTCTATTTGAACCCCGGGAACTGGAGATGGGCCACCATATAGTTGCTGGTAGTTGATCCAAGGTTCTCTGGAAGAGGAGACAATGCTCTTAATTGTTGAGCCCTTTCAGTGGCCCCACACTTCTTTAAATATTTAGAAGTATATGTGAGGCTGTGTTTATGTACATCATATTCAGATTATAAGAGGATTAAGATTCTCCAGAATCTGACACCCTCTACTGGAGTGTCTGAAGACAGCTACAGTGTACTTATATGTAATAAATAAATAAATAAATAAACATTTTTTAAAAAGGATAAGAATGAAAGAAAGACCAGGCAGGCCTGCCATCCTTATCTCTGTCTGTCTGTCTGTCTGATCCCCTGGAACTGGAGATGGGCCACCATATAGTTGCTGGTAGTTGATCCAAGGTTCTCTGGAAGAGGAGACAATGCTCTTAATTGTAGAGCCCTTTCAGTGGCCCCACACTTCTTTAAATATTTAGAAGTATATGTGAGCTGTGTTTAAGTACATCATATTCAGATTATAAGAGGATTTAGATTCTCCAGAATCTGACACCCTCTACTGGAGTGTCTGAAGACAGCTACAGTGTACTTATATATAATAAATAAATAAATAAATAAATAAATAAATAAATAAATAAACATTTTTTAAAAAGGATAAGAAAGAAAGTAAGACCAGGCAGGCCTGCCATCCTTATCTCTGTCTGTCTGTCTGTCTGTCTGATCCCCTGGAACTGGAGATGGGCCACCATATAGTTGCTGGTAGTTGATCCAAGGTTCTCTGGAAGAGGAGACAATGCTCTTAATTGTTGAGCCCTTTCAGTGGCCCCACCCATTTTTAATTTTTAGAAGTATATGTGATGCTGTGTTTATGTACATCATATTCAGACCATAAGAGGGATTTAGATGCTCTAGAATCTGTCACCCTCTTATGGAGTGTCTGAAACGGCTACAGTGTACTTATATCTAATAAATAAATAAATAAATAAATAAATAAATAAATAAACATTTTTTAAATAGTATAAGAAAGAAAGTAAGACCAGGCAGGCCTGCCATCCTTATCTCTGTCTCTCTGTCTGTCTGTCTGTCTGATCCAGTGGAACTGGAGATGGGCCACCATAAGGTGCTGGTAGTTTATCCCAGGTTCTCTGAAAGAGGAGAAAATGCTGTTAATTGTTGAGCCCTCTCAGTGGCCCCACACAGCTTTAAATTTTTAGAAGTATATGTGAGGCTGTGTTTATGTACATCATATGCAGACCATAAGAGGGATTTAGATTCTCCAGAATATGACACCCTCTTCTGGAGTGTCTGAAGACAGCTACAGTGTACTTATATCTAATAAATACATAAATAAATATATAAATAAACATTTTTTAAAAAGGATAAGAAAGAAAGAAAGACCAGGCAGCCCTGCCATCCTTATCACTGTCTGTATGTCTGTCTGTCTGATCCCCTGGAACTGGAGATGTGCCACCATATAGTTGCTGGTAGTTGATCCCAGGTACTCTGGAAGAGGAGACAATGCTGTTAATTGTTGAGCTTTTAGAGTGGCCCCACCCTTCTTTAAATTTTTAGAAGTATATGTGAGGCTGTGTTTATGTACATCATATGCAGACCATAAGAGGGATTTAGATTCTCCAGAATCTGACACGCTCTTCTGGAGTGTCTGAACAGCTACAGTGTACTTATATCTAATAAATACATAAATAAATAAATAAATAAATAAATAAATAAATAAATAAATAAATAAATAAATATTTTTTTAAAAAGGATAAGAAATAAAGAAAGACCAGGCTGGCCTACCATCCTTATCCTTGTCTGTCTGTCTGTCTGTCAGATCCCCTGGGAGTGGAGATGGGCCACCATATAGTTGCAGGTAGTTGATCCCAGGTTCTCTGTAAGAGGAGACAATGCTGTTAATTGCTGAGCCCTTTCAGTGGCCCCCCCACCTTTATATTTTAAGAAGTAAATGTGAGGCTGTGTTTATGTACATCATATGCAGACCATAAGAGGGATTTAGATTCTCCAGAATCTGACACCTTCTTCTGGAGTGTCTGAAGACGGCTACAGTGTACTTATATCTATAAAAATATAAATAAATAAATAAACATTTTTTAAAAAGAATAAGAAAGAAAGAAAGACCAGGCAGGCCTGCCATCCTTATCTCTGTCAGTCTGTCTGTCTGTCTGATCCCCTGGAACTGGAGATGGGCCACCATATAGTTGCTGGTAGTTGATCCCAGGTACTCTGGAAGAGGAGACAATGCTGTTAATTGTTGAGCTTTTAGAGTGGCCCCACCCTTCTTTAAATTTTTAGAAGTATATGTGAGGCTGTGTATGTACATCATATGCAGACCATAAGAGGGATTTAGATTCTCCAGAATCTGACACCCTCTTCTGTAGTGTCTGAACAGCTACAGTGTACATATATCTACTAAATACATAAATAAATAAATAAATAAATAAACATTTTTAAAAAGGATAAGAAAGAAAGAAAGACCAGGCAGGCCTGCCATCCATATCTCTGCCTGTCTGTCTGTCTGTCTATCTGATCCCCGGGAACTGGAGATGGGCCACCATATAGTTGCTGGTAGTTGATCCAAGGTTCTCTGGAAGAGGAGACAATGCTCTTAATTGTTGAGCCCTTTCAGTGGCCCCACACTTCTTTAAATATTTAGAAGTATATGTGAGGCTGTGTTTATGTACATCATATTCAGATTATAAGAGGATTTAGATTCTCCAGAATCTGACACCCTCTACTGGAGTGTCTAAAGACAGCTACAGTGTACTTATATGTAATAAATAAATAAATAAATAAACATTTTTTAAAAAGGATAAGAAAGAAAGTAAGACCAGGCAGGCGTGCCATCCTTATCTCTGTCTGTCTGTCTGTCTGTCTGTCTGATCCCCTGGAACTGGAGATGGGCCACCATATAGTTGCTGGTAGTTGATCCAAGGTTCTCTGGAAGAGGAGACAATGCTCTTAATTGTAGAAACCTTTCAGTGGCCCCACACTTCTTTAAATATTTAGAAGTATATGTGAGCTGTGTTTAAGTACATCATATTCAGATTATAAGAGGATTTAGATTCTCCAGAATCTGACACCCTCTACTGGAGTGTCTGAAGACAGCTACAGTGTACTTATATATAATAAATAAATAAATAAATAAATAAATAAATAAATAAATAAATAAACATTTTTTAAAAAGGATAGAAAGAAAGTAAGACCAGGCAGGCCTGCCATCCTTATTTCTGTCTGTCTGTCTGTCTGTCTGTCTGATCCCCTGGAACTGGAGATGGGCTACCATATAGTTGCTGGTAGTTGATCCCAGGTTCTCTGGAAGAGGAGACAATGCTGTTAATTGTTGAGCCCTATCAGTGGCCCTACCCATCTTTAAATTTTTAGAAGTGTATGTGAGGCTGTTTTTATGTACATCATATGCAGACCAGAAGAGGGATTTAGATTCATCAGAATCTGACACCCTCTTCTGGGGTGTCTGAAGACAGCTACAGTGTACTTATATCTAATAAATACATAAATAAATACAATTTTTTTAAAAAGGATAAGAAAGAAAGAAAGACCAGGCAGGCCTGCCATACTTATCCTTGTCTGTCTGTCTGTCTGTCTGATCCCCTGGGAGTGGAGATGGGCCACCATATAGTTGCAGGTAGTTGATCCCAGGTTCTCTAAAAGAGGAGACAATGCTGTTAATTGCTGAGCACTTTCAGTGCCCCCCCCACCTTTAAATTTTAAGAAGTAAACGTGAGCCTGTGTTTATGTACATCATATGCAGACCATAAGAGGGATTTTGATTCTCCAGAATCTGACACCTTCTTCTGGAGTGTCTGAAGACGGCTACAGTGTACTTAAATCTAATAAACATATAAATAAATAAATAAACATTTTTTAAAAAGGATGAGAAAGAAAGAAAGACCAGGCAGGCCTGCCATCCTTATTTCTGTCAGTCTATCTGTCTGTCAGTCTGTCTGATCCCTTGGAACTGGAGATGGGCCACCATATAGTTGCTGTTAGTTGATCCTAGGTTCTCTGGAAGAGGAGACAATGCTGTTAATTGTTGAGCCCTTTCAGTGGCTCCACATATCTTTAAATTTTTAGAAGTATATGTTAGGCTGTGTTTATGTACATCATATGCAGACCATAAGAGGGATTTAGATTCTCCAGAATCTGACACCCTCTTCTGGAGTGTCTGAAGACAACTACAGTGTACTTATATCTAATAAATACATATATAAATAAATATAAATAAATAAATAAAAATTATTTTAAAAGAATAAGAAAGAAAGAAAGACCAGGCAGGCCTGCCATCCTAATCTCTGTCTGTCTGTCTGTCTGTCTGATCCCCTGGAACTGGAGATGGGCCACCTTGCAGTTGCTGGTAGTTGATCCTAAGTTCTCTGGAAGAGGAGACAATGCTGTTAATTGTTGAGCCCTCTCAGTGGCCCCACACATCATTAAATTTTTAGAAGTATATGTGAGGTTGTGTTTATGTACATCATATGCAGACCATAAGAGGAATTTAGATTCTCCAGAATCTGACACCCTCTTCTGGAGTGTCTGAAGACAGCTACAGTGTACTTATATCTAATAAATACATAAATAAATATATAAATAAACATTTTTTTAAAAAGGATAAGAAAGGAAGAAAGACCAGGCAGGCCTGCCATCCTTATCACTGTCTGTATGTCTGTCTGTCTGATCCCCTGGAACTGAAGATGGGCCACCATATAGTTGCTGGTAGTTGATCCCAGGTACTCTGGAAGAGGAGACAATACTGTTAATTGTTGAGCTTTAAGAGTGGCCCCACCCTTCTTTAAATTTTTAGAAGTATATGTGAGGCTGTGTTTATGTACATCATATGCAGACCATAAGAGGGATTTAGATTCTCCAGAATCTGACACCGTCTTCTGGTGTGTCTGAAGACAGCTACAGTGTACTTATATCTAATAAATACATACATAAATAAATAAATAAATAAATAAATTTTTTTTTAAAAGGATAAGAAAGAAAGAAAGACCAGGCTGGCCTGCCATCCTTATCCTTGTCTCTCTGTCTGTCTGTCTGATCCACTGGGAGTGGAGATGGGCCACCATATAGTTGCAGGTATTTGATCCCAGGTTCTCTGTAAGAGGAGACAATGCTGTTAATTGCTGAGCCCTTTCAGTGGCCCCCCCCACCTTTATATTTTAAGAAGTAAATGTGAGGCTGTGTTTATGTACATCATATGCATACCATAAGAGGTTTTAGATTCTCCAGAATCTGACACCTTCTTCTGGAGTGTCTGAAGAAGGCTACAGTGTACTTATATCTAATAAAAATATAAATAAATAAATAAACTTTTTTTAAAAAGGATAAGAAAGAAAGAAAGACCAGGCAGGCCTGCCATCCTTATCTCTGTCAGTCTGTCTGTCTGTCAGTCTGTCTGATACCTTGGAACTGGAGATGGGCCACCATATAGTTGCTGTTAGTTGATCCCAGGTTCTCTGGAAGAGGAGACAATGCTGTTAATTGTTGAGCCCTTTCAGTGGCTCCACCTATCTTTTAATTTTTAGAAGTATATGTTAGGCTGTGTTTATGTACATCATATGCAGACCATAAGAGGGATTTAGATTCTCCAGAATCTGACACCCTCTTCTGGAATGTCTGAAGACAGCTACAGTGTACTTATATCTAATAAATAAATAAATAAATAAATAAATAAATAAATAAATAAATAAACAAACATTATTTTAAAAGGATAAGAAAGAAAGAAAGACCAGACAGGCCTGCCATCCTTATCTCTGTCTGTCTGTCTGTCTGTCTGATCCCCTGGAACTGGAGATGGGCCACCTTGTAGTTGCTGGTAGTTGATCCCAAGTTCTCTGGAAGAGGAGACAATGCTGTTAATTGTTGAGCCCTTTCAGTGGCTCCACATATCTTTAAATTTTTAGAAGTATATGTTAGGCTGTGTTTATGTACATCATATGCAGACCATAAGAGGGATTTAGATTCTCCAGAATCTGACACCCTCTTCTGGAGTGTCTGAAGACAACTACAGTGTACTTATATCTAATAAATACATATATAAATAAATATAAATAAATAAATAAAAATTATTTTAAAAGAATAAGAAAGAAAGAAAGACCAGGCAGGCCTGCCATCCTAATCTCTGTCTGTCTGTCTGTCTGTCTGATCCCCTGGAACTGGAGATGGGCCAATTGCAGTTGCTGGTAGTTGATCCTAAGTTCTCTGGAAGAGGAGACAATGCTGTTAATTGTTGAGCCCTCTCAGTGGCCCCACACATCTTTAAATTTTTAGAAGTATATGTGAGGTTGTGTTTATGTACATCATATGCAGACCATAAGAGGAATTTAGATTCTCCAGAATCTGACACCCTCTTCTGGAGTGTCTGAAGACAGCTACAGTGTACTTATATCTAATAAATACATAAATAAATATATAAATAAACATTTTTTTAAAAAGGATAAGAAAGGAAGAAAGACCAGGCAGGCCTGCCATCCTTATCACTGTCTGTATGTCTGTCTGTCTGATCCCCTGGAACTGAAGATGGGCCACCATATAGTTGCTGGTAGTTGATCCCAGGTACTCTGGAAGAGGAGACAATACTGTTAATTGTTGAGCTTTAAGAGTGGCCCCACCCTTCTTTAAATTTTTAGAAGTATATGTGAGGCTGTGTTTATGTACATCATATGCAGACCATAAGAGGGATTTAGATTCTCCAGAATCTGACACCGTCTTCTGGTGTGTCTGAAGACAGCTACAGTGTACTTATATCTAATAAATACATAAATAAATAAATAAATAAATAAATAAATTTTTTTTTAAAAGGATAAGAAAGAAAGAAAGACCAGGCTGGCCTGCCATCCTTATCCTTGTCTCTCTGTCTGTCTGTCTGATCCACTGGGAGTGGAGATGGGCCACCATATAGTTGCAGGTATTTGATCCCAGGTTCTCTGTAAGAGGAGACAATGCTGTTAATTGCTGAGCCCTTTCAGTGCCCCCCCCCACCTTTATATTTTAAGAAGTAAATGTGAGGCTGTGTTTATGTACATCATATGCATACCATAAGAGGTTTTAGATTCTCCAGAATCTGACACCTTCTTCTGGAGTGTCTGAAGAAGGCTACAGTGTACTTATATCTAATAAAAATATAAATAAATAAATAAACTTTTTTTAAAAAGGATAAGAAAGAAAGAAAGACCAGGCAGGCCTGCCATCCTTATCTCTGTCAGTCTGTCTGTCTGTCAGTCTGTCTGATACCTTGGAACTGGAGATGGGCCACCATATAGTTGCTGTTAGTTGATCCCAGGTTCTCTGGAAGAGGAGACAATGCTGTTAATTGTTGAGCCCTTTCAGTGGCTCCACCTATCTTTTAATTTTTAGAAGTATATGTTAGGCTGTGTTTATGTACATCATATGCAGACCATAAGAGGGATTTAGATTCTCCAGAATCTGACACCCTCTTCTGGAATGTCTGAAGACAACTACAGTGTACTTATATCTAATAAATAAATAAATAAATAAATAAATAAATAAATAAATAAATAAACAAACATTATTTTAAAAGGATAAGAAAGAAAGAAAGACCAGACAGGCCTGCCATCCTTATCTCTGTCTGTCTGTCTGTCTGTCTGATCCCCTGGAACTGGAGATGGGCCACCTTGTAGTTGCTGGTAGTTGATCCCAAGTTCTCTGGAAGAGGAGACAATGCTGTTAATTGTTGAGCCCTTTCAGTGGCCCCACCCATTTTTAATTTTTAGAAGTATATGTGATGCTGTGTTTATGTACATCATATTCAGAACATAAGAGGGATTTAGATTCTCTAGAATCTGTCACCCTCTTCTGGAGCTTCTGAAGACGGCTACAGTGTACTTATATCTAATAAATACATAAATAAATAAATAAATAAATAAATAAATAAACATTTTTTAAAAAGTATAAGAAATAAAGAAAGACCAGGCAGGCCTGCCATCCTTATCTCTGTCTCTCTGTCTGTCTGTCTGTCTGATCCACTGGAACTGGAGATGGGCCACCATAATGTGCTGGTAGTTTATCCCAGGTTCTCTGAAAGAGGAGACAATGCTGTTAATTGTTGAGACCTCTCAGTGGCCCCACACATCTTTAAATTTTTAGAAGTATATGTGAGGCTGTGTTTATGTACATCTTATGCAGACCATAAGAGGGATTTAGATTCTCCAGAATCTGACACCCTCTTCTGGAGTGTCTGAAGACAGCTACAGTGTACTTATATCTAATAAATACATAAATAAATATATAAATAAACATTTTTTTTAAAAAAGATAAGAAAGAAAGAAAGACCAGGTAGGCCTGCCATCCTTATCACTGTCTGTATGTCTGTCTGTCTGATCCCCTGGAACTGGAGATGGGCCATCATATAGTTGCTGGTAGTTGATCCCAGGTACTCTGGAAGAGGAGACAATGCTGTTAATTGTTGAGCTTTTAGAGTGGCCCCACCCTTCTTTAAATTTTTAGAAGTATATGTGAGGCTGTGTTTATGTACATCATATGCAGACAATAAGAGGGATTTAGATTCTCCAGAATCTGACACACTCTTCTGGAGTGTCTGAACAGCTACAGTGTACTTATATCTAATAAATAAATAAATAAATAAATAAATAAATAAATAAACAAACATTTTTTTAAAAAAAGGATAAGAAAGAAAGAAAGACCAGGCAGGCCTGCCATCCTTATCACTGTCTGTCTGTCTGTCTGTCTGATCCCCTGGAACTGGAGATGGACCACCATATAGTTGCTGGTAGTTGATCCCAGGTTCTCTATAAGAGGAGACAATGCTGTTAATTGTTGAGCCCACTCAGTGGCCCCACACATCTTTTAATTTTTAGAGGTATATGTTCGGCTGTGTTTATGTACATCTTATGAGGACCATAAGAGGGATTTAGATTCTCCAGAATCTGACACCCTCTTCTGGAGTGTCTGAATAGCTACAGATTACTTATATCTAATAAATACATACATAAATAAATAAATAAATAAATAAATAAATAAATAAATAAACATTTTTTAAAAGGATAAGAAAGAAAGTAAGACCAGGCAGGCCTGCCATCCTTATCTCCGTCTCTCTGTCTGTCTGTCTGTCTGATCCACTGGAACTGTAGATGGGCCACCATAAGGTGCTGGTAGTTTATCCCAGGTTCTCTGAAAGAGGAGACAATGCTATTAATAGTTGAGCTTTTAGAGTGGCCCCACCCTTCTTTAAATTTTTAGAAGTATATGTGAGGCTGTGTTTATGTACATCATATGCAGACCATAAGAGGGATTTAGATTCTCCAGAATCTGACACCCTCTTCTGGAGTGTTTGAACAGCTACAGTGTACTTATATCTACTAAATAAATAAATAAATAAATGAATAAACATTTTTTAAAAAGGATAAGACAGAAAGAAAGAACAGGCAGGCCTGCCATCCATATCTCTGTCTGTCTGTCTGTCTGTCTATCTGATCCCTGAAAACTGGAGATGGGCCACGAATAGTTGCTGGTAGTTGATCCCAGGTTCTCTCGAAGAGGAGACAATGCTGTTAATTGTTGAGCCCTTTCAGTGGCGCCACCCATCTTTAAATATTTAGAAGTATATGTGAGGCTGTGTTTATGTACATCATATGAAGACCATAAGAGGGATTTAGATTCTCCAGAATCTGACACCCACTTCTGGAGTGTCTGAAGACAGCTACAGTGTACTTATATCTAATAAATAAATAGATAAAGAAATAAATAAATAAATAAACATTTTTTAAAAAGGATAAGAAAGAAAGAAAGACCAGGCAGGCCTGCCATCCATATCTCTGTCTGTCTGTCTGTCTGTCTATCTGATCCCCGGGAACTGGAGATGGGCCACCATATAGTTGCTGGTAGTTGATCCAATGTTCTCTGGGAGAGGAGCCAATGCTGTTAATTGTTGAGCCCTTTCAGTGGCCCCACACTTCTTTAAATATTTAGAAGTATATGTGAGGCTGTGTTTATGTACATCATATTCTGATTATAAGAGGATTTAGATTCTCCAGAAACTGACACCCTATACTGGAGTGTCTGAAGACAGCTACAGTGTACTTATATGTAATAAATACATAAATAAATAAATAAATAAATAAATAAACATTTTTTAAAAAGGATAAGAAAGAAAGTAAGACCAGGCAGGCCTGCCATCCTTATCTCTGTCTGTCTGATTGTCTGATCCTCTGGAACTGGAGATGGGCCACCATATAGTTGCTGGTAGTTGATCCAAGGTTCTCTGGAAGAGGAGCCAGTGCTGTTAATTGTTGAGCCCTTTCAGTGGCCCCACACTTCTTTAATATTTAGAAGTATATGTGAGGCTGTGTTTATGTACATCATATTCAGATTATAAGAGGATTTAGATTCTCCAGAATCTGACACCCTCTACTGGAATGACTGAAGACAGCTACAGTGTACTTATATATAATAAATACATAAATAAATAAATAAATAAATAAACATTTTTTAAAAAGGATAAGAAAGAAAGTAAGACCAGGCAGGCCTGCCATCCTTATCTCTGTTTGTCTGTCTGTCTGTCTGTCTGTCTGATCCCCTGGAACTGGAGTTGGGCTACCATAAAGTTGTTGGTAGTTGATCCCAGGTTCTCTGGAAGAGGAGACAATGCTGTTAATTGTTGAGCCCTATCAGTAGCCCTACCCATCTTTAAATATTTAGAAGTATATGTGAGGCTGTGTTTATGTACATCATATGCAGACCATAAGAGGGATTTAGATTCTCCAGAATCTGACACACTCTTCTGGAGTGTCTGAAGACAGCTACAGTGTACTTATATCTAATAAATAAATAGATAAATAAATAAATAAATAAATAAATAAATAAACATTTTTTAAAAAGGATAAGAAAGAAAGAAAGACCAGGCAGGCCTGCCATCCATATCTCTGCCTGTCTGTCTGTCTGTCTATCTGATCCCCGGGAACTGGAGATGGGCCACCATATAGTTGCTGGTAGTTGATCCAAGGATCTCTGGAAGAGGAGACAATGCTCTTAATTGTTAAGCCCTTTCAGTGGCCCAACACTTCTTTAAATATTTAGAAGTATATGTGAGGCTGTGTTTATGTACATCATATGCAGACCAGAAGAGGGATTTAGATTCATCAGAATCTGACACCCTCTTCTGGAGTGTCTGAAGACAGCTACAGTGTACTTATATCTAATAAATACATAAATAAATAAATAAATAAACATTATTTAAACCGGATAAGAAAAAAAGAAAGACCAGGCAGGCCTACCATCCTTATCTCTGTCTGTCTCTCTGTCTGTCGTTCTGATCCCCTGGAACTAGAGATGGGCCACCATATAGGTGCTGGTAGTTGATCCCAGGACCTCTGGAAGAGGAGACAATGCTGTTAATTGTTGAGCGCTTTCAGTGGCCCCACCCATCGTTACATTTTTAGTAGTATATGTGAGGCTGTGTTTATGTACATCATATGCAGACCTTAATAGGGATTTAGATTCTCCAGAATCTGACACCCTCTTCTGGAGTGTCTGAAGACAGCTACAGTGTACTTATATCTAATAAATACATAAATAAATAAAATTTTTTTAAAAAGGATAAGAAAGAAAGAAAGACCATGCAGGCCTGCCATCCTTATCCTTGTCTGTCTGTCTGATCCCCTGGGAGTGGAGATGGGCCACCATATAGTTGCAGGTAGTTGATCCCAGGTTCTCTGTAAGAGGAGACAATGCTGTTAATTGCTGAGCCCTTTCAGTGCCCCCCCCACCTTTAAATTTTAAGAAGTAAATGTGAGGCTGTGTTTATGTACATCATATGCAGACCATGAGAGGGATTTAGATTCTCCAGAATCTGACACCTTCTTCTGGAGTGTCTGAAGACGGCTACAGTGTACTTATATCTAATAAACAAATAAATAAATAAACATTTTTTAAAAAGGATAAGAAAGAAAGAAAGACCAGGCAGCCCTGCCATCCTTATTTCTGTCACTCTGTCTGTCTGTCAGTCTGTCTGATCCCTTGGAACTGGAGATGGGCCATCATATAGTTGCTGTTAGTTGATCCCAGGTTCTCTGGAAGAGGAGACAATGCTGTTAATTGTTGAGCCCTTACAGTGGCTCCACCTATCTTTAAATTTTTAGAAGTATATGTTAGGCTGTGTTTATGTACATCATATGCAGACCATAAGAGGGATTTAGATTCTCCAGAATCTGACACCCTCTTCTGAGTGTCTGAAGACAACTACAGTGTACTTATATCTAATAAATAAATAAATAAATAAATAAATAAATAAATAAATAAATAAATAAACATTATTTTAAAAGGATAAGAAATAAAGAAAGACCAGGCAGGCCTGCCATCCTTATCTCTGTCTGTCTGTCTGTCTGTCTGATCCCCTGGAACTGGAGATGGGCCACTTTTTAGGTGCTGGTAGTTGATCCCAGGTTCTCTGGAAGAGGAGACAATGCTGTTAATTGTTGAGCCCTTTCAGTGGCCCCACCCATTTTTAATTTTTAGAAGTATATGTGATGCTGTGTTTATGTACATCATATTCAGACCATAAGAGGGATTTAGATTCTCTAGAATCTGTCACCCTCTGCTGGAGTGTCTGAAGACGGCTACAGTGTACTTATATCTAATAAATACATAAATAAATAAATAAATAAATAAATAAATAAATAAATAAATAAACATTTTTTAAAAAGTATAAGAAATAAAGAAAGACCAGGCAGGCCTGCCATTCTTATCTCTGTCTCTCTGTCTGTCTGTCTGTCTGTCTGATCCACTGGAACTGGAGATGGGCCACCATAATGTGCTGGTAGTTTATCCCAGGTTCTCTGAAAGAGGAGATAATGCTGTTAATTGTTGAGCCCTCTCAGTGGCCCCACACATCTTTAAATTTTTAGAAGTATATGTGAGGCTGTGTTTATGTACATCATATGCAGACCATAAGAGGGATTTAGATTCTCCAGAATCTGACACCCTCTTCTGGAGTGTCTGAAGACAGCTACAGTGTACTTATATCTAATAAATACATAAATAAATATATAAATAAACATTTTTTTAAAAAGGATAAGAAAGAAAGAAAGACCAGACAGGCCTGCCATCCTTATCTCTGTCTGTCTGTCTGTCTGTCTGATCCTCTGGAATTGGAGATGGGCCACCATAGAGTTGCTTGTAGTTGATCCCAGGTTCTCTGGAAAAGGAGACAATGCTGTTAATTGTTGAGCCCTTTCAGTGGCCCCACCCATTTTTAAATTTTTAGAAGTATATGCGAGGCTGTGTTTATGTACCGAATATGCAGACCATAAGAGGGATTTAGATTCTCCAGAATCTGACACCCTCTTCTGGAGTGTCTGAAGACAGCTACCGTGTACTTATATCTAATAAATTCATAAATAAACAAATAAACATTTTTAAAAAAGGATAATAAAGAAAGAGAGACCAGGCAGGCCTGCTATCCTTGTCTGTCTGTCTGTCTGTCTGATCCCCTGCAACTGGAGATGGGCCACCATATAATTGCTGGTAGTTGATCCCAGGTTCTCTGGAAGAGGAGTAAGTGCTGTTAATTGTTGAGCCTTTTCAGTGGCCCCACCCATCGTTAAATTTTTAGAAGTATATGTGAGGCTGTGTTCATGTACATCATATGCAGACCATAAGAGGGATATAGATTCTCCAGAATCTGACACCCTCTTCGGGAGTGTTTGAAGACAGCTACAGTGTACTTATATCTAATAAATACATAGTTAAATTAATAAACATTTTTTAAAAAGGATAAGAAAGAATGAAAGACCAGGTAGGCCTGAAATCCTTAACTCTATCTGTCTGTATGTCTGTCTGTCTGTCTGATCCCCTGGAACTGGAGATGAGCCACCATATAGTTGCTCGTAGTTGATCCCAGGTTCTCCATAAGAGGAGACAATGCTGTTAATTGTTGATCCCTTTCATTGGCCCCACACATCTTTAAATTTTAAGATGTAAATGTGAGGCTGTGTTTATGTACATCATATGCAGACCATAAGAGGGATATAGATTCTCCAGAATCTGACACCCTCTTCTGGAGTGTCTGAAGACAGCTACAGTGTACTTATATCTAATAAATACATAAATAAATAAATAAATAAATAAATAAATAAATAAATAAACATTTTTTAAAGGGATAAGAAAGAAAGAAAAACCAGGCAGGCCTGCCATCCTTGTCTGTCTTTCCCTCTGTCTGTCTGTCTTGCCTAGCCCCTTGAGTAGCCTAGCCTAGTCCCTTGCCTTGACTAGCCCAGCCCCTTGCCTAGCCTAGCCTAGCCCAGCCCTGCCTTGCCTAGCCCTGCCTATCCCTGTCTTCAACCAGGCTGGCCTCGAACTCAGAAACTGACTGCCTCTGCCTCCAGAGTGCTCTCATTAAGAGCTCGAGCCACCACTGACTGTTTGGTTTTCTAAGTCTTACATAGGTATGGTCTGTTTCTCAGCTGTGAAACCCTAATTAACACATGCAGTCTGTCCTAGGTCAGCCATAGCTACAGACTGAGGCCTTTTCTAAAACAAAACAAAAGAAAACAAAAAATAGAAATAATAAAATAAATAAATTAAGCAACCACATGATATCTTTTCTTTCTTTCAATGATACTCAGAGCTTGAAGCAGTTCACCCATGAGACCTCAGCTCCGGACATTGAGGCTCTTTCCCTAACAAGTATTATGGCTGAACCTGAGGGGTTCTACTGCTGATTTGTGTCCCCCACTTTAAAAAAATAGTTGTTTTCAAAGGCTGCAGGTTCTTAGCTCTGTTCCTTGTTACAGTTGAGTCACAGCCCTGAAAGTTCAGTGGTAGTTAAAGGCACTGAGAAGGGCTTCCTATAGACATCAAAGACCAAGTCTTTGTTTTTAAAAAGTTAATCTGGATTCCCCCACCCCCTGGCATCCTTAGAATTCCTAGAAAGGAAGGCAGGGACCTGGGCAGAAGGGTGCAAGTCTACTGGTGTTTGTAAGTGGTAACAGAAAGCTTTCTCTTGTTGGTACCCTACCCCAAGTTACACTGTCACTTCTTTTTCCTAGTTGTTGTTTTGTTGGTTTGTATTCACAACATAGACCCTTTTCCTTCCTAACCTTGGCTGTCCTGAACCTTACTGTCCTTGAACTCAGTGATTTGCCTGTCTTGCTGGGATGAAACTGTGAGCTACCATCCAGAAGGAAGCACCCTGCTGAGGTTAGATTGGGGTCTCTTCATTTTCCTCTATGAACATGCATATGGCAGGCCTGTTCTTTCTTTTTTACTTTTCCTTTTCTTTTTAAAGATTTATTTATTTATTATATTTAAGTATGCTGTAGCTATCTTCAGACAGTCCAGAAGAGGGTGTCAGATTCTGAAGAATCTAAATCATTCTTATTGTCTGCATATGATGTATATAAACACAGACTCACATATACTCAAAAAAAAAAGAAAGAAAGATGTGGCTACAGAGAGGGCTCAACAATTAAGAGCATTGTCTCCTCTTCCAGAGAACCTGGGCTCAATTACCAGTATTATATATGGTGGCCCATCTCCAGTTCCAGGGGATCTAATACTCTGTTCTGGAGTCTGTGGGCACAGCATACACATGCAAAACATTCTTACACAATCATTGAGAGAGGAGAGAGAGGGGTTGAGAGAGAGGGGAGGTAACCATACCTCCTGACGAGTTTGAAGACCTGAGCTTCATCACTCACACAAATAAATAAATGCAAAATATTTTTTTATAAATAAACTCTGCCATTGCCCTTTAAAAATTCCTAGAAAACAAGTTTTATAAGCAACAGTTATATTTACTATATCTAAAGGACAGTCATGAGCATATTCAATAAATAGAAAAAGGCCTGTTAGTCTTAGAAATGGAAAAGACAAACCAAGGAAGGTTTGCAATTACATAATGAGGCAGCTCAGCCCAGCTCTAATGTTGGAAATAAGACTCGAGAATAGGATATACCTGAAGACAGCCAGCCATTGTTTTTTGTTTTGGAGGCTGAAAGGATACACCTGAAGACAGCCAATGCTGTGTGATAGTGATCTGGTATTTTTTTTTTAATTTTTAAAAACTTTAACACTTTTTATAAAACTTTTATAAAAACTTTTTATTCTTCTTTCTTTGTTTCTTTTCTTTCTTTCTTTCCTCACCCTAGCCCCTACCCTATCCCTGTCTTTCACCAGGGTGGCCTCGAACTCAGAAACTGACTGCCTCTGCCTACAGAGTGCTCTCATTAAGAGCTTGAGCCACCACTGAATGTAGAGTTTTCTAAGCCTTACCTTGCTCTTGGTGTCTGTTCTCAGCTGTGAAACCCTAATTAACACAAGTAGGCAGTCCTGGGTCAGCCAGAGCTACAGACTGAGGACTTCTCTAAAAACAAATAAAACAAAACAAAACAACAAATAGAAATAATAAAATACATAAATTAAGCAACCACAGCATAGCTTTTCTCAATCTAGGTGGTACTCAGAAATTCCAGCAGTTGGCCTGTGACACCTCAGCTCAGTATATGTGAGGCTGTGTTTATGTACATCCTATGAAGACCATAAGAGGGATTTTCATTCTCCAGAATCTGACACCCTCCTCTGGAGTGTCTAAAGAAAGCTACAGTGTACTTATATCTAAGAAATACATAAAATAAATAAATAAATAAATAAATATATATTTTTTAAATAGGATAAGAAGAAAGAAAGACCAGGCAGGCCTGCCATCCTTATCTCTGTCTGTCTGTCTGTCTGTCTGATCCCCTGGAACTGGACTTGGGCTACCATAAAGTTGCTGGTAGTTGATCCCAGGTTCTCTGGAAGAGGAGACAATGCTGTTAATTGTTGAGCCCTATCAGTGGCCCTACCCATCTTTAAATATTTAGAATTTTATGTGAGGCTGTATTTATGTACATCATATGCAGACCATAAGAGGGATTTAGATTCTCCAGAATCTGACACCCTCTTCTGGAGTGTCTGAAGACAGCTACAGTGTACTTATATCTAATAAATACATAAATAAATAAATAAATAAATAAACATTTTTTAAAAAGTATAAGAAATAAAGAAAGACCAGGGAGGCCTGCCATCCTTATCTCTGTCTCTCTGTCTGTCTGTCTGTCTGCTCAACTGGAACTGGAGATGGGCCACCATAAGGTGCTGGTAGTTTATCCCAGGTTCTCTGAAAGAGGAGACAATGCTGTTAATTGTTGAGCCCTCTCAGTGGCCCCACACATCTTTAAATTTTTAGAAGTATATGTGAGGCTGTGTTTATGTACATCATATGCAGACCATAAGAGGGATTTAGATTCTCCAGAATCTGACACCCTCTTCTGGAGTGTCTGAAGACTGCTACAGTGTACTTATATCTAATAAATACATAAATAAATATATAAATAAACATTTTTTTAAAAAGGATAAGAAAGAAAGAAAGACCAGGCAGGCCTGCCATCCTTATCACTGTCTGTATGTCTGTCTGTCTGTTCCCCTGGAACTGGAGATGGGCCACCATATAGTTGCTGGTAGTTGATCCCAGGTATCTGCAAGAGGAGACAATGCTGTTAATTTTTGAGCCCTTTCAGTGGCGCCACCCATCTTTAAATATTTAGAGGTATATGTGAGGCTGTGTTTATGTACATCATATGCAGACCATAAGAGGGATTTAGATTCTCCAGAATCTGACACCCTCTTCTGGAGTGTCTGAAGACAGCTACAGTGTACTTATATCTAATAAATAAATAGATAAATAAATAAATAAATAAATAAATAAACATTTTTTAAAAAGTATAAGAAAGAAAGAAAGACCAGGCAGGCCTGCCATCCATATCTCTGTCTGTCTGTCTGTCTGTCTATCTGATCCCCTGGAACTGGAGATGGGCCACCATATTGTGCTGGTAGTTGATCCAAGGTTCTCTGGAAGAGGAGACAATTCGGTTAATTGTTGAGACCTTTCAGTGGCCCCACACTTCTTTAAATATTTAGAAGTTTATGTGAGGCTGTGTTTATGTACATCATATTCAGATTATAAGAGGATTTAGATTCTCCAGAATCTGACACCCTCTACTGGAGTGACTGAAGACAGCTACAGTGTACTAATAATAAATAAATAAATAAATAAATAAATAAATAAATAAACATTTTTTAAAAAGGATAAGAAAGAAAGTAAGACCAGGCAGGCCTGCCATCCTTATCTCTGTCAGTCTGTCTGTCTTTCTGTCTGATCCCCTGGAACTGGAGTTGGGCTACCATAAAGTTGCTGGTAGTTGATCCCAGGATCTCTGGAAGAGGAGACAATGCTGTTAATTGTTGAGCCCTATCAGTGGCCCTACCCATCTTTAAATATTTAGTAGTATATGTGAGGCTGTGTTTATGTACATCATATGCAGACCATAAGAGGGATTTAGATTCTCCAGAATCTGACACCCTCTTCTGGAGTATCTGAAGACAGCTACAGTGTACTTATATCTAATAAATACATAAATAAATAAACATTTTTTAAAAAGGATAAGAAAGAAAGAAAGACCAGGCAGGCCTGCCATCCTAATCTCTGTCAGTCTGTCTGTCTGTCAGACTGTCTGATCCCTTGGAACTGTAGATGGGCCACCATATAGTTGCTGTTAGTTGATCCCAGGTTCTCTGGAAGAGGAGACAATGCTATTAATTGTTGAGCCCTTTCAGTGGCTCCACCTATCTTTAAATTTTTAGAAGTATATGTTAGGCTGTGTTTATGTACATCATATGCAGACCATAAGAGGGATTTAGATTCTCCAGTATCTGACACCCTCTTCTGGATTGTCTGAAGACAACTACAGTGTACTTATATCTAATGAATACATACATATATAAATAAATAAATAAATAAACATTATTTTAAAAGGATAAGAAAGAAAGAAAGACAAGGCAGGCCAGCCATACTTATCTCTGTCTGTCTGTCTGTCTGTCTGATCCCCTGGAACTGGAGATGGGCCACCTTGTAGGTGCTGGTAGTTGATCCCAGTTTCTCTGGAAGAGGAGACAATGCTGTTAATTGTTGAGCCCTTTCAGTGGCCCCACCCATTTTTAATTTTTACAAGTATATGTGAGGCTGTGTTTATGTACATCATATTCAGACCATAAGATGGATTTAGATTCTCCAGAATCTGACACCATCTTCTGGAGTGTCTGAAGACGGCTACAGTGTACTTATATCTAATAAATACATAAATAAATAAATAAATGAATAAATAAATAAACATTTTTTAAAAAGTATAAGAAATAAAGAAAGACCAGTCAGGCCTGCCATCCATATCTCTGTCTCTCTGTCTGTCTGTCTGTCTGATCCCCTGGAACTGGAGATGGGCCACCTTGTAGGTGCTGGTAGTTGATCCCAGTTTCTCTGGAAGAGGAGACAATGCTGTTAATTGTTGAGCCCTTTCAGTGGCCCCACACAGCTTTAAATTTTTAGAAGTATATGTGAGGATGTGTTTATGTACATCATATGCAGACCATAAAAGGGATTTAGATTCTCCAGAATCTGACACCCTCTTCTGGAGTGTCTGAAGACAGCTACGGTGTACTTATATCTAATAAATACATAAATAAATATATAAATAAACATTTTTTTAAAAAGGATAATAAAGAAAGAAAGACCAGGCAGGCCTGCCATCCTTATCACTGTCTGTATGTCTGTCTGTCTGATCCCCTGGAACTGGAGATGGGCCACCATATAGTTGCTCGTAGTTGATCCCAGGTCCTCTGGAAGAGGAGACAATGCTGTTAATTGTTGAGCTTTTAGAGTGGCCCCACCCTTCTTTAAATTTTTAGAAGTATATGTGAGGCTGTGTTTATGTACATCATATGCAGACCATAAGAGGGATTTAGATTCTCCAGAATCTGACACCCTCTTCTGGAGTGTCTGAAGAGCTACAGTGTACTTATATCTAATAATAAATAAATACATAAATAAATAAATAAATAAATAAATAAATAAATAAATAAATAAATAAACAAACATTTTTTTTAAAAAAGGATAAGAAAGAAAGAAAGACCAGGCAGGCCTGAAATCCTTATCACTGTCTGTCTCTCTGTCTGTCTGATCCCCTGGAACTGGAGATGGGCCACCTTTTAGGTGCTGGTAGTTGATCCCAGTTTCTTTGGAAGAGGAGACAATGCTTTTAATTGTTGAGTCCTTTCAGTGGCCCCACCTATTTATAATTTTTAGAAGTATATGTGAGGCTGTGTTTATGTACATCATATTCAGACCATAAGAGGGATTTAGATTCTCTAGAATCTGACACCCTCTTCTGGAGTGTCTCAAGACGGCTACATTGTACTTATATCTAATAAATACATAAATAAATAAATAAATAAATAAATAAATAAATAAATTAACATTTTTTAAAAAGTATAAGAAATAAAGACAGACCAGGCAGGCCTGCCATCCTTATCTCTGTCTCTCTGTCTGTCTGTCTGTCTGTCTGATCCACTGGAACTGGAGATGGGCCACCATAAGGTGCTGGTAGTTTATCCCAGGTTCTCTGAAAGAGGAGACAATGCTGTTAATTGTTGAGCCCTCTCAGTGGCCCCACACATCTTTAAATTTTTAGAAGTATATGCGAGGCTGTGTTTATGTACATCATATGCAGACCATAAGAGGGATTTAGATTCTCCAGAATCTGACACCCTCTTCTGGAGTGTCTGAAAGCAGCTACAGTGTACATATATCTAATAAATACATAAATAAATATATAAATAAACATTTTTTTAAAAAGGATAAGAAAGAAAGAAAGACCAGGCAGGCCTGCCATCCTTATCACTGTCTGTATGTCTGTCTGTCTGATCCCCTGGAACTGGAGATGGGCCACCATATAGTTGCTGGTAGATGATCCCAGGTACTCTGGAAGAGGAGACAATGCTGTTAATTGTTGAGCTTTTAGAGTGGCCCCACCCTTCTATAAATTTTTAGAAGTATATGTGAGGCTGTGTTTATGTACATCATATGCAGACCATAAGAGGGATTTAGATTCTCCAGAATCTGACACCCTCTTCTGGAGTGTCTGAACAGCTACAGTGTACTTATATCTAATAATAAATAAATAAATAAATAAATAAATAAATAAATAAATAAATAAATAAACGAACATTTTTTTAAAAAAAGGATAAGAAAGAAAGAAAGACCAGGCAGGCCTGCCATCCTTATCACTGTCTGTCTGTCTTTCTGTCTGATCCCCTGGAACTGGAGATGGGCCACCTTTTAGGTGCTGGTAGTTGATCCCAGGTTCTCTGGAAGAGGAGACAATGCTGTAAATTGTTGAGTCCTTTCAGTGGCCCCACCTATTTATAATTTTTAGAAGTATATGTGAGGCTGTGTTTATGTACATCATATTCAGACCATAAGAGGGATTTAGATTCTCCAGAATCTGACACCCTCTTCTGAAGTGTCTGAAGACGGCTACAGTGTACTTATATCTAATAAATACATAAATAAATAAATAAATAAATAAATAAATAAATAAATAAAATATAAACATTTTTTTAAAATATAAGAAATAAAGAAAGACCAGGCAGGCCTGCCATCCATATCTCTGTCTCTCAATCTGTCTGTCTGTCTGATCCTCTGGAACTGGAGATGGGCAAACATAAGGTGCTGGTAGTTTATCCCAGGTTCTCTGAAAGAGGAGACAATGCTGTTAATTTTTGAGCCCTTTCAGTGGCCCCACACATCTTTTAATTTTTAGAAGTATATGCAAGGCTGTGTTTATGTACCGAATATGCAGACCATAAGAGGGATTTAGATTCTCCAGAATCTGACACCCTCTTCTGGAGTGTCTGAAGACAGCTACAGTGTACATATATCTAATAAATACATACATAAATATATAAATAAACATTTTTGAAAAGGATAAGAAAGAAAGAAAGACCAGGCAGGCCTGCCATCCTTATCACTGTCTGTATGTCTGTCTGTCTGATCCCCTGGAACTGGAGATGGGCCACCATATAGTTGCTGGTAGTTGATCTAAGGTACTCTGGAAGAGGAGACAATGCTGTTAATTGTTGAGCTTTTAGAGTGGCCCCACCCTTCTTTAAATTTTTAGAAGTATATGTGAGGCTGTGTTTATGTACATCATATGCAGACCATAAGAGGGATTTAGATTCTCCAGAATCTGACACCCTCTTCTGGAGTATCTGAACAGTTACAGTGTACTTATATCTAATAAATAAATAAATAAATAAATAAATAAATAAATAAATAAATAAACGAACATTTTTTTAAAAAAAGGATAAGAAAGAAAGAAAGACCAGGCAGGCCTGCCATCCTTATCACTGTCTGTCTGTCTGTCTGTCTGATCCCCTGGAACTGTAGATGGGCCACCTTTTAGGTGCTGGTAGTTGATCCCAGGTTCTCTGGAAGAGGAGACAATGCTGTTAATTGTTGAGTCCTTTCAGTGGCCCCACCTATTTATAATTTTTAGACGTATATGTGAGGCTGTGTTTATGTACATCATATTCAGACCATAAGAGGGATTTAGATTCTCTAGAATCTGACACCCTCTTCTGGAGTGTCTGAAGACGGCTACAGTGTACTTATATCTAAAAATATATAAATAAATAAATAAATAAATAAATAAATAAATAAATAAATAAATAAACAATTTTTAAAAAGTATAAGAAATAAAGAAAGACCAGGCAGGCCTGCCATCCTTATCTCTGTCTCTCTATCTGTCTCTCTGTCTGTCTGATCCACTGGAACTGGAGATGGGCCACCATAAGGTGCTGGTAGTTTATCCCAGGTTCTCTGAAAGAGGAGACAATGCTGTTAATTGTTGAGCCCTCTCAGTGGCCCCACACATCTTTAAATTTTTAGAAGTATATGCGAGGCTGTGTTTATGTACATCATATGCAGACCATAAGAGGGATTTAGATTCTCCAGAATCTGACACCCTCTTCTGGAGTGTCTGAAAGCAGCTACAGTGTACATATATCTAATAAATACATAAATAAATATATAAATAAACATTTTTTTAAAAAGGATAAGAAAGAAAGAAAGACCAGGCAGGCCTGCCATCCTTATCACTGTCTGTATGTCTGTCTGTCTGATCCCCAGGAACTGGAGATGGGCCACCATATAGTTGCTGGTAGTTGATCCCAGGTACTCTGGAAGAGGAGACAATGCTGTTAATTGTTGAGCTTTTAGAGTGGCCCCACCCTTCTATAAATTTTTAGAAGTATATGTGAGGCTGTGTTTATGTACATCATATGCAGACCATAAGAGGGATTTAGATTCTCCAGAATCTGACACCCTCTTCTGGAGTTTCTGAACAGCTACAGTGTACTTATATCTAATAATAAATAAATAAATAAATAAATAAATAAATAAATAAATAAATAAACGAACATTTTTTTAAAAAAAGGATAAGAAAGAAAGAAAGACCAGGCAGGCCTGCCATCCTTATCACTGTCTGTCTGTCTTTCTGTCTGATCCCCTGGAACTGGAGATGGGCCACCTTTTAGGTGCTGGTAGTTGATCCCAGGTTCTCTGGAAGAGGAGACAATGCTGTAAATTGTTGAGTCCTTTCAGTGGCCCCACCTATTTATAATTTTTAGAAGTATATGTGAGGCTGTGTTTATGTACATCATATTCAGACCATAAGAGGGATTTAGATTCTCTAGAATCTGACACCCTCTTCTGAAGTGTCTGAAGACGGCTACAGTGTACTTATATCTAATAAATACATAAATAAATAAATAAATAAATAAATAAATAAATAAATAAAATATAAACATTTTTTTAAAATATAAGAAATAAAGAAAGACCAGGCAGGCCTGCCATCCATATCTCTGTCTCTCTGTCTGTCTGTCTGTCTGATCCCCTGGAACTGGAGATGGGCAAACATAAGGTGCTGGTAGTTTATCCCAGGTTCTCTGAAAGAGGAGACAATGCTGTTAATTTGTGAGCCCTTTCAGTGGCCCCACACATCTTTTAATTTTTAGAAGTATATGCAAGGCTGTGTTTATGTACCGAATATGCAGACCATAAGAGGGATTTAGATTCTCCAGAATCTGACACCCTCTTCTGGAGTGTCTGAAGACAGCTACAGTGTACATATATCTAATAAATACATACATAAATATATAAATAAACATTTTTTTAAAAGGATAAGAAAGAAAGAAAGACCAGGCAGGCCTGCCATCCTTATCACTGTCTGTATGTCTGTCTGTCTGATCCCCTGGAACTGGAGATGGGCCACCATATAGTTGCTGGTAGTTGATCTAAGGTACTCTGGAAGAGGAGACAATGCTGTTAATTGTTGAGCTTTTAGAGTGGCCCCACCCTTCTTTAAATTTTTAGAAGTATATGTGAGGCTGTGTTTATGTACATCATATGCAGACCATAAGAGGGATTTAGATTCTCCAGAATCTGACACCCTCTTCTGGAGTATCTGAACAGTTACAGTGTACTTATATCTAATAAATAAATAAATAAATAAATAAATAAATAAATAAACGAACATTTTTTTAAAAAAAGGATAAGAAAGAAAGAAAGACCAGGCAGGCCTGCCATCCTTATCACTGTCTGTCTGTCTGTCTGTCTGATCCCCTGGAACTGTAGATGGGCCACCTTTTAGGTGCTTGTAGTTGATCCCAGGTTCTCTGGAAGAGGAGAGAATGCTGTTAATTGTTGAGTCCTTTCAGTGGCCCCACCTATTTATAATTTTTAGACGTATATGTGAGGCTGTGTTTATGTACATCATATTCAGACCATAAGAGGGATTTAGATTCTCTAGAATCTGACACCCTCTTCTGGAGTGTCTGAAGACGGCTACAGTGTACTTATATCTAAAAATATATAAATAAATAAATAAATAAATAAATAAATAAACAATTTTTAAAAAGTATAAGAAATAAAGAAAGACCAGGCAGGCCTGCCATCCTTATCTCTGTCTCTCTATCTGTCTCTCTGTCTGTCTGATCCACTGGAAATGGAGATGGGCCACCATAAGGTGCTGGTAGTTTATCCCAGGTTCTCTGAAAGAGGAGACAATGCTGTTAATTGTTGAGCCCTCTCAGTGGCCACACACATCTTTAAATTTTTAGAAGTATATGCGAGGCTGTGTTTATGTACATCATATGCAGACCATAAGAGGGATTTAGATTCTCCAGAATCTGACACCCTCTTCTGGAGTGTCTGAAAGCAGCTACAGTGTACATATATCTAATAAATACATAAATAAATATATAAATAAATATTTTTTTTAAAAAGGATAAGAAAGAAAGAAAGACCAGGCAGGCCTGCCATCCTTATCACTGTCTGTATGTCTGTCTGTCTGATCCCCTGGAACTGGAGATGGGCCACCATATAGTTGCTGGTAGTTGATCCCAGGTACTCTGGAAGAGGAGACAATGCTGTTAATTGTTGAGCTTTTAGAGTGGCCCCACCCTTCTATAAATTTTTAGAAGTATATGTGAGGCTGTGTTTATGTACATCATATGCAGACCATAAGAGGGATTTAGATTCTCCAGAATCTGACACCCTCTTCTGGAGTGTCTGAACAGCTACAGTGTACTTATATCTAATAATAAATAAATAAATAAATAAATAAATAAATAAATAAATAAATAAACAAACGAACATTTTTTTTAAAAAAGGATGAGAAAGAAAGAAAGACCAGGCAGGCCTGCCATCCTTATCACTGTCTGTCTTTCTGTCTGATCCCCTGGAACTGTAGATGGGCCACCTTTTAGGTGCTGGTAGTTGATCCCAGGTTCTCTGGAAGAGGAGACAATGCTGTTAATTGTTGAGTCCTTTCAGTGGCCCCACCTATTTATAATTTTTAGACGTATATGTGAGGCTGTGTTTATGTACATCATATTCAGACCATAAGAGGGATTTAGATTCTCTAGAATCTGACACCCTCTTCTGAAGTGTCTGAAGACGGTTACAGTGTACTTATATCTAATAAATACATAAATAAATAAATAAATAAATAAATAAACAATTTTTAAAAAGTATAAGAAATAAAGAAAGACCAGGCAGGCCTGCCATCCTTATCTCTGTCTCTCTATCTGTCTCTCTGTCTGTCTGATCCACTGGAACTGGAGATGGGCCACCATAAGGTGCTGGTAGTTTATCCCAGGTTCTCTGAAAGAGGAGACAATGCTGTTAATTGTTGAGCCCTCTCAGTGGCCCCACACATCTTTAAATTTTTAGAAGTATATGCGAGGCTGTGTTTATGTACATCATATGCAGACCATAAGAGGGATTTAGATTCTCCAGAATCTGACACCCTCTTCTGGAGTGTCTGAAAGCAGCTACAGTGTACATATATCTAATAAATACATAAATAAATATATAAATAAACATTTTTTTAAAAAGGATAAGAAAGAAAGAAAGACCAGGCAGGCCTGCCATCCTTATCACTGTCTGTATGTCTGTCTGTCTGATCCCCAGGAACTGGAGATGGGCCACCATATAGTTGCTGGTAGTTGATCCCAGGTACTGTGGAAGAGGAGACAATGCTGTTAATTGTTGAGCTTTTAGAGTGGCCCCACCCTTCTATAAATTTTTAGAAGTATATGTGAGGCTGTGTTTATGTACATCATATGCAGACCATAAGAGGGATTTAGATTCTCCAGAATCTGACACCCTCTTCTGGAGTTTCTGAACAGCTACAGTGTACTTATATCTAATAATAAATAAATAAATAAATAAATAAATAAATAAATAAATAAATAAACGAACATTTTTTTAAAAAAAGGATAAGAAAGAAAGAAATACCAGGCAGGCCTGCCATCCTTATCACTGTCTGTCTGTCTTTCTGTCTGATCCCCTGGAACTGGAGATGGGCCACCTTTTAGGTGCTGGTAGTTGATCCCAGGTTCTCTGGAAGAGGAGACAATGCTGTAAATTGTTGAGTCCTTTCAGTGGCCCCACCTATTTATAATTTTTAGAAGTATATGTGAGGCTGTGTTTATGTACATCATATTCAGACCATAAGAGGGATTTAGATTCTCTAGAATCTGACACCCTCTTCTGAAGTGTCTGAAGACGGCTACAGTGTACTTATATCTAATAAATACATAAATAAATAAATAAATAAATAAATAAATAAATAAAATATAAACATTTTTTTAAAATATAAGAAATAAAGAAAGACCAGGCAGGCCTGCCATCCATATCTCTGTCTCTCTGTCTGTCTGTCTGTCTGATCCCCTGGAACTGGAGATGGGCAAACATAAGGTGCTGGTAGTTTATCCCAGGTTCTCTGAAAGAGGAGACAATGCTGTTAATTTTTGAGCCCTTTCAGTGGCCCCACACATCTTTTAATTTTTAGAAGTATATGCAAGGCTGTGTTTATGTACCGAATATGCAGACCATAAGAGGGATTTAGATTCTCCAGAATCTGACACCCTCTTCTGGAGTGTCTGAAGACAGCTACAGTGTACATATATCTAATAAATACATACATAAATATATAAATAAACATTTTTTTAAAAGGATAAGAAAGAAAGAAAGACCAGGCAGGCCTGCCATCCTTATCACTGTCTGTATGTCTGTCTGTCTGATCCCCTGGAACTGGAGATGGGCCACCATATAGTTGCTGGTAGTTGATCTAAGGTACTCTGGAAGAGGAGACAATGCTGTTAATTGTTGAGCTTTTAGAGTGGCCCCACCCTTCTTTAAATTTTTAGAAGTATATGTGAGGCTGTGTTTATGTACATCATATGCAGACCATAAGAGGGATTTAGATTCTCCAGAATCTGACACCCTCTTCTGGAGTATCTGAACAGTTACAGTGTACTTATATCTAATAAATAAATAAATAAATAAATAAATAAATAAATAAATAAATAAATAAATAAACGAACATTTTTTTTAAAAAAAGGATAAGAAAGAAAGAAAGACCAGGCAGGCCTGCCATCCTTATCACTGTCTGTCTGTCTGTCTGTCTGAACCCCTGGAACTGTAGATGGGCCACCTTTTAGGTGCTTGTAGTTGATCCCAGGTTCTCTGGAAGAGGAGACAATGCTGTTAATTGTTGAGTCCTTTCAGTGGCCCCACCTATTTATAATTTTTAGACGTATATGTGAGGCTGTGTTTATGTACATCATATTCAGACCATAAGAGGGATTTAGATTCTCTAGAATCTGACACCCTCTTCTGGAGTGTCTGAAGACGGCTACAGTGTACTTATATCTAAAAATATATAAATAAATAAATAAATAAATAAATAAATAAACAATTTTTAAAAAGTATAAGAAATAAAGAAAGACCAGGCAGGCCTGCCATCCTTATCTCTGTCTCTCTATCTGTCTCTCTGTCTGTCTGATCCACTGGAACTGGAGATGGGCAAACATAAGGTGCTGGTAGTTTATCCCAGGTTCTCTGAAAGAGGAGACAATGCTGTTAATTTTTGAGCCCTTTCAGTGGCCCCACACATCTTTTAATTTTTAGAAGTATATGCAAGGCTGTGTTTATGTACCGAATATGCAGACCATAAGAGGGATTTAGATTCTCCAGAATCTGACACCCTCTTCTGGAGTGTCTGAAGACAGCTACAGTGTACATATATCTAATAAATACATACATAAATATATAAATAAACATTTTTTTAAAAGGATAAGAAAGAAAGAAAGACCAGGCAGGCCTGCCATCCTTATCACTGTCTGTATGTCTGTCTGTCTGATCCCCAGGAACTGGAGATGGGCCACCATATAGTTGCTGGTAGTTGATCCCAGGTACTGTGGAAGAGGAGACAATGCTGTTAATTGTTGAGCTTTTAGAGTGGCCCCACCCTTCTATAAATTTTTAGAAGTATATGTGAGGCTGTGTTTATGTACATCATATGCAGACCATAAGAGGGATTTAGATTCTCCAGAATCTGACACCCTCTTCTGGAGTTTCTGAACAGCTACAGTGTACTTATATCTAATAATAAATAAATAAATAAATAAATAAATAAATAAATAAATAAATAAATAAATAAACGAACATTTTTTTAAAAAAAGGATAAGAAAGAAAGAAAGACCAGGCAGGCCTGCCATCCTTATCACTGTCTGTCTGTCTTTCTGTCTGATCCCCTGGAACTGGAGATGGGCCACCTTTTAGGTGCTGGTAGTTGATCCCAGGTTCTCTGGAAGAGGAGACAATGCTGTAAATTGTTGAGTCCTTTCAGTGGCCCCACCTATTTATAATTTTTAGAAGTATATGTGAGGCTGTGTTTATGTACATCATATTCAGACCATAAGAGGGATTTAGATTCTCTAGAATCTGACACCCTCTTCTGAAGTGTCTGAAGACGGCTACAGTGTACTTATATCTAATAAATACATATAAATAAATAAATAAATAAATAAATAAATAAATAAAATATAAACATTTTTTTAAAATATAAGAAATAAAGAAAGACCAGGCAGGCCTGCCATCCATATCTCTGTCTCTCTGTCTGTCTGTCTGTCTGATCCCCTGGAACTGGAGATGGGCAAACATAAGGTGCTGGTAGTTTATCCCAGGTTCTCTGAAAGAGGAGACAATGCTGTTAATTTTTGAGCCCTTTCAGTGGCCCCACACATCTTTTAATTTTTAGAAGTATATGCAAGGCTGTGTTTATGTACCGAATATGCAGACCATAAGAGGGATTTAGATTCTCCAGAATCTGACACCCTCTTCTGGAGTGTCTGAAGACAGCTACAGTGTACATATATCTAATAAATACATACATAAATATATAAATAAACATTTTTTTAAAAGGATAAGAAAGAAAGAAAGACCAGGCAGGCCTGCCATCCTTATCACTGTCTGTATGTCTGTCTGTCTGATCCCCTGGAACTGGAGATGGGCCACCATATAGTTGCTGGTAGTTGATCTAAGGTACTCTGGAAGAGGAGACAATGCTGTTAATTGTTGAGCTTTTAGAGTGGCCCCACCCTTCTTTAAATTTTTAGAAGTATATGTGAGGCTGTGTTTATGTACATCATATGCAGACCATAAGAGGGATTTAGATTCTCCAGAATCTGACACCCTCTTCTGGAGTATCTGAACAGTTACAGTGTACTTATATCTAATAAATAAATAAATAAATAAATAAATAAATAAATAAATAAATAAATAAACGAACATTTTTTTAAAAAAAGGATAAGAAAGAAAGAAAGACCAGGCAGGCCTGCCATCCTTATCACTGTCTGTCTGTCTGTCTGTCTGATCCCCTGGAACTGTAGATGGGCCACCTTTTAGGTGCTTGTAGTTGATCCCAGGTTCTCTGGAAGAGGAGACAATGCTGTTAATTGTTGAGTCCTTTCAGTGGCCCCACCTATTTATAATTTTTAGACGTATATGTGAGGCTGTGTTTATGTACATCATATTCAGACCATAAGAGGGATTTAGATTCTCTAGAATCTGACACCCTCTTCTGGAGTGTCTGAAGACGGCTACAGTGTACTTATATCTAAAAATAAATAAATAAATAAATAAATAAATAAATAAATAAATAAATAAATAAATAAACAATTTTTAAAAAGTATAAGAAATAAAGAAAGACCAGGCAGGCCTGCCATCCTTATCTCTGTCTCTCTATCTGTCTCTCTGTCTGTCTGATCCACTGGAACTGGAGATGGGCCACCATAAGGTGCTGGTAGTTTATCCCAGGTTCTCTGAAAGAGGAGACAATGCTGTTAATTGTTGAGCCCTCTCAGTGGCCCCACACATCTTTAAATTTTTAGAAGTATATGCGAGGCTGTGTTTATGTACATCATATGCAGACCATAACAGGGATTTAGATTCTCCAGAATCTGACACCCTCTTCTGGAGTGTCTGAAAGCAGCTACAGTGTACATATATCTAATAAATACATAAATAAATATATAAATAAACATTTTTTAAAAAGGATAAGAAAGAAAGAAAGACCAGGCAGGCCTGCCATCCTTATCACTGTCTGTATGTCTGTCTGTCTGATCCCCTGGAACTGGAGATGGGCCACCATATAGTTGCTGGTAGTTGATCCCAGGTACTCTGGAAGAGGAGACAATGCTGTTAATTGTTGAGCTTTTAGAGTGGCCCCACCCTTCTATAAAATTTTAGAAGTATATGTGAGGCTGTGTTTATGTACATCATATGCAGACCATAAGAGGGATTTAGATTCTCCAGAATCTGACACCCTCTTCTGGAGTGTCTGAACAGCTACAGTGTACTTATATCTAATAATAAATAAATAAATAAATAAATAAATAAATAAATAAATAAATAAATAAACGAACATTTTTTTAAAAAAAGGATGAGAAAGAAAGAAAGACCAGGCAGGCCTGCCATCCTTATCACTGTCTGTCTTTCTGTCTGATCCCCTGGAACTGGAGATGGGCCACCTTTTAGGTGCTGGTAGTTGATCCCAGGTTCTCTGGAAGAGGAGACAATGCTGTAAATTGTTGAGTCCTTTCAGTGGCCCCACCTATTTATAATTTTTAGAAGTATATGTGAGGCTGTGTTTATGTACATCATATTCAGACCATAAGAGGGATTTAGATTCTCTAGAATCTGACACCCTCTTCTGGAGTGTCTGAAGACGGCTACAGTGTAATTATATCTAATTAATAAATAAATAAATAAATAAATAAATAAATAAATAAATAAATAAATAAATAAACAATTTTTAAAAAGTATAAGAAATAAAGAAAGACCAGGCAGGCCTGCCATCCTTATCTCTGTCTCTCTGTCTGTCTGTCTGTCTGTCTGATCCACTGGAACTGGAGATGGGCCACCATAAGGTGCTGGTAGTTTATTCCAGGTTCTCTGAAAGAGGAGACAATGCTGTTAATTGTTGAGCCCTCTCAGTGGCCCCACACATCTTTAAATTTTTAGAAGTATATGCGAGGCTGTGTTTATGTACATCATATGCAGACCATAACAGGGATTTAGATTCTCCAGAATCTGACACCCTCTTCTGGAGTGTCTGAAAGCAGCTACAGTGTACATATATCTAATAAATACATAAATAAATATATAAATAAACATTTTTTTTAAAAAGGATAAGAAAGAAAGAAAGACCAGGCAGGCCTGCCATCCTTATCACTGTCTGTATGTCTCTCTGTCTGATCCCCTGGAACTGGAGATGGGCCACCATATAGTTGCTGGTAGTTGATCCCAGGTACTCTGGAAGAGGAGACAATGCTGTTAATTGTTGAGCTTTTAGAGTGGCCCCACCCTTCTTTAAATTTTTAGAAGTATATGTGAGGCTGTGTTTATGTACATCATATGCATACCATAAGTGGGATTTAGATTCTCCAGAATATGACACCCTCTTCTGGAGTGTCTGAACAGCTACAGTGTACTTATATTTAATAATAAATAAATAAATAAATAAATAAATAAATAAATAAATAAATAAATAAATAAACATTTTTTTAAAAAAAGGATAAGAAAGAAAGACCAGGCAGGCCTGCCATCCTTATCACTGTCTGTCTCTCTGTCTGTCTGATGCCCTGGAACTGGAGATGGGCCACCTTTTAGTTGCTGGTTGTTGATCCCAGGTTCTCTGGAAGAGGAGACAATGCTGTTAATTGTTGAGTCCTTTCAGTGGCCCCACCTATTTATAATTTTTAGAAGTATATGTGAGGCTGTGTTTATGTACATCATATTCAGACCATAAGAGGGATTTAGATTCTCTAGAATCTGACACCCTCTTCTGGAGTGTCTGAAGACGGCTACAGTGTACTTATATCTAATAAATAAATAAATAAATAAATAAATAAATAAATAAATAAATAAATAAACATTTTTTAAAAAGTATAAGAAATAAAGAAAGACCAGGCAGGCCTGCCATCCTTATCTCTGTCTCTCTGTCTGTCTGTCTGTCTGATCCACTGGAACTGGAGATGGGCCACCATAAGGTGCTGGTAGTTTATCCCAGGTTCTCTGAAAGAGGAGACAATGCTGTTACTTGTTGAGCCCTCTCAGTGGCCCCACACTTCTTTAAATTTTTAGAAGTATATGTGAGGCTGTGTTTATGTACATCATATGCAGACCATAAGAGGGATTTAGGTTCTCCAGAATCTGACACCCTCTTTTGGAGTGTCTGTACAGCTATAGTGTACTTATATCTAATAAATAAATAAATAAATAAATAAATAAATAAATAAATAAATAAATAAATAAATAAACAAACAAACATTTTTTTAAAAAAAGGATAAGAAAGAAAGTAAGACCAGGCAGGCCTGCCATCCTTATCACTGTCTTTCTGTCTGTCTGTCTGATCCCTGGAACTGGAGATGGACCACCATATAGTTGCTGGTAGTTGATCCCAGGTTCTCTATAAGAGGAGACAATGCTGTTAATTGTTGAGCCCTTTCAGTGGCCGCACACATCTTATAATTTTTAGAAGTATATGTTAGGCTGTGTTTATGTACATCATATGCAGACCATAAGAGGGATTTAGATTCTCCAGAATCTGACACACTCTTCTGGAGTGTCTGACCAGCTACAGTGTACTTTTATCTAATAAATACATAAATAAATAAATAAATAAATAAATAAATAAATAAATAAATAAATAAACATTTTTAAAAATGTATAAGAAATAAAGACCAGGCAGGCCTGCCATCCTTATCTCTGTCTCTCTGTCTGTCTGTCTGTCTGATCCACTGGAACTGGAGATGGGACACCATAAGGTGCTGGTAGTTTATCCCAGGTTCTCTGAAAGAGGAGACTATGCTGTTAATTGTTGAGCCCTCTCAGTGGCCCCACCCATCTTTAAATTTTTAGAAGTATATGTGAGGCTGTGTTTATGTACATCATATACAGACCATAAGAGGGATTTAGATTCTCCAGAATCTGACACCCTCTTCAGGAGTGTCTGAAGACAGCTACAGTGTACTTATATCTAATAAATACATAAATAAATATATAAATAAACATTTTTTAAAAAGGATAAGAAAGAAATAAAGACCAGGCAGGCCTGCCATCCTTATCACTGTCTCTATGTCTGTCTGTCTGATCCCCTGGAACTGGAGATGGGCCACCATATAGTTGCTGGTAGTTGATCCCAGGTACTCTGTAAGAGGAGACAATGCTATTAATTGTTGAGGTTTTAGAGTGGCCCCACCCTTCTTTAAATTTTTAGCAGTATATGTGAGGCTGTGTTTATGTACATAATATGCAGACCATAAGAGGGATTTAGATTCTCCAGAATCTGACACCCTCTTCTGGAGTGTCTGAACAGCTAGAGTGTACTTATTTCTACTAAATACATAAATAAATAAATAAATGAATAAATAAATAAATAAATAAATAAACATTTTTTAAAAAGGATAAGACAGAAAGAAAGACCTGGCACGCCTGCCATCCATATCTCTGTCTGTCTGTCTGTCTGTCTGTCTATCTGATCTCTGGGAACTGGAGATGGGCCACGAATAGTTGCTGGTAGTTGATCCCAGGTTCTCTGGAAGAGGAGTCAGTGCTGTTAATTGTTGAGCCCTTTCAGTGGCCCCACCCATCATTAATTTTTAGAAGTATATGTGAGGCTGTGTTTATGTACATCATATGCAGACCATAAGAGGGATTTAGTTTTTCCAGAATCTGACACCCTCTTCTGGAGTGTCTGAACAGCTACAGTGTACTTATATCTAATAAATAAATAAATAAATAAATAAATAAATGAATAAATAGATAAATAAATAAAAAAACATTTTTTTAAAAAAAGGATAAAAAGAAAGAAAGACCAGGCAGGCCTGCCATCCTTATCACTGTCTGTCTGTCTGTCTGTCTGATCCCCTGGAACTGGAGATGGACCACCATATAGTTGCTGGTAGTTGATCCCAGGTTCTCTATAAGACGAGACAATGCTGTTAATTGTTGAGCCCTTTCAGTGTCCCCACAGATCTTTTAATTTTTAGAAGTATATGTTAGGCTGTGTTTATGTACATCATATGGAGACCATAAGAGGGAGTTAGATTCTCCAGAATCTGACACCCTCTACTGGAGTGTCTGAACAGCTACAGTGTACTTATATCTAATAATTATATAAATAAATAAATAAATAAATAAATAAATAAATAAATAAATAAATATTTTTTAAAAAGGATAAGAAAGAAAGAAAGAAAGAAAGAAAGACCAGGCAGGCCTGCCATCCTTATCTCTGTCTGTCTGTCTGTCTGATCCCCTGGAACTGGAGATGGGCCACTTTGTAGGTGCTGGAGGTTGATCCCAGGTTCTCTGGAAGAGGAGACAATGCTGTTCATTGTTGAGTCCTTTCAGTGGCCTTTTAATTTTTTAAGTATATGTGAGGCTGTGTTTATGTACATCATATTCAGACCATAAGAGGGATTTAGATTCTCTAGAATCTGACACCCTCTTCTGGAGTGTCTGAAGACGGCTACAGTGTAGTTATATCTAATAAATAAATAAATAAATAAATAAATAAATAAATAAATAAACATTTTTTAAAAAGTATAAGAAATAAAGAAAGACCAGGCAGGCCTGCCATCTTTATCTCTGTCTCTCTGTCTGTCTGTCTGTCTGTCTGATCTACTGGAACTGGAGATGGGCCACCATAAGGTGCTGGTAGTTTATCCCAGGTTCTCTGAGAGAGGAGACAATGCTGTTAATTGTTGAGCCCTCTCAGTGGCCCCACACATCTTTAAATTTTTAGAAGTATATGTTAGGCTGTGTTTATGTACATCATATGCAGACCATAAGAGGGATTTAGATTCTCCAGAATCTGACACCCTCTTCTGGAGTGTATGCACAGCTACAGTGTACTTATATCTAATAATAAATAAATAAATAAATAAATAAATAAATAAATAAATAAACATTTTTTTAAAAAAAGGATAAGAAAAAAAGACCAGGCAGGCCTGCCATCCTTATCACTGTCTGTCTCTCTGTCTGTCTGTCTATCTGTCAGATACCCTGGAACTGGAGATGGGCCACCATATAGTTGCTGGTAGTTGATCCCAGGTTCTCTGGAAGAGGAGACAATGCTGTTAGTTGTTGAGCCCTTTCAGTGGCCCCACCCATCTTTAAATTTTTAGAAGTATATGTGAGGCTGTGTTCATGTATATCATATGTAGACCATAAGAGGCATATTGATTCTCCAGAATCTGCACCGTCTTCTGGAGAGTCTGTAGACAGCTACAGTGTACTTATATCTTAAATACATAAATAAATAAATAAATGAATAAATGAATAAATAAATAAATAAATAAACATTTTTTTAAAAGGATAAGAAAGAAAGAAAAATCAGGCAGGCCTGCCATCCTTATCTCTGTCAGTCTGTCTGTCTTTCTGTCTGATCCCTTGGAACTGGAGATGGGCCACCATATAGTTGCTGTTAGTTGATCCCAGGTTCTCTGGAAGAAGAGACAATGCTGTTAATTGTTGAGCCCTTTCAGTGGCTCCACCTATCTTTAAATTTTTAGAAGTATATGTTAGGCTGTGTTTATGTACATCATATGCAGACCATAAGAGGGATTTATATTCTCCAGAATCTGACACCCTCTTCTGGAGTGTCTGAAGACAAGTAGAGTGTACTTATATCTAATAAGTAAATAAATAAATAAATAAATAAATAAATAAATAAACATTATTTTAAAAGGATAAGAAAGAAAGAAAAACCAGGCAGGCCTGCCCTCCTTATCTCTGTCTGTCTGTCTGTCTGTCTGATCACCTGGAACTGGAGATGGGCCACCATATAGTTGCTGGTAGTTGATCCCAGGTTCTCTGGAAGAAGAGACAATGCTGTTAATTGTTGAGCCCTTTCAGTGGCCCCACCCATCTTAAATTTTTAGAAGTGTATGTGAATCTGTGTTTATGTCCATCATATGCAGACCATAAGAGGGATTTATATTCTCCAGAATCTGACACCCTCTTCTGGAGTGTCTGAAGACAGCTACAGTGTACTTATATCTAATAAATCCATAAATAAATGAATAAACATTTTTTAAAAAGGATAAGAAAGAAAGAAAAACCAGGGAGGCCTGCCACCCTTGTCTGTCTGTCTCTTTGTCTGCCTGATCCCCTGGAACTGGAGATGGGCCACCATATAATTGCTGGTAGTTGATCCCAGGTTCTCTGGTAGTGGAGATAATGCTGTTAATTGTTGAGCCCTTTCAGTGGCCCCACACCACTTTAAATTTTTAGAAGTATATGTGAGGCTGTGTTTATGTACATCATATGCAGACCATAAGAGGGATTTAGATTCTCCAGAAACTGACACCCTCTTCAGGAGTGTATGAAGACAGCTACAGTGTACTTATATATAATAAATAAATAAATAAATAAATAAATAAATAAATAAACATTTTTTTTAAAAGTATAAGAAAGAAAGAAAGACCACGCAGGCCTCCATCCTTATCTCTGTCTGTCTGTCTGTCTGTCTGATACCCTGGAACTGGAGATGGGCCACCATATAGTTGCTGGTAGTTTATCCAACGTTCTCTGGAAGAGGAGACAATGCTGTTAATTGTTGATCCCTTTCTGTGGCCCCACCCATCTTTAAATTTTTAGAAGTATATGTGAGGCTGTGCTTATGTACATCATATGCAGACCATAAGAGGGATTTAGATTCTCCAGAATCTGACACCCTCTTCTGTAGTGTCTGAAGATAGCTACAGTGAACTTATATCTAATAAATACATAAATAAATAAATAAATAAATAAATAAATAAATAAATAAACAAACATTTTTATAAAGGATAAGAAAGAAAGAAAGACCAGGCAGGGCTGCCATCCTTATCTTTGTCTGTCTGTCTGTCTCTCTGTTTGTCTGTCTGTCTGATCTCCTGGAACTGGAGATGGGCCACCATTTTGTTGCTGGTAGTTGATCCCAGGTCTTCTGAAGAGGAGACAATGCTGTTAATTGTTCAGCCCTTTCAGTGGCCCCACTCATCTTTATAATTTCTAGAAGTAAATGTGATGCTGTGTTTATGTACATCATATTCACACCATTAAAGAGGGATTTATATTCTCCAGAATCTGACACCGTCTTTTGGAGTGTCTATGACGGATACAGTGTACTTATATCTAATAAATACATAAATAAAGAAATAAACATTTTTTTAAAAAGATAAGAAAGAAAGAAAGACCAGGCAGGCCTGCCATTCTTATCACTGTCTGTATGTCTGTCTGTCTGATCCTCTGGACCTGGAGATGGGCCAACATAGAGTTGCTTGTAGTTGATCCCAGGTTCTCTGGAAGAGGAGACAATGCTGTTAATTGTTGAGCCCTTTCAGTGGCCCCACCCATCTTTAAATTTTTAGAAGTATATGCGAGGCTGTGTTTATGTACCGAATATGCAGACCATAAGAGGGATTTAGATTCTCCAGAATCTGACACCCTCTTCTTGAGTGTCTGAAGACAGCTACAGTGTACTTATATCTAATAAATTCATAAATAAACAAATGAACATTTTTAAAAAAGGATAATAAAGAAAGAGAGACCAGGCAAGCCTGCCATCCTTGTCTGTCTGTCTGTCTGATCCCCTGGAAATGGAGATGGGCCACCATATAATTGCTGGTAGTTGATCCCAGGTTCTCTGGAAGAGGAGTCAGTGCTGTTAATTGTTGAGCCCTTTCAGTGGCCCCACCCATCTTTAAATTTTCAGAAGTATATGTGAGGCTGTGTTCATGTACATCATATGCAGACCATAAGAGGGATATAGATTCTCCAGAATCTGACACCCTCTTCGGTAGTGTTTGAAGACAGCTACAGTGTACTTAAATCTAATAAATACATACTTAAATTAATAAACATTTTTTAAAAAAGATAAGAAAGAATGAAAGACCAGGTAGGCCTGCCATCCTTAACTCTATCTGTCTGTATGTCTGTCTGTCTGTCTGATCCCCTGGAACTGGAGATGGGCCACCATATAGTTGCTGGTAGTTGATCCCAGGTTATCTATAAGAGGAGACAATGCTGTTAATTGTTGATCCCTTTCATTGGCCCCACACATGTTTAAATTTTTAGAAGTAAATGTGAGGCTGTGTTTATGTACATCATATGCAGACCATAAGAGGGATATAGATTCTCCAGAATCTGACACCCTCTTCTGGAGTGTCTGAAGACAGCTACAGTGTACTTATATCTAATAAATACATAAATAAATAAATAAATAAATAAATAAACATTTTTTAAAAGGGATAAGAAAGAAAGAAAAACCAGGCAGGCCTGCCATCCTTGTCTGTCTTTCTCTCTGTCTGTCTGTCTTGCCTAGCCCCTTGAGTAGCCTAGCCTAGTCCCTTGCCTTGACTAGCCCAGCCCCTTGCCTAGCCTAGCCTAGCCCAGCCCTGCCTTGCCTAGCCCTGCCTATCCCAGTCTTTAACCAGGCTGGCCTCGAACTCAGAAACTGACTGCCTCTGCCTCCAGAGTGCTCTCATTAAGACCTCGAGCCACCACTGATTGTTGTGTTTTCTAAGTCTTACATAGGTATGGTCTGTTTCTCAGCTGTGAAACCCTAATTAACACGTGTAGTCTGTCCTAGGTCAGCCATAGCTACAGACTGAGGCCTTTTCTAAAACAAAACAAAAGAAAACAAAAAATAGAAATAATAAAATAAATAAATTAAGCAACCACATGATATCTTTTCTTTCTTTCAATGATACTCAGAGCTTGAAGCAGTTCACCCATGAGACCTCAGCTCCGGACATTGAGGCTCTTTCCCTAACATGTATTATGGCTGAACCTGAGGGGTTCTACTGCTGATTTGGGTCCCCCACTTTAAAAAAATAGTTGTTTTCAAAGGCTGCAGGTTCTTAGCCCTGTTCCTTGTTACAGTTGAGTCACAGCCCTGAAAGTTCAGTGCTAGTTAAAGGCACTGAGAAGGGCTTCCTATAGACATCAAAGACCAAGTCTTTGTTTTTAAAAAGTTAATCTGGATTCCCCCACCCCCTGGCATCCTTAGAATTCCTAGAAAGGAAGGCAGGGACCTGGGCAGAAAGGTGCAAGGCTACTGGTGTTTGTAAGTGGTAACAGAAAGCTTTCTCTTGTTGGTACCCTACCCCAAGTTAAACTGTCACTTCTTTTTCCTAGTTGTTGTTTTGTCGGTTTGTATTCTCAACATAGACCCTTTTCCTTCCTAACCTTGGTTGTCCTGAACCTTACTGTCCTTGAACTCAGTGATTTGCCTGTCTTGCTGGGATGAAACTGTGAGCTACCATCCAGAAGGAAGCACCCTGCTGAGGTTAGATTGGGGTCTCTTCCATTTTCCTCTATGAACATGCATATGGCAGGCCTGATCTTTCTTTTTTACTTTTCCTTTTCTTTTTAAAGATTTATTTATTTATTATATTTAAGTATGCTGTAGCTATCTTCAGACAGTCCAGAAGAGGGTGTCAGATTCTGAAGAATCTAAATCATTCTTATTGTCTGCATATGATGTATATAAACACAGCCTCACATATACTCAAAAAAAAAAAAAAGAAAGATATGGCTACAGAGAGGGCTCAACAATTAAGAGCATTGTCTCCTCTTCCAGAGAACCTGGGCTCAATTACCAGTATTATATATGGTGGCCCATCTCCAGTTCCAGGGGATCTAATACTCTGTTCTGGAGTCTGTGGGCACAGCATACACATGCAAAACATTCTTACACAATCATTGAGAGAGGAGAGAGAGGGGTTGAGAGAGAGGGGAGGTAATCATACCTCCTGACGAGTTTGAAGACCTGAGCTTCATCACTCACACAAATAAATAAATGCAAAATATTTTTTTATAAATAAACTCTGCCATTGCCCTTTAAAAATTCCTAGAAAACAAGTTTTATAAGCAAAAGTTATATTTACTATATCTAAAGGACAGTCATGAGCATATTCAATAAATAGAAAAAGGCCTGTTAGTCTTAGAAATGGAAAAGACAAACCAAGGAAGGTTTGCAATTACATAATGAGGCAGCTCAGCCCAGCTCTAAGGTTGGAAATAAGACTCGAGAATAGGATACACCTGAAGACAGCCAGCCATTGTTTTTTGTTTTGGAGGCTGAAAGGATACACCTGAAGACAGCCAATGCTGTGTGATGGTGATCTGGTATTTTTTTTTTTAATTTTTAAAAACTTTAACACTTTTTATAAAACTTTTATAAAAACTTTTTAATATAAACTTTTCTTTCTTTCTTTCTTTCCTCACCCTAGCCCCTACCCTAGCCCTGTCTTTCACCAGGGTGGCCTCAAACTCAGAAACTGACTGCCTCTGCCTACAGAGTGCTCTCATTAAGAGCTTGAGCCACCACTGAATGTAGGGTTTTCTAAGCCTTACCTTGCTCTTGGTGTCTGTTCTCAGTTGTGAAACCCTAATTAACACAAGTAGGCAGTCCTGGGTCAGCCAGAGCTACAGACTGAGGACTTCTCTAAAAACAAATAAAACAAAACAAAACAACAAATAGAAATAATAAAATACATAAATTAAGAAACCACAGCATAGCTTTTCTCTCTCTAGGTGGTACTCAGAAATTCCAGCAGTTGGCCTGTGACACCTCACCTCAGTATATGTGAGGCTGTGTTTATGTACATCATATGCAGAACATAAGAGGGATTTACATTCTCCAGAATCTGAAACCCTCCTCTGGAGTGTCTGAAGACAGTGTACTTATATCTAAGAAATAAATAAATAAATAAATAAATAAATAAATAAATAAATATTTTTTAAAAAGGATAAGAAAGAAAGAAAGACCAGGCAGGCCTGCCATCCTTATCTCTGTCTCTCTGTCTGTCTGTCTGTCTGATCCACTGAAACTGGAGATGGGCCACCATAAGGTGCTGGTAGTTTATCCCAGGTTCTCTGAAAGAGGAGACAATGCTGTTAATTGTTGAGCCCTCTCAGTGGCCCCACACATCTTTAAATTTTTAGAAGTATATGTGAGGCTGTGTTTATGTACATCATATGCAGACCATAAGAGGGATTTAGATTCTCCAGAATCTGACACCCTCTTCTTGATTGTTTGAAGACAGCTACATTGTACTTATATCAAATAAATACATAAATATATGAATAAACATTTTTTAAAAAGGATAAGAAAGAAAGAAAGAAAGACCAGGTAGGCCTGCCATCATTATCCTTGTCTGTCTGTCTGTCTGTCTGATCACCTGGAACTGGAGATGGGCCACCATATAGTTGCTGGTAGTTGATCCCAGGATCTCTGGTAGAGTTGACAATGCTGTTAATTGTTGAGACCTTTAAGTGGCCCCACACATATTTTAATTTTTAGAAGTATATGTGAGGCTGTGTTTATGTACATCATATGCAGACCATAAGAGGGATATCGATACTCCAGAATCTGACACCCTCTTCTGGAGTGTCTGAAGATAGCTACAGTGTACTTATATCTAATAAATAAATAAATAAATAAATAAATAAATAAACAAACATTTTTTAAAAAGGATAAGAAAGAAAGAAAGACCAGGCAGGACTGCCATCCTTATCTCTGTCTGTTTGTCTGTCTGTCTGATCCTCTGGAACTGGAGAGGGGCCACCATAGAGTTGCTTGTAGTTGATCCCAGGTTCTCTGGAAAAGGAGACAATGCTTTTAATTGTTGAGCCCTTTCAGTGGGCCCACACATCTTTAAATTTTTAGAAGTATATGTGAGGCCGTGTTTATGTACATCATATGCAGACCATAAGAGGGATTTAGATTCTCCAGAATATGACACCCTCTTCTAGAGTGTCTGAAGACAGCTTCAGTGTACTTATATCTAATAAATACATAAATACATAAATAAACATTTTTTAAAAAGTATAAGAAAGAAAGAAAGACCAGGCAGGCCTGCCACCATGTCTGTCTGTCTGTCTGTCTGTCTATCTGTCAGATACCCTGGAACTGGAGATGAGCCACCATATAGTTGATGGTAGTTGATTCCAGGTTCTCTGGAAGAGGAGACAATGCTGTTAATTGTTGAGCCCTTTCAGTGGCCCCACCCATCTTTAAATTTTTAGAAATATATGTGAGGCTGTGTTCATGTACATCATATGCAGACCATAGGAGGGATATAGATTCTCCAGAATCTGACACCCTCTTCTGGAGTGCCTGAAGACAGCTACAGTGTACTTATATCTAATAAATAAATAAATAAATAAATAAATGAATAAATAAATAAATAAATAAATAAACATTTTTAAAAAAGGATAAGAAAGAAAGAAAAATCAGGCAGGCCTGCCATCCTTATCTCTGTCTGTCTGTATGTCTGTCTTATCCCCTGGAACTTGAAATGGGCCACCATATACTTGCTGGTAGTTTATCCCACGTTCTCTGGAAGAAGAGACAATGCTGTTAATTGTTGAGTCCTTTCAGTGGGCTCACCCATCTTTAAATTTTTAGAAGTATATGTGAGGCTGTTTTTATGTACATCATATGCAGACCATAAGAGGGATTTAGATTCTCCAGAATCTGACACCCTCTTCTTGATTGTTTGAAGACAGCTACATTGTACTTATATCAAATAAATACATAAATATATGAATAAACATTTTTTAAAAAGGATAAGAAAGAAAGAAAGAAAGACCAGGTAGGCCTGCCATCATTATCCTTGTCTGTCTGTCTGTCTGTCTGATCACCTGGAACTGGAGATGGGCCACCATATAGTTGCTGGTAGTTGATCCCAGGATCTCTGGTAGAGTTGACAATGCTGTTAATTGTTGAGACCTTTAAGTGGCCCCACACATATTTTAATTTTTAGAAGTATATGTGAGGCTGTGTTTATGTACATCATATGCAGACCATAAGAGGGATATCGATACTCCAGAATCTGACACCCTCTTCTGGAGTGTCTGAAGATAGCTACAGTGTACTTATATCTAATAAATAAATAAATAAATAAATAAATAAACAAACATTTTTTAAAAAGGATAAGAAAGAAAGAAAGACCAGGCAGGACTGCCATCCTTATCTCTGTCTGTTTGTCTGTCTGTCTGATCCTCTGGAACTGGAGAGGGGCCACCATAGAGTTGCTTGTAGTTGATCCCAGGTTCTCTGGAAAAGGAGACAATGCTTTTAATTGTTGAGCCCTTTCAGTGGGCCCACACATCTTTAAATTTTTAGAAGTATATGTGAGGCCGTGTTTATGTACATCATATGCAGACCATAAGAGGGATTTAGATTCTCCAGAATATGACACCCTCTTCTAGAGTGTCTGAAGACAGCTTCAGTGTACTTATATCTAATAAATACATAAATACATAAATAAACATTTTTTAAAAAGTATAAGAAAGAAAGAAAGACCAGGCAGGCCTGCCACCATGTCTGTCTGTCTGTCTGTCTGTCTATCTGTCAGATACCCTGGAACTGGAGATGAGCCACCATATAGTTGATGGTAGTTGATTCCAGGTTCTCTGGAAGAGGAGACAATGCTGTTAATTGTTGAGCCCTTTCAGTGGCCCCACCCATCTTTAAATTTTTAGAAATATATGTGAGGCTGTGTTCATGTACATCATATGCAGACCATAGGAGGGATATAGATTCTCCAGAATCTGACACCCTCTTCTGGAGTGCCTGAAGACAGCTACAGTGTACTTATATCTAATAAATAAATAAATAAATAAATAAATGAATAAATAAATAAATAAATAAATAAACATTTTTAAAAAAGGATAAGAAAGAAAGAAAAATCAGGCAGGCCTGCCATCCTTATCTCTGTCTGTCTGTATGTCTGTCTTATCCCCTGGAACTTGAAATGGGCCACCATATAGTTGCTGGTAGTTTATCCCACGTTCTCTGGAAGAAGAGACAATGCTGTTAATTGTTGAGTCCTTTCAGTGGGCTCACCCATCTTTAAATTTTTAGAAGTATATGTGAGGCTGTTTTTATGTACATCATATGCAGACCATAAGAGGGATTTAGATTCTCCAGAAGATGACACACTCTTCTAGAGTGTCTGAAGACTGCTACAGTGTACTTATATCTAATAAATTCATAAATAAACAAATAAACATTTTTAAAAAAGGATAATAAAGAAAGAGAGACCAGGCAAGCCTGCCATCCTTGTCTGTCTGTCTGTCTGTCTGTTCCCCTGGAACTAGAGATGGGCCACCATATAAATGCTGGTAGTTGATCCCATGTTCTCTGGAAACGGAGTCAGTGCTGTTAATTGTTGAGCCCTTTCAGTGGCCCCACCCATCTATAAATTTTTAGAAGTATATGTGAGGCTGTGTTCATGTACATCATATGCAGACCATAAGAGGGATATAGATTCTCCAGAATCTGACACCCTCTTCGGGAGTGTTTGAAGAGAGCTACAGTGTACTTATATCTAATAAATACATACTTAAATTAATAAACATTTTTTAAAAAGGATAAGAAAGAATGAAAGACCAGGTAGGCCTTCCATCCTTAACTCTATCTGTCTGTATGTCTGTCTGTCTGTCTGATCCCCTGGAACTGGAGATGGGCCACCATATAGTTCCTGGTAGTTGATCCCAGGTTCTCTGGTAGAGGAGACAATGCTGTTAATTGTTGAGCCATTTCAGTTGCCCCAACCATCTTTAAATTTTTAGAAGTATATGTGAGGCTGTGTTCATGTACATCATATGCAGACCATAAGAGGGATATTGATTCTCCAGAATCTGACACCCTCTTCTGGAGAGTCTGAAGACAGCTACAGTGTACTTATATCTAATAAATACATAAATAAAGAAATAAATAAATAAATGAATAAATAAATAAATAAATGAACATTTTTTAAAAAGGATAAGAAAGAAAGAAAAATCAGGCAGGCCTGCCATCCTTATCTCTGTCTGTCTGTCTGTCTGTCTGTCTGTCTTATCCCCTGGAACTTGAGATGGGCCACCATATAGTTGCTTGTAGTTGATCCAAGGATCTCTGGAAGAGGAGACAATGCTGTTAATTGTTGAGCCCTTTCAGTGGGCCCACACTTCTTTAAATTTTTATAAGTATATGTGAGGCTGTGTTTATGTACATCATATGCAGACCATAAGAGGGATTTAGATTACCCAGAAGATGACACCCTCTTCTAGAGTGTCTGAAGACAGCTAAAGTGTACTTATATCTAATAAATACATACTTAAATTAATAAACATTTTTTAAAAGTATAAGAAAGAAAGAAAGACCAGGCAGGCCTCCATCCTTATCTCTGTCAGTCTGTCTGTCTTTCTGATCCATTGGAACTGGAGATGGGCCACTATATAGTTGCTGTTAGTTGATCCCAGGTTCTCTGGAAGAAGAGACAATGCTGTTAATTGTTGAGCCCTTTCAGTGGCTCCACCTATCTTTAAATTTTTAGAAGTATATGTTAGGCTGTGTTTATGTACATCATATGCAGACCATAAGAGGGATTTAGATTCTCCAGAATCTGACACCCTCTTCTGGAGTGTCGAAGACAACTACAGTGTACTTATATCTAATAAATAAATAAATAAATAAATAAATAAATAAATAAATAAATAAATAAATAAACATTATTTTAAAAGGATAAGAAAGAAAGAAAAACCAGGCAGGCCTGCCCTCCTTATCTCTGTCTGTCTGTCTGTCTGTCTGATCCCCTGGAACTGGAGATGGGCCACCATATAGTTGCTGGTAGTTGATCCCAGGTTTTCTGGAAGAAGAGACAATGCTCTTAATTGTTGAGCCCTTTCAGTGGCCCCACCCATCTTAAATTTTTAGAAGTGTATGTGAATCTGTGTTTATGTCCATCATATGCAGACCATAAGAGGGATTTATATTCTCCAGAATCTGACACCCTCTTCTGGAGTGTCTGAAGACAGCTACAGTGTACTTATATCTTATAAATACATAAATAAATAAATAAACATTTTTTAAAAAGGATAAGAAAGAAAGAAAAACCAGGTAGGACTGCCACCCTTGTCTGTCTGTCTCTTTGTCTTCCTGATCCCCTGGAACTGGAGATGGGCCACCATATAGTTGCTGGTAGTTGATCCCAGGTTCTCTGTTAGAGGAGACAATGCTGTTAATTTTTGAGCCCTTTCAGTGCCCCCACACATCTTTAAATTTTTAGAAGTATATGTGAGGCTGTGTTTATGTACATCATATGCAGACCATAAGAGGGATTTAGATTCTCCAGAATCTGGCACCCTCTTCTGGAGTGTCTGAAGACAGCTACAGTGTACTTATATGTAATAAATACATAAATAAATAAATAAATAAATAAACATTTTTTTTTAAAGTATAAGAAAGAAAGAAAGACCAGGCAGGCCTCCATTCTTATCTCTGTCTGTCTGTCTGTCTGTCTGATACCCTGGAACTGGAGATGGGCCACCATATAGTTGCTGGTAGTTTATCCAAGGTTCTGTGGAAGAGGAGACAATGCTGTTAATTGTTGATCCCTTTCTGTGGCCCCACCCATCTTTAAATTTTTAGAAGTATATGTGAGGCTGTGTTTATGTACATCATATGCAGACCATAAGAGGGATTTAGATTCTCCAGAATCTGACACCCTCTTTTGGAGTATCTGAAGATAGCTACAGTGTACTTATATCTAATAAATAAATAAATAAATAAATAAATAAATAAATAAATAAACATTTTTTAAAAAGGATAAGAAAGAAAGAAAGACCAGGCAGGGCTGCCATCCTTATCTTTGTCTGTCTGTCTGTCTCTCTGTTTGTCTGTCTGTCTGATCTCCTGGAACTGGAGATGGGCCACCATTTTGTTGCTGGTAGTGAAAGACTCCAGGACTCCCAAAGGGAGGCACTTACTCAAGCCTCGGGTCAGCTGAGCACCCAAGAAGACACTGAGATCGAACTTAAGATGTATAGAGAGTAAGATTTAATACAGCAACGACAAGAATGCACACAAAAAGCACATATACCAGATATCTGGGGTCGAAACTCATGCAGCCAGCAAGGTGCAGAGGAGATTCGGCAATTGGCCCAGACTTGTCACAGGCTTTTATAGGAGAAGGGTAAGGAGAAAAGTACAAGTTTTACGTCACCAAGGTGTTCTGCCAAGGAGCTTTACATAACCAAGGGGTCGTGTCCTATATTTTGGCAATGTACTCGATCTATTGGAACATTCTGGGGTAGTACCAGGAGGCCCCTATCTCAAAAATGTTCTTGGAACAGTCTTCAGTTAGGAGGGGTTGGACTGAGTTCGCTCCAGGAGACCCTTATCTCAGAAATGCTCCTGGAACCGTTCTCACTTGGGAGGGGTCGGACTCTGGGGTGAAGAGTTCAAGAATGTACTCTGAGGTAAAAAGTTCAGGTGTGTTCCGGGAACAACCTCTAGATGGGAGGGGTAAGAGAACTCTGAGTTGGAGAGTTCATGGAGAGTTCAGCTTTTCTTCTTTCATTCCCCCCTTCTTTTAGTGAATAGCTCTAATCTTAGAGCGAGTCCTGCATTTATCCCCCTCCACAGAGTCCAATCTCTTTCTGTTTTGTAACATCACTTTGGACAGGGAAGTCAAAAATAGACCGTTTTATAGTTCTAAGATCAACATCCATAGCTGTACATAACCAACAGGATTGAGTCATATTAGGATTAGTTCTAAAACTTAAGAAAGCTCTTAGTCTATGTGGCCATTGGGGAGGTCGTGTCCAGCAGGGGATGAGATGGCCACATTATTTTTGTGGTAGTTCTGATTTTTTAGATGGCGCTGTAGATGGCCTTCCTTAGCGTAGGCCTTGTGGCACAGGTGGCATTCATAGAGCCGGCCCCCTGTGTGCAGATGCATATGGTTTTTGAGGTCGTAGTTATGCAGGAAGCGGGCTGGACAGTGGGGGCATGAGTAGGGTCGCTCTCCTGTGTGCTCTCGCATGTGGATCTTCAGCTTATCATTCCTGGTGAAGCGGATACCGCAGACCTCACAGGCAAAAGGCTTTTCACCATTGTGGGTCCTTATGTGCCGAGGCAGTTTGCCTGCCCCGTGGATTATCTTGTGACAGACTGGGCACTCTTGGGGCATCTGTGAAAGGCGTTTAGGCACTAGCTTGTTTTGGTCATTTAGGCCTGGTGTCAGGGCATCCTGGTGCAGCGAACTTAGGTAAGCCCTCAGGTCAGGGTCAATGAGATCTTCATCTGAGCCCAGCTCTTCTGATGATAGTGGAGGTTCGTTACTCTGGGCCAGCCCGTAGCCTGGTGGGTTGAGCATTTTTGAGGTTGAGGCTGTGGGGGTGGCAGTGGCAAAAGCCTCCAGGTACTGTCGGGCTCGCTCACAGTCATCTTTATCTGGGCTGGGGGCTTCCAGTCCACTGCCTTGCAAAATCTCCAAGCAAGTAGTGACGACACATGGGATTTCCAGTAGCCGAGCAGCTTGGAGTACAGCCGGCACATTGGCGTTGCTGGTGGTCAGTGTGGCTGTGTAAGCAAACTCGAGCAGGGCACTTAGGGCCTCCGGCCCTACAAAGTTCAGCTCACACACACTGGCTTTTGCTCCCCCAGAAGCCGTTTCAACACTCTCTGTTTTTATTACTGTTCTCTCTCTCTCTTCTGTAAAGAGCCTCTTGAAGTAGTGGCTACAGGCAGCCAGCACAGCCCTGTGGGTTTGGTACTCAAAACCCTGTGTCCTGATGGTGAGGTCGCACAGATGACCCAGCTGGCGCTGCTCGTTTAGGCAGCTCAGGAGCTCGCTGCTGTGATCTGGGAATGGGATTCCAATTAGGTCATCCTCGGGGCTCCCCATCTTTTTCTTTTTAGTCGTTGGGTCTGTTTGCTGGAGCTGGGCAACAGAGCAGGGTGTAGAAAGAGTCAACACAGGGATCCAATATCCTGCTAGACTTAGTCAAGGGGGGGCGGTCCCCCATGTAGAATTTCATAAGAAGTAAGACCGAAACGTCCAGGTGTGTTTCGGACTCTGAGAAGCACAAAGGGAAGGAGGGTCACCCAGTCTTTACCGTCAGTCTCAATAGCTAGTTTAACAACATAGGTTAAGACAGTGATGGGCATAGGAGTCTCATAAAGGATCTTAAACAGAGTAAAACTGAATCAAGAAATAGGGCATAGGGAAGGAACACCAAGTCCATGCCAGTCTCCACGATTAATTTTATCAAGGTCTGTCTTAGAGTTTTAGACTAATTTTTATCTATCCTGAGCTCTGAGGTCTATACACACAATGTAATTTTTATTTGACCTCTAAATGCTTGGCCACACCCTGACTTACCTGGGCAACAAAGCAGGGCCATTATCTGACACTATTGCCTTTGGCACTCTGAACCTTGGAAAAATTTTCTTTAATAATCTTCTTGATGACTATGTGAGCAGTCTCATTTATCCATATTGAGAACGTCTTCTGCAAATGTCAACAGCTTTCTTTGTTTGTATTGTTCCATACAGTGGCAAAAGCATACCTGCTGTCAGTGTCATTTATAAAGCTTGTATCAAAACCACAAGTTCAGCTTTCTGGGCTGAAGTCCCTTTAGGGAGGCTGCTGGCCTAGATCACCTGCTTTTTGTCCACTGCTGCACTGCTGTCCCCGCCTTCCGCTTACCTTTAACCATGAGGCCACTGCCATCCGTGTACCAGTTTAAACTTTCAGGCCAAGGCTGATTTGATCTTTACCTGCTGAGGTAAGTAGACCCCTCTGTTGGTAGGTGGCCCCATGGATATGAGCTGCTTTCCATCTGCTACTGCTGCTCCTGTGACAAAGCTGCTGCCATCCGTGTACCAGGCAGGCACACCAAGGCTGATCAGTCAGATCTCTCCTTGTTCCAGTTTCATCAGCACATTGATGTACAGGAGTGGAGTCATCCGCCAAGGGGAGGTGGCAGGATTGAGGATGGCAGGTGGAGCAAAAGTTACTCAATCATTCAGCAACAAATTCTGGTAGTGGGTATAGTCACATGCTGACCCAGGGTAAGCTTGTCAGGGTCTTTAACAAGCAGGGCCATTGCAGCTCATCAACATATAAGGTAAAAGGCTTAGTCAAATCTGGCAAAGCCAGAGCGGGGGCTGCAAGCAGGGCTGCCTTTATGCTGTCAAAGGCTTTTTGGTGTTTCTCAGTCCAGGTGAATGGGACTTTTTCTTTAGTCCAGAGTCTGCAAAAGCCCACCGTCCCCAGAAACTCACGTACTTGGCGCGGGGTGGTGGGGGTTGGGATCAGCATCACAGTCTTTTTTCTTGGCTTCGGTGAGCCACCGCTTTCCGTCGTTTTGGCACCTCGGTAACTGAGCTTTCTTAGCCGATACCCGATACCCCAACTCACCCAGTTCATTCAGGAGCTTCTAGGAGGGCCAGAATTTCTTCTTTGTCTTTGATGTCTCTGCCTTCAGCCAACCGCAGGGCTTGGGTTAGCGCCAGGAGTTCAGCCTTCTGAGCCAAAGTTCCTTCTGCTAGAATGTCAGAGCAGTGATGAGTAGGTGAAGACTCAGCAGGTTAGCAGGGGAAGTGAAGGTCACTTGTTCTGTCAACAAAAAGCTCTAATAATGTGTCCATCAGTCAGGGAAACAATTGGATCATGTGTCCCTGACCAAAAGCCATTATGTGCAGACAAGCAGGCCATCCCTCAGTCACCAGGTCTAATTTTTCCAAGTGCCACTGGTCTTTTAGGGTCCCAATTTCTGAGTAAGAACCTCTTTGGCAATACTTTTGTTCTCAGTCACATTTAGGAGTCCCAAAGTTGGGGACAACATTAGGGCAGTCTCAATAGCATCTAAGGCCATCCAAGGTTGTTCTTTATTTCTTATACGAAGGGCTGTTTATCTTTTTAATGCAGCAAAACCTGGAATCCACAGTTTGCAAAGACCTGTAGTGTCCAGGGACCTTTTAAACTTGCTTTGCATTGGTCAGTGGAGGAATATGAAAACACAGTCTCTTTTTAGCTGCATCAACAGGTAGGCCACCAGTCTCTTTACTTATAGCCACGAACAGGTGAAGGGTTTTGTCTTGAGGGGGGGGGCTCCTCTTCTTTTTGTTAGGACAGTCTCTCACCCAGTGCTCTTCTTTTTCAACAGCAAACACTCTGATCTTTAGCCAAAAGCTTTCTTTTTTCTTGTTGCCAGGTACTAAGTTTTCTAGTTTCCCTGACGTTTGTGACCAGCATTTCATTTCTCTTATCTTTTTTAGAAAATTTTCTGGCTCCTTATTTCTTACAGATCATCTCTAAGTGCTAGTATTATTAGCAAGTGTCACTTTGCTAGGTTCTAGTCTTTGTCATTTATCTCTCTTTGCTCCTATTTCTTAACTGCAATGGAGATCTCATATAATGTCTCTCTTTCTATCTATATATATCTCTTTCTTGTCTTTGCTTACTTTGAATGTTATCTAATTATTACATCTATATTCTGTCACTTAACTTTTTTCATAGTTTACCTCTTTTTACTGTTAACCTATTTCTTTTGAGTCTGCTGAAGCTTTGCTCTCAGTTCTTCTTTGCAGACCTCTATCCTTCATCAGAGCCTGGCAGTTAGACTCGTAGGTGCTCCTTACCTTGTATATCTCCCTCACCGGAGCTTAAAACAGATTCACTGCTAGCAGCTCAGGGCGATGCCTGAGAAGAGAAAACACACGGGGCAGAGAAGGGGGTGCAGCTCTTACATCTGGCTGCACACTGATATCTCAAAATGAACACAATTTTTTCTGTTAACAGTTAACAAGAGACAGGATACAGGGGACAGGGAAATGAGAAGCAACCAGGGAACCTTGTGGCGTCCTCAGATCAGACGCGGCAACCCGCTGAACTCAAGCATACTAGTCAGCGGAGGGAAAGAAACTAACCAGGATTTTCTCAGTAATGGCGAATGGACAGGGAGGAGCCAAGCGCCGAGTCTCCGCCGCGCCACGGCGAAATGTGGGAGTGGCAAACAAACACTGGCAGGGAGGGGGAATTTAACCACTTGTTTTCCGGCATGGCTTGAGCCCCCGGAGGCGGCGGCGTCCGCCACCCCACACACAGGCATCCACGGAGCTCTCTTGGCCAGAGGCAACGGCGGCCTCCCGAGCTTTGGAAACGCAAGGCGCCTGCGCGGCAGGGCGGGGGAACTTCTCTGTGTGCCCCACGGCGGGCGCACAGACACAAGGGAGTGCGGGCAGACTCCAGGGGGAAGCCAAAGGAGGGACGGCGGCCACAGTTGGCCCCTCCCCAGCTGTGGCAGGCTTCACGGCTATTCCGGGGCGCCAGGCGGGTCTGACAGGCCGCCGCACTTACTATCAGCATTTTACAACTCACTCGCAGGGCACAGACAGCCTCCGTTGCTGCTGTGTCTGCAGAACTCAGAACCTCAGCACCACTGCTGCAGCTCTGGATTTCAGAGCTCTTTTGAGCAGCCTGGGGAGGACCGGCCTGGTGGTTTTTTTTTCTCTTTTTTTCCTTTTTTTAAAACCATTGCTGACAAATTCTGTCCTGACGTCAGTCCAAGTCTACAGTCGGCAAAGGGTTAACACACACACACACACACACAGTCTGTCACGTGACCAAAACACAACCAGCCAAACGCCACTTTCTGACGGGGTCGGATTCCACATTGACTCTTTTTCCTGATAGGGGTGGGATTCCACATCCACTCCCGCTCTGGCAGAGAGAACACTCTCTCTCTCTCCTTCACTCTGCCAGGCAACAGCCAGGTCTTTTTGACTGTTCTGTACCCTGGGCACTCCTTCCAGGGTCTCCCTTGAAACATCTTTTTGGGGTGCAGACTGTGAGGCCATAGACAGCCGTCCTCTCACAGCCACTGCCAGAATAAACCCACAATCTCAGAATACACAAATGCAGCAGTTCCACACTTACACACCCAGCAGATTGTCCCATTTCTAGAATAATAGCAAACACAACAAGAGCAGACACAAGACTTGAGACAAAAAGAAAAAACCAAAAACGGCGGCGACCTCGCGTCGCCCACAGGCAACTTACAGAATCAGATGGCCTTTCCAAGGCCGGCCGGCTTAGACCTTCCACCAAAGTGATGGTCTCTCGGCCTTCAGAGGGGTCCGCCAAGCGTCCTTGGCCCTCCCCTTGTCTTCCTGGGGCGTCCCCCAGGGCGATCGGACGGTGGGCACCAGACACGTCTATCTCTACCCACCCCGCGCTCTCTATTGAGACCTGCCTGGTCTCCAGCTCCCGGAGCACGGTCTCTGGTGCTCGTACTGAGCACAGAGCGTCACGCAAAACCAGAACTGCGATCGCACCAGATACAGATTCAGATGGCCTCTCCAAGGCCCACAGATTGAGACTCTCCTGGTCTCCAGAAACAGAACACAGACACCAGACCAAACAGAACAGTAAATCTTACTTCTGAGTGGGTCCAGGACTTCTGGGTGGTCGCGCTGATTCCCGGCCAACGCACCAAATGAAAGACTCCAGGACTCCCAAAGGGAGGCACTTACTCAAGCCTCGGGTCAGCCGCGCACCCAAGAAGACACTGAGACCGAACTTAAGATGTATAGAGAGTAAGATTTAATACAGCAACGACAAGAAAGCACACAAAAAGCACATATACCAGATATCTGGGGTCGAAACTCATGCAGCCAGCAAGGTGCAGAGGAGATTCGGCAATTGGCCCAGACTTGTCACAGGCTTTTATAGGAGAAGGGTAAGGAGAAAAGTACAAGTTTTACGTCACCAAGGTGTTCTGCCAAGGAGCTTTACATAACCAAGGGGTCTTGTCCTATATTTTGGCAATGTACTCGATCTATTGGAACATTCTGGGGTAGTACCAGGAGGCCCCTATCTCAAAAATGTTCTTGGAACAGTCTTCAGTTAGGAGGGGTTGGACTGAGTTCGCTCCAGGAGACCCTTATCTCAGAAATGCTCCTGGAACCGTTCTCACTTGGGAGGGGTCGGACTCTGGGGTGAAGAGTTCAAGAATGTACTCTGAGGTAAAAAGTTCAGGTGTGTTCCGGGAACAACCTCTAGATGGGAGGGGTAAGAGAACTCTGAGTTGGAGAGTTCATGGAGAGTTCAGCTTTTCTTCTTTCAATCCCAGGTTCTCTGGAAGATGAGTCAGTGCTGTTAATTGTTGAGCCCTTTCAGTGGCCCCACCCATCTTTAAATTTTTAGAAGTATATGTGAGGCTGTGTTCATGTACATCATATGCAGACCATAAGAGGGATATAGATTCTCCAGAATCTGACACCCTCTTCGGGAGTGTTTGAAGACAGCTACAATGTACTTAAATCTAATAAATACATACTTAAATTAATAAACATTTTTTAAAAAGGGTAAGAAAGAAAGAAAGACCAGGCTGGCCTGCCATCCATATCTCTGCCTGTCTGTCTGTCTGTCTATCTGATACCCGGGAACTGGAGATGGGCCACCATATAGTTGCTGGTAGTTGATCCAAGGTTCTCTGGAAGAGGAGACAATGCTCTTAATTGTTGAGCCCTTTCAGTGGCCCCACACTTCTTTAAATATTTAGAAGTATATGTGAGGCTGTGTTTATGTACATCATATTCAGATTATAAGAGGATTTAGATTCTCCAGAATCTGACACCCTCTACTGGAGTGTCTGAAGACAGCTACAGTGTACTTATATGTAATAAATAAATAAATAAATAAACATTTTTTAAAAAGGACAAGAAAGAAAGTAAGACCAGGCAGGCCTGCCATCCTTATCTCTGTCTGTCTGTCTGTCTGTATGTCTGATCCCCTGGAACTGGAGATGGGCCACCATATATTTGCTGGTAGTTGATCCAAGGTTCTCTGGAAGAGGAGACAATGCTCTTAATTGTAGAAACCTTTCAGTGGCCCCACACTTCTTTAAATATTTAGAAGTATATGTGAGCTGTGTTTAAGTACATCATATTCAGATTATAAGAGGATTTAGATTCTCCAGAATCTGACACCCTCTACTGGAGTGTCTGAAGACAGCTACAGTGTACTTATATATAATAAATAAATAAATAAATAAATAAATAAATAAATAAACAAACATTTTTTAAAAAGGATAAGAAAGAAAGTAAGACCAGGCAGGCCTGCCATCCTTATTTCTGTCTGTCTGTCTGTCTGTCTGTCTGATCCCCTGGAACTGGAGATGGGCTACCATATAGTTGCTGGTAGTTGATCCCAGGTTCTCTGGAAGAGGAGACAATGCTGTTAATTGTTGAGCCCTATCAGTGGCCCTACCCATCTTTAAATTTTTAGAAGTGTATGTGAGGCTGTGTTTATGTACATCATATGCAGACCAGAAGAGGGATTTAGATTCATCAGAATCTGACACCCTCTTCTGGGGTGTCTGAAGACAGCTACAGTGTACTTATATCTAATAAATACATAAATAAATACAATTTTTTTAAAAAGGATAAGAAAGAAAGAAAGACCAGGCAGGCCTGCCATACTTATCATTGTCTGTCTGTCTGTCTGTCTGATCCCCTGGGAGTGGAGATGGGCCACCATATAGTTGCAGGTAGTTGATCCCAGGTTCTCTGAAAGAGGAGACAATGCTGTTAATTGCTGAGCCCTTTCAGTGCCCCCCCACCTTTAAATTTTAAGAAGTAAACGTGAGCCTGTGTTTATGTACATCATATGCAGACCATAAGAGGGATTTTGATTCTCCAGAATCTGACACCTTCTTCTGGAGTGTCTGAAGACGGCTACAGTGTACTTATATCTAATAAACATATAAATAAATAAATAAATATTTTTTAAAAAGGATGAGAAAGAAAGAAAGACCAGGCAGGCCTGCCATCCTTATTTCTGTCAGTCTATCTGTCTGTCAGTCTGTCTGATCCCTTGGAACTGGAGATGGGCCACCATATAGTTGCTTGTAGTTTATCCCAGGTTCTCTGAAAGAGGAGACAATGCTGTTAATTGTTGAGCCCTTTCAGTGGCCCCACCCATTTTTAATTTTTAGAAGTATATGTGAGGCTGTGTTTATGTACATAATATACAGACCATAAGAGGGATTTAGATTCTCCAGAATCTGAGACCCTCTTCTGGAGTGTCTGAAGACAGCTACAGTGTACTTATATCTAATAAATACATAAATAAATAAATAAATAAACATTATTTTAAAAGGATAAGAAAGAAAGAAAGACCAGACAGGCCTGCCATCCTTATCTCTGTCTGTCTGTCTTTCTGTCTGATCCCCTGGAACTGGAGATGGGCCACCTTGTAGTTGCTGGTAGTTGATCCCAAGTTCTCTGGAAGAGGAGACAATGCTGTTAATTGTTGAGCCCTTTCAGTGGCCCCACCCATTTTTAATTTTTAGAAGTATATGTGATGCTGTGTTTATGTACATCATATTCAGAACATAAGAGGGATTTAGATTCTCTAGAATCTGTCACCCTCTTCTTGAGCGTCTGAAGACGGCTACAGTGTACTTATATCTAATAAATACATAAATAAATAAATAAATAAATAAATAAATAAATAAATAAATAAATAAACATTTTTTAAAAAGTATAAGAAATAAAGAAAGACCAGGCAGGCCTGCCATCCTTATCTCTGTCTCTGTCTGTCTGTCTGTCTGATCCACTGGAACTGGAGATGGGCCACCATAATGTGCTGGTAGTTTATCCCAGGTTCTCTGAAAGAGGAGACAATGCTGTTAATTGTTGAGCCCTCTCAGTGGCCCCTCACATCTTTACATTTTTAGAAGTATATGTGAGGCTGTGTTTATGTACATAATATACAGACCATAAGAGGGATTTAGATTCTCCAGAACCTGAGACCCTCTTCTGGAGTGTCTGAAGACAGCTACAGTGTACTTATATCTAATAAATACATAAATAAATATGTAAATAAACATTTTTTTAAAAAGGATAAGAAAGAAAGAAAGACCAGGCAGGCCTGCCATCCTTATCACTGTCTGTCTGTCTGTCTGTCTGATCCTCTGGAACTGGAGATGGACCACCATATAGTTGCTGGTAGTTGATCCCAGGTTCTCTATAAGAGGAGACAATGCTGTTAATTGTTGAGCCCACTCAGTGGCCCCACACATCTTTTAATTTTTAGAAGTATATGTTCGGCTGTGTTTATGTACATCTTATGCAGACCATAAGAGGGATTTAGATTCTCCAGAATCTGACACCCTCTTCTGGAGTGTCTGAATAGCTACAGAGTACTTATATCTAATAAATACATAAATAAATAAATAAATAAATAAATAAATAAATAAATAAACATTTTTTAAAAGGATAAGAAAGAAAGTAAGACCAGGCAGGCCTGCCATCCTTATCTCTGTCTCTCTGTCTGTCTGTCTGTCTGATCCACTGGAACTGGAGATGGTCCACCATAAGGTGCTGGTAGTTTATCCCAGGTTCTCTGAAAGAGGAGACAATGCTATTAATAGTTGTGCCCTCTCAGTGGCCCCACACATCTTTAAATTTTTAGAAGTATATGTGAGGCTGTGTTTATGTACATCATATGCAGACCATAAGAGGGATTTAGATTCTCCAGAATCTGGCACCCTCTTCTGGAGTGTCTGAAGACAGCTACAGTGTACTTATATCTAATAAATACATAAATAAATATATAAATAAACATTTTTTTAAAAAGGATAAGAAAGAAAGAAAGACCAGGCAGGCCTGCCATCCTTATCACTGTCTGTATGTCTGTCTGTATGATCCCCTGGAACTGAAGATGGGCCACCATATAGTTGCTGGTAGTTGATCCCAGGTCCTTTGGAAGAGGAGACAATGCTGTTAATTGTTGAGCTTTTAGAGTGGCCCCACCCTTCTTTAAATTTTTAGAAGTATATGTGAGGCTGTGTTTATGTACATCATATGCAGACCATAAGAGGGATTTAGATTCTCCAGAATCTGACACCCTCTTCTGGAGTGTCTGAACAGCTACAGTGTACTTATATCTACTAAATAAATAAATAAATAAATAAATAAATAAATAAATAAATAAATAAACATTTTTTAAAAAGGATAAGACAGAAAGAAAGAATAGGCAGGCCTGCTATCCATATCTCTGTCTGTCTGTCTGTCTGTCTATCTGATCCCTGGGAACTGGAGATGGGCCACGAATAGTTGCTGGTAGTTGATCCCAGGTTCTCTCGAAGAGGAGACAATGCTGTTAATTGTTGAGCCCTTTCAGTGGCGCAACCCATCTTTAAATATTTAAAATATATGTGAGGCTGTGTTTATGTACATCATATGAAGACCATAAGAAAGATTTAGATTCTCCAGAATCTGACACCCACTTCTGGAGTGTCTGAAGACAGCTACAGTGTACTTATATCTAATAAATAAATAGATAAATAAATGAATAAATAAATAAATAAACATTTTTTAAAAAGGATAAGAAAGAAAGAAAGACCAGGCAGGTCTGCCATCCATATCTCTGTCTGTCTGTCTGTCTGTATATCTGATCCCCGGGAACTGGAGATGGGCCACCATATAGTTGCTGGTAGTTGATCCAATGTTCTCTGGGAGAGGAGCCAATGCTGTTAATTGTTGAGCCCTTTCAGTGGCCCCACACTTCTTTAAATATTTAGAAGTATATGTGAGGCTGTGTTTATGTACATCATATTCTGATTATAAGAGGATTTAGATTCTCCAGAAACTGACACCCTATACTGGAGTGTCTGAAGACAGCTACAGTGTACTTATATGTAATAAATACATACATAAATAAATAAATAAATAAATAAATAAATAAATAAATATAAATAAATAAACATTTTTTAAAAATGATAAGAAAGAAAGTAAGACCAGGCAGGCCTGCCATCCTTATCTCTGTCTGTCTGTCTGTCTGTCTGATCCCCTGGTACTGGAGATGGGCCACCATATAGTTGCTGGTAGTTGATCCAAGGTTCTCTGGATGAGGAGCCAGTGCTGTTAATTGTTGAGCCCTTTCAGTGGCCCCACACTTCTTTAATATTTAGAAGTATATGTGAGGCTGTGTTTATGTACATCATATTCAGATTATAAGAGGATTTAGATTCTCCAGAATCTGACACCCTCTACTGGAGTGACTGAAGACAGCTACAGTGTACTTATATATAATAAATACATAAATAAATAAATAAATAAATAAACATTTTTTAAAAAGGATAAGAAAGAAAGTAAGACCAGGTAGGCCTGCCATCCTTATCTCTGTTGGTCTGTCTGTCTGTCTGTCTGATCCCCTGGAACTGGAGTTGGGCTACCATAAAGTTGTTGGTAGTTGATCCCAGGTTCTCTGGAAGAGGAGACAATGCTGTTAATTGTTGAGCCCTATCAGTAGCCCTACCCATCTTTAAATATTTAGAAGTATATGTGAGGCTGTGTTTATGTACATCATATGCAGACCATAAGAGGGATTTAGATTCTCCAGAATCTGACACATTCTTCTGGAGTGTCTGAAGACAGCTACAGTGTACTTATATCTAATAAATAAATAGATAAATAAATAAATAAAAAATAAACATTTTTTAAAAAGGATAAGAAAGAAAGAAAGACCAGGCAGGCCTGCCATCCATATCTCTGCCTGTCTGTCTGTCTGTCTATCTGATCCCCGGGAACTGGAGTTGGGCCACCATATAGTTGCTGGTAGTTGATCCAAGGTTCTCTGGAAGAGGAGACAATGCTGTTAATTGTTGAGCCCTTTCGGTGGCCCCACACTTCTTTAAATATTTAGAAGTATATGTGAGGCTGTGTTTATGTACATCATATTCAGATTATAAGAGGATTTAGATTCTCCAGAATCTGACACCCTCTACTGGAGTGTCTGAAGACAGCTACAGTGTACTTATATATAATAAATACATAAATAAATAAATAAATAAATAAACATTTTTTAAAAAGGATAAGAAAGAAAGTAAGACCAGGCAGGCCTGCCATCCTTACCTCTGTCTGTCTGTCTGTCTGTCTGATCCCCTGGAACTGGAGATGGGCTACCATATAGTTGCTGGTAGTTGATCCCAGGATCTCTGGAAGAGGAGACAATGCTGTTAATTGTTGAGCCTTATCAGTGGCCCTACCCATCTTTAAATTTTTAGAAGTGTATGTGAGGCTGTGTTTATGTACATCATATGCAGACCAGAAGAGGGATTTAGATTCATCAGAATCTGACACCCTATTCTGGAGTGTCTGAAGACAGCTACAGTGTACTTATATCTAATAAATAAATAAATAAATAAATAAATAAATAAATAAATAAATAAACATTATTTAAACCGGATAAGAAAAAAAGAAAGACCAGGCAGGCCTACCATCCTTATCTCTGTCTGTCTCTCTGTCTGTCGTTCTGATCCCCTGGAACTAGAGATGGGCCACCATATAGGTGCTGGTAGTTGATCCCAGGACCTCTGGAAGAGGAGACAATGCTGTTAATTGTTGAGCGCTTTCAGTGGCCCCACCCATCGTTACATTTTTAGTAGTATATGTGAGGCTGTGTTTATGTACATCATATGCCGACCTTAATAGGGATTTAGATTCTCCAGAATCTGACACCCTCTTCTGGAGTGTCTGAAGACAGCTACAGTGTACTTATATCTAATAAATACATAAATAAATAAAAATTTTTTAAAAAGGATAAGAAAGAAAGAAAGACCATGCAGGCCTGCCATCCTTATCCTTGTCTGTCTGTCTGATCCCCTGGGAGTGGAGATGGGCCACCATATAGTTGCAGGTAGTTGATCCCAGGATCTCTTAAGAGGAGACAATGCTGTTAATTGCTGAGCCCTTTCAGTGGCCCCCACACCTTTAAATTTTAAGAAGTAAATGTGAGGCTGTGTTTATGTACATCATATGCAGACCATAAGAGGGATTTAGATTCTCCAGAATCTGACACCTTCTTCTGGAGTGTCTGAAGACGGCTACAGTGTACTTATATCTAATAAACAAATAAATAAATAAACATTTTTTAAAAAGGATAAGAAAGAAAGAAAGACCAGGCAGGCCTGCCATCCTTATTTCTGTCAGTCTGTCTGTCTGACAGTCTGTCTGATCCTGTGGAACTGGAGATGGGCCACCATATAGTTGCTGTTAGTTGATCCCAGGTTCTCTGGAAGAGGAGACAATGCTGTTAATTGTTGAGCCCTTACAGTGGCTCCACCTATCTTTAAATTTTTAGAAGTATATGTTAGGATGTGTTTATGTACATCATATGCAGACCATAAGAGGGATTTAGATTCTACAGAATCTGACACCTTCTTCTGGAGTGTCTGAAGACAACTACAGAGTACTTATATCTAATAAATAAATAAATAAATAAATAAATAAATAAATAAACATTATTTTAAAAGGATAAGAAATAAAGAAAGACCAGGCAGGCCTGCCATCCTTATCTCTGTCTGTCTGTCTGTCTGTCTGATCCCCTGGAACTGGAGATGGGCCACTTTGTAGGTGCTGGTAGTTGATCCCAGGTTCTCTGGAAGAGGAGACAATGCTGTTAATTGTTGAGCCCTTTCAGTGGCCCCACCCATTTTTAATTTTTAGAAGTATATGTGATGCTGTGTTTATGTACATCATATTCAGACCATAAGAGGGATTTAGATTCTCTAGAATCTGTCACCCACTGCTGGAGTGTCTGAATACGGCTACAGTGTACTTATATCTAATAAATACATACATACATAAATAAATAAATAAATAAATAAATAAATAAATAAATAAACATTTTTTAAAAAGTATAAGAAATAAAAAAGACCAGGCAGGCCTGCCATCCTTATCTCTGTCTCTCTGTCTGTCTGTCTGTCTGTCTGATCCACTGGAACTGGAGATGGGCCACCATAAGGTGCTGGTAGTTTATCCCAGGTTCTCTGAAAAAGGAGACAATGCTGTTAATTGTTGAGCACTCTCAGTGGCCCCACACATCTTTAAATTTTTAGAAGTATATGTGAGGCTGTGTTTATGTACATCATATGCAGACCATAAGAGGGATTTAGATTCTCCAGAATCTGACACCCTCTTCTGGCGTGTCTGAAGACAGCTACAGTGTACTTATATCTAATAAATACATAAATAAATATATAAATAAACATTTTTTTAAAAAGGATAAGAAAGAAAGAAAGACCAGGCAGGCCTGCCATCCTTATCTCTGTCTGTCTGTCTGTCTGATCCTCTGGAACTGGAGATGGGCCACCATAGAGTTGCTTGTAGTTGATCCCAGGTTCTCTGGAAAAGGAGACAATGCTGTTAATTGTTGAGCCCTTTCAGTGGCCCCACCCATTTTTAAATTTTTAGAAGTATATGCGAGGCTGTGTTTATGTACCAAATATGCAGACCATAAGAGGGATTTAGATTCTCCAGAATCTGACACCCTCTTCTGGAGTGTCTGAAGACAGCTACCGTGTACTTATATCTAATAAATTCATAAATAAACAAATAAACATTTTTAAAAAAGGATAATAAAGAAAGAGAGACCAGGCAGGCCTGCTATCCTTGTCTGTCTGTCTGTCTGTCTGATCCCCTGCAACTGGAGATGGGCCACCATATAATTGCTGGTAGTTGATCCCAGGTTCTCTGGAAGAGGAGTAAGTGCTGTTAATTGTTGAGCCTTTTCAGTGGCCCCACCCATCTTTAAATTTTTAGAAGTATATGTGAGGCTGTGTTCATGTACATCATATGCAGACCATAAGAGGGATATAGATTCTCCAGAATCTGACACCCTCTTCGGGAGTGTTTGAAGACAGCTACAGTGTACTTATATCTAATAAATACATACTTAAATTAATAAACATTTTTTAAAAAGGATAAGAAATAATGAAAGACCAGGTAGGCCTGAAATCCTTAACTCTATCTGTCTGTATGTCTGTCTGTCTGTCTGATCCCCTGGAACTGGAGATGAGCCACCATATAGTTGCTCGTAGTTGATCCCAGGTTCTCCATAAGAGGAGACAATGCTGTTAATTGTTGATCCCTTTCATTGGCCCCACACATCTTTAAATTTTAAGATGTAAATGTGAGGCTGTGTTTATGTACATCATATGCAGACCATAAGAGGGATATAGATTCTCCAGAATCTGACACCCTCTTCTGGAGTGTCTGAAGACAGCTACAGTGTACTTATATCTAATAAATACATACATACATAAATAAATAAATAAATAAACATTTTTTAAAGGGATAAGAAAGAAAGAAAAACCAGGCAGGCCTGCCATCCTTGTCTGTCTTTCCCTCTGTCTGTCTGTCTTGCCTAGCCCCTTGAGTAGCCTAGCCTAGTCCCTTGCCTTGACTAGCCCAGCCCCTTGCCTAGCCTAGCCTAGCCCAGCCCTGCCTTGCCTAGCCCTGCCTATCCCTGTCTTTAACCAGGCTGGCCTCGAACTCAGAAACTGACTGCCTCTGCCTCCAGAGTGCTCTCATTAAGAGCTCCAGCCACCACTGACTGTTTGGTTTTCTAAGTCTTACATAGGTATGGTCTGTTTCTCAGCTGTGAAACCCTAATTAACACATGCAGTCTGTCCTAGGTCAGCCATAGCTACAGACTGAGGCCTTTTCTAAAACAAAACAAAAGAAAACAAAAAATAGAAATAATAAAATAAATAAATTAAGCAACCACATGATATCTTTTCTTTCTTTCAATGATACTCAGAGCTTGAAGCAGTTCACCCATGAGACCTCAGCTCCGGACATTGAGGCTCTTTCCCTAACAAGTATTATGGCTGAACCTGAGGGGTTCTACTGCTGATTTGTGTCCCCCACTTTAAAAAAATAGTTCTTTTCAAAGACTGCAGATTCTTAGCCCTGTTCCTTGTTACAGTTGAGTCACAGCCCTGAAAATTCAGTGGTAGTTAAAGGCACTGAGAAGGGCTTCCTATAGACATCAAAGACCAAGTCTTTGTTTTTAAAAAGTTAATCTGGATTCCCCCACCACCTGGTATCCTTCGAATGCCTCAAAAGGAAGGCAGGGACCTGGGCAGAAGGGTGCAAGGCTACTGGTGTTTGTAAGGGGTAACAGAAAGCTTTCTCTTGTTGGTACCCTACCCCAAGTTACACTGTCACTTCTTTTTCCTAGTTGTTGTTTTGTCGGTTTGTATTCTCAACATAGACCCTTTTCCTTCCTAACCTTGGCTGTCCTGAACCTTACTGTCCTTGAACTCAGTGATTTGCCTGTCTTGCCGGGATGAAACTGTGAGCTACCATCCAGAAGGAAGCACCCTGCTGAGGTTAGATTGGGGTCTCTTCCATTTTCCTCTATGAACATGCATATGGCAGGCCTGTTCTTTCTTTTTTACTTTTCCTTTTCTTTTTAAAGATTTATTTATTTATTATATTTAAGTATGCTGTAGCTATCTTCAGACAGTCCAGAAGAGGGTGTCAGATTCTGAAGAATCTAAATCATTCTTATTGTCTGCATATGATGTATATAAACACAGCCTCACATATACTCAAAAAAAAAAAAAAGAAAGAAAGATGTGGCTACAGAGAGGGCTCAACAATTAAGAGCATTGTCTCCTCTTCCAGAGAACCTGGGCTCAATTACCAGTATTATATATGGTGGCCCATCTCCAGTTCCAGGGGATCTAATACTCTGTTCTGGAGTCTGTGGGCACAGCATACACATGCAAAACATTCTTACACAATCATTGAGAGAGGAGAGAGAGGGGTTGAGAGAGAGGGGAGGTAATCATACCTCCTGACGAGTTTGAAGACCTGAGCTTCATCACTCACACAAATAAATAAATGCAAAATATTTTTTTATAAATAAACTCTGCCATTGCCCTTTAAAAATTCCTAGAAAACAAGTTTTATAAGCAACAGTTATATTTACTATATCTAAAGGACAGTCATGAGCATATTCAATAAATAGAAAAAGGCCTGTTAGTCTTAGAAATGGAAAAGACAAACCAAGGAAGGTTTGCAATTACATAATGAGGCAGCTCAGCCCAGCTCTAATGTTGGAAATAAGACTCGAGAATAGGATATACCTGAAGACAGCCAGCCATTGTTTTTTGTTTTGGAGGCTGAAAGGATACACCTGAAGACAGCCAATGCTGTGTGATGGTGATCTGGTATTTTTTTTTTTAATTTTTAAAAACTTTAACACTTTTTATAAAACTTTTATAAAAACTTTTTATTCTTCTTTCTTTGTTTCTTTTCTTTCTTTCTTTCCTCACCCTAGCCCCTACCCTAGCCCTGTCTTTCACCAGGGTGGCCTCGAACTCAGAAACTGACTGCCTCTGCCTACAGAGTGCTCTCATTAAGAGCTTGAGCCACCACTGAATGTAGAGTTTTCTAAGCCTTACCTTGCTCTTGGTGTCTGTTCCCAGCTGTGAAACCCTAATTAACACAAGTAGGCAGTCCTGGGTCAGCCAGAGCTACAGACTGAGGACTTCTCTAAAAACAAATAAAACAAAACAAAACAACAAATAGAAATAATAAAATACATAAATTAAGCAACCACAGCATAGCTTTTCTCAATCTAGGTGGTACTCAGAAATTCCAGCAGTTGGCCTGTGACACCTCAGCTCAGTATATGTGAGGCTGTGTTTATGTACATCCTATGAAGACCATAAGAGGGATTTTCATTCTCCAGAATCTGACACACTCCTCTGGAGTGTCTAAAGAAAGCTACAGTGTACTTATATCTAAGAAATACATAAAAAAAAAATAAATAAATAAATAAATATTTTTTAAAAAGGATAAGAAAGAAAGAAAGACCAGGCAGGCCTGCCATCCTTATCTCTCTCTCTCTGTCTGTCTGTCTGATCCCCTGGAACTGGACTTGGGCTACCATAAAGTTGCTGGTAGTTGATCCCAGGTTCTCTGGAAGAGGAGACAATGCTGTTAATTGTTGAGCCCTCTCAGTGGCCCTACCCATCTTTAAATATTTAGAAGTATATGTGAGGCTGTATTTATGTACATCATATGCAGACCATAAGAGGGATTTAGATTCTCCAGAATCTGACACCTTCTTCTGGAGTGTCTGAAGACAGCTACAGTGTACTTATATCTAATAAATACATAAATAAATATATAAATAAACATTTTTTTAAAAAGGATAAGAAAGAAAGAAAGACCAGGCAGGCCTGCCATCCTTATCACTGTCTGTCTGTCTGTCTGTCTGATCCCCTGGAACTGGAGATGGGCCACCATATAGTTGCTGGTAGTTGATCCCAGGTACACTGGAAGAGGAGACAATGCTGTTAATTTTTGAGCCCTTTCAGTGGCGCCACCCATCTTTAAATATTTAGAGGTATATGTGAGGCTGTGTTTATGTACATCATATGCAGACCATAAGAGGGATTTAGATTCTCCAGAATCTGACACCCTCTTCTGGAGTGTCTGAAGACAGCTACAGTGTACTTATATCTAATAAATAAATAGATAAATAAATAAATAAATAAATAAACATTTTTTAAAAAGTATAAGAAAGAAAGAAAGACCAGGCAGGCCTGCCATCCATATCTCTGTCTGTCTGTCTGTCTGTCTATCTGATCCCCGGGAACTGGATATGGGCCACCATATTGTGCTGGTAGTTGATCCAAGGTTCTCTGGAAGAGGAGACAATTCGGTTAATTGTTGAGCCCTTTCAGTGGCCCCACACTTCTTTAAATATTTAGAAGTTTATGTGAGGCTGTGTTTATGTACATCATATTCAGATTATAAGAGGATTTAGATTCTCCAGAATCTGACACCCTCTACTGGAGTGACTGAAGACAGCTACAGTGTACTTATATATAATAAATAAATAAATAAATAAATAAATAAATGAATAAATAAACATTTTTTAAAAAGGATAAGAAAGAAAGTAAGACCAGGCAGGCTTGCCATCCTTATCTCTGTCTGTCTGTCTGTCTGTCTGATCCCCTGGAACTGGAGTTGGGCTACCATAAAGTTGCTGGTAGTTGATCCCAGGTTCTCTGGAAGAGGAGACAATGCTGTTAATTGTTGAGCCCTATCAGTGGCCCTACCCATCTTTAAATATTTAGAAGTATATGTGAGGCTGTGTTTATGTACATCATATGCAGACCATAAGAGGGATTTAGATTCTCCAGAATCTGACACCCTCTTCTGGAGTATCTGAAGACAGCTACAGTGTACTTATATCTAATAAATAAATAGATAAATAAATAAATAAATAAATAAACATTTTTTAAAAAGGATAACAAAGAAAGAAAGACCAGGTAGGCCTGCCATCCATAACTCTGTCTGTCTGTCTGTCTGTCTGATTTCCTGGAACTGGAGATGGGCCACCATATAGTTGCTGGTAGTTGATCCAAGGTTCTCTGGAAGAGGAGACAATGCTCTTAATTGTTGAGCCCTATCAGTGGCCCTACCCATCTTTAAATTTTTAGAAGTATATGTGAGGCTGTGTTTATGTACATCATATGCAGACCATAAGAGGGATTTAGATTCTCCAGAATCTGACACCCTCTTCTGGAGTGTCTGAAGACAGCTACAGTGTACTTATATCTAATAAATACATACATAAATAAATAAATAAATAAATAAATAAATAAATAATAAATAAACATTATTTAAACCGGATAAGAAAAAAAGAAAGACCAGGCAGGCCTACCATCCTTATCTCTGTCTTGTCTGTCTGTCAGTCGTTCTGATCCCCTGGAACTGGAGATGGGCCACCATATAGGTGCTGGTAGTTGATCCCAGGTTCTCTGGAAGAGGAGACAATGCTGTTAATTGTTGAGCGCTTTCAGTGGCCCCACCCATCGTTAAATTTTTAGTAGTATATGTGAGGCTGTGTTTATGTACATCATATGCAGACCATAAGAGGGATTTAGATTCTCCAGAATCTGACACCCTCTTCTGGAGTGTCTGAAGACAGCTACAGTGTACTTATATCTAATAAATACATAAATAAATAAACATTTTTTAAAAAGGATAAGAAAGAAAGAAAGACCAGGCAGGCCTGCCATCCTAATCTCTGTCAGTCTGTCTGTCTGTCAGACTGTCTGATCCCTTGGAACTGTAGATGGGCCACCATATAGTTGCTGTCAGTTGATCCCAGGTTCTCTGGAAGAGGAGACAATGCTATTAATTGTTGAGCCCTTTCAGTGGCTCCACCTATCTTTAAATTTTTAGAAGTATATGTTAGGCTGTGTTTATGTACATCATATGCAGACCATAAGAGGGATTTAGATTCTCCAGAATCTGACACCCTCTTCTGGATTGTCTGAAGACAACTACAGTGTACTTATATCTAATGAATACAAACATAAATAAATAAATAAATAAATAAATAAATAAATAAATAAATAAACATTATTTTAAAAGTATAAGAAAGAAAGAAAGACCAGGCAGGCCTGCCATACTTATCTCTGTCTGTCTGTCTGTCTGTATGATCCCCTGGAACTGGAGATGGGCCACCTTTTAGGTGCTGGTAGTTGATCCCAGGTTCTCTGGAAGAGGAGACAATGCTGTTAATTGTTGAGCCCTTTCAGTGGCCCCACCCATTTTTAATTTTTACAAGTATATGTGAGGCTGTGTTTATGTACATAATATGCAGACCATAAAAGGCATTTAGTTTCTCCAGAATCTGACACCTTCTTCTGGAGTGTCTGAAGACAGCTACGGTGTACTTATATCTAATAAATATATAAATAAATATATAAATAAACTTTTTTTTAAAAAGGATAAGAAAGAAAGAAAGACCAGGCAGGCCTGCCATCCTTATCACTGTCTGTCAGTCTGTCTGTCTGTCTGATCCCCTGGAACTGGAGATGGGCCACCATATAGTTGCTGGTAGTTGATCCCAGGTACTCTGGAAGAGGAGACAATGCTGTTAATTGTTGAGCTTTTAGAGTGGCCCCACCATTCTTTAAATTTTTAGAAGTATATGTGAGGCTGTGTTTATTTACATCATATGCAGACCATAAGAGGGATTTAGATTCTCCAGAATCTGACACCCTCTTCTGGAGTGTCTGAACAGCTACAGTGTACTTATATCTAATAATAAATAAATAAATAAATAAATAAATAAATAAATAAATAAACATTTTTTTAAAAAAAGGATAAGAAAGAAAGAAAGACCAGGCAGGCCTGCCATCCTTATCACTGTCTGTCTGTCTGTCTGTCTGATCCCCTGGAACTGGAGATGGGCCACCTTTTAGGTGCTGGTAGTTGATCCCAGGTTCTCTGGAAGAGGAGACAATGCTGTTAATGGTTGAGTCTTTTCAGTGGCCCCACCTATTTATAATTTTTAGAAGTATATGTGAGGCTGTGTTTATGTACATCATATTCAGACCATAAGAGGGATTTAGATTCTCTAGAATCTGACACCCTCTTCTGGAGTGTCTGAAGACGGCTACAGTGTACTTATATCTAATAAATACATAAATAAATAAATAAATACATAAATAAATAAACATTTTTTAAAAAGTATAAGAAATAAGAAAGACCAGGCAGGCCTGCCATCCATATCTCTGTCTCTCTGTCTGTCTGTCAGTCTTATCCCCTGGAACTGGAGATGGGCCACCATAAGGTGCTGGTAGTTTATCCCAGGTTCTCTGAAAGAGGAGACAATGCTGTTAATTGTTGAGCCCTCTCAGTGGCCCCACCCATCTTTAAATTTTTAGAAGTATATGCAAGGCTGTGTTTATGTACCGAATATTCAGACCATAAGAGGGATTTAGATTCTCCAGAATCTGACACCCTCTTCTGGAGTGTCTGAAGACAGCTACAGTGTACATATATCTAATAAATACATGAATAAATATATAAATAAACATTTTTTTAAAAGGGATAATAAAGAAAGAAAGACCAGGCAGGCCTGCCATCCTTATCACTGTCTGTATGTCTGTTTGTCTGGTCCCCTGGAACTGGAGATGGGCCACCATATAGTTGCTGGTAGTTGATCCCAGGTCCTCTGGAAGAGGAGACAATGCTGTTAATTGTTGAGCTTTTAGAGTGGCCCCACCCTTCTTTTAATTTTTAGAAGTATATGTGAGGCTGTGTTTATGTACATCATATGCAGACCATAAGAGGGATTTAGATTCTCCAGAATCTGACACCCTCTTCTGGAGTGTCTGAACAGCTACAGTGTACTTATATCTAATAATAAATAAAAAAATAAATAAATAAATAAATAAATAAACAAACATCTTTTTTTAAAAAAGGATAAGAAAGAAAGAAACACCAGGCAGGCCTGAAATCCTTATCACTGTTTGTCTGCCTGTCGGTCTGATCCCCTGGAACTGGAGATGGGCCACCTTTTAGGTGCTGGTAGTTGATCCCAGGTTCTCTGGAAGAGGAGACAATGCTGTTAGTTGTTGAGCCCTTTCAGTGGCCCCACCCATCTTTAAATTTTTAGAAGTATATGTGAGGCTGTGTTCATGTATATCATATGTAGACCATAAGAGGCATATTGATTCTCCAGAATCTGCACCGTCTTCTGGAGAGTCTGTAGACAGCTACAGTGTACTTATATCTTAAATACATAAATAAATAAATAAATGAATAGATGAATAAATAAATAAATAAATAAACATTTTTTTAAAAGGATAAGAAAGAAAGAAAAATCAGGCAGGCCTGACATCCTTATCTCTGTCAGTCTGTCTGTCTTTCTGTCTGATCCCTTGGAACTGGAGATGGGCCACCATATAGTTGCTGTTAGTTGATCCCAGGTTCTCTGGAAGAAGAGACAATGCTGTTAATTGTTGAGCCCTTTCAGTGGCTCCACCTATCTTTAAATTTTTAGAAGTATATGTTAGGCTGTGTTTATGTACATCATATGCAGACCATAAGAGGGATTTATATTCTCCAGAATCTGACACCCTCTTCTGGAGTGTCTGAAGACAAGTAGAGTGTACTTATATCTAATAAGTAAATAAATAAATAAATAAATAAATAAATAAATAAATAAACATTATTTTAAAAGGATAAGAAAGAAAGAAAAACCAGGCAGGCCTGCCCTCCTTATCTCTGTCTGTCTGTCTGTCTGTCTGATCACCTGGAACTGGAGATGGGCCACCATATAGTTGCTGGTTGTTGATCCCAGGTTCTCTGGAAGAAGAGACAATGCTGTTAATTGTTGAGCCCTTTCAGTGGCCCCACCCATCTTAAATTTTTAGAAGTGTATGTGAATCTGTGTTTATGTCCATCATATGCAGACCATAAGAGGGATTTATATTCTCCAGAATCTGACACCCTCTTCTGGAGTGTCTGAAGACAGCTACAGTGTACTTATATCTAATAAATCCATAAATAAATGAATAAACATTTTTTAAAAAGGATAAGAAAGAAAGAAAAACCAGGGAGGCCTGCCACCCTTGTCTGTCTGTCTCTTTGTCTGCCTGATCCCCTGGAACTGGAGATGGGCCACCATATAATTGCTGGTAGTTGATCCCAGGTTCTCTGGTAGTGGAGATAATGCTGTTAATTGTTGAGCCCTTTCAGTGGCCCCACACCACTTTAAATTTTTAGAAGTATATGTGAGGCTGTGTTTATGTACATCATATGCAGACCATAAGAGGGATTTAGATTCTCCAGAATCTGACACCCTCTTCAGGAGTGTATGAAGACAGCTACAGTGTACTTATATATAATAAATAAATAAATAAATAAATAAATAAATAAATAAATAAACATTTTTTTTAAAAGTATAAGAAAGAAAGAAAGACCACGCAGGCCTCCATCCTTATCTCTGTCTGTCTGTCTGTCTGTCTGATACCCTGGAACTGGAGATGGGCCACCATATAGTTGCTGGTAGTTTATCCAACGTTCTCTGGAAGAGGAGACAATGCTGTTAATTGTTGATCCCTTTCTGTGGCCCCACCCATCTTTAAATTTTTAGAAGTATATGTGAGGCTGTGCTTATGTACATCATATGCAGACCATAAGAGGGATTTAGATTCTCCAGAATCTGACACCCTCTTCTGTAGTGTCTGAAGATAGCTACAGTTAACTTATATCTAATAAATACATAAATAAATAAATAAATAAATAAATAAATAAATAAACAAACATTTTTTAAAAAGGATAAGAAAGAAAGAAAGACCAGGCAGGGCTGCCATCCTTATCTTTGTCTGTCTGTCTGTCTCTCTGTTTGTCTGTCTGTCTGATCTCCTGGAACTGGAGATGGGCCACCATTTTGTTGCTGGTAGTTGATCCCAGGTCTTCTGAAGAGGAGACAATGCTGTTAATTGTTCAGCCCTTTCAGTGGCCCCACTCATCTTTATAATTTCTAGAAGTAAATGTGATGCTGTGTTTATGTACATCATATTCACACCATTAAAGAGGGATTTATATTCTCCAGAATCTGACACCGTCTTTTGGAGTGTCTATGACGGATACAGTGTACTTATATCTAATAAATACATAAATAAAGAAATAAACATTTTTTTAAAAAGATAGGAAAGAAAGAAAGACCAGGCAGGCCTGCCATTCTTATCACTGTCTGTATGTCTGTCTGTCTGATCCTCTGGACCTGGAGATGGGCCACCATAGAGTTGCTTGTAGTTGATCCCAGGTTCTCTGGAAGAGGAGACAATGCTGTTAATTGTTGAGCCCTTTCAGTGGCCCCACCCATCTTTAAATTTTTAGAAGTATATGCGAGGCTGTGTTTATGTACCGAATATGCAGACCATAAGAGGGATTTAGATTCTCCAGAATCTGACACCCTCTTCTTGAGTGTCTGAAGACAGCTACAGTGTACTTATATCTAATAAATTCATAAATAAACAAATGAACATTTTTAAAAAAGGATAATAAAGAAAGAGAGACCAGGCAAGCCTGCCATCCTTGTCTGTCTGTCTGTCTGATCCCCTGGAACTGGAGATGGGCCACCATATAGTTGCTGGTAGTTGATCCCAGGTTATCTATAAGAGGAGTCAGTGCTGTTAATTGTTGATCCCTTTCATTGGCCCCACCCATCTTTAAATTTTCAGAAGTATATGTGAGGCTGTGTTCATGTACATCATATGCAGACCATAAGAGGGATATAGATTCTCCAGAATCTGACACCCTCTTCGGTAGTGTCTGAAGACAGCTACAGTGTACTTATATCTAATAAATACATAAATAAATAAATAAATAAATAAATAAATAAACATTTTTTAAAAGGGATAAGAAAGAAAGAAAAACCAGGCAGGCCTGCCATCCTTGTCTGTCTTTCTCTCTGTCTGTCTGTCTTGCCTAGCCCCTTGAGTAGCCTAGCCTAGTCCCTTGCCTTGACTAGCCCAGCCCCTTGCCTAGCCTAGCCTAGCCCAGCCCTGCCTTGCCTAGCCCTGCCTATCCCAGTCTTTAACCAGGCTGGCCTCGAACTCAGAAACTGACTGCCTCTGCCTCCAGAGTGCTCTCATTAAGACCTCGAGCCACCACTGATTGTTGTGTTTTCTAAGTCTTACATAGGTATGGTCTGTTTCTCAGCTGTGAAACCCTAATTAACACGTGTAGTCTGTCCTAGGTCAGCCATAGCTACAGACTGAGGCCTTTTCTAAAACAAAACAAAAGAAAACAAAAAATAGAAATAATAAAATAAATAAATTAAGCAACCACATGATATCTTTTCTTTCTTTCAATGATACTCAGAGCTTGAAGCAGTTCACCCATGAGACCTCAGCTCCGGACATTGAGGCTCTTTCCCTAACATGTATTATGGCTGAACCTGAGGGGTTCTACTGCTGATTTGGGTCCCCCACTTTAAAAAAATAGTTGTTTTCAAAGGCTGCAGGTTCTTAGCCCTGTTCCTTGTTACAGTTGAGTCACAGCCCTGAAAGTTCAGTGCTAGTTAAAGGCACTGAGAAGGGCTTCCTATAGACATCAAAGACCAAGTCTTTGTTTTTAAAAAGTTAATCTGGATTCCCCCACCCCCTGGCATCCTTAGAATTCCTAGAAAGGAAGGCAGGGACCTGGGCAGAAAGGTGCAAGGCTACTGGTGTTTGTAAGTGGTAACAGAAAGCTTTCTCTTGTTGGTACCCTACCCCAAGTTAAACTGTCACTTCTTTTTCCTAGTTGTTGTTTTGTCGGTTTGTATTCTCAACATAGACCCTTTTCCTTCCTAACCTTGGTTGTCCTGAACCTTACTGTCCTTGAACTCAGTGATTTGCCTGTCTTGCTGGGATGAAACTGTGAGCTACCATCCAGAAGGAAGCACCCTGCTGAGGTTAGATTGGGGTCTCTTCCATTTTCCTCTATGAACATGCATATGGCAGGCCTGATCTTTCTTTTTTACTTTTCCTTTTCTTTTTAAAGATTTATTTATTTATTATATTTAAGTATGCTGTAGCTATCTTCAGACAGTCCAGAAGAGGGTGTCAGATTCTGAAGAATCTAAATCATTCTTATTGTCTGCATATGATGTATATAAACACAGCCTCACATATACTCAAAAAAAAAAAAAAAGAAAGATATGGCTACAGAGAGGGCTCAACAATTAAGAGCATTGTCTCCTCTTCCAGAGAACCTGGGCTCAATTACCAGTATTATATATGGTGGCCCATCTCCAGTTCCAGGGGATCTAATACTCTGTTCTGGAGTCTGTGGGCACAGCATACACATGCAAAACATTCTTACACAATCATTGAGAGAGGAGAGAGAGGGGTTGAGAGAGAGGGGAGGTAATCATACCTCCTGACGAGTTTGAAGACCTGAGCTTCATCACTCACACAAATAAATAAATGCAAAATATTTTTTTATAAATAAACTCTGCCATTGCCCTTTAAAAATTCCTAGAAAACAAGTTTTATAAGCAAAAGTTATATTTACTATATCTAAAGGACAGTCATGAGCATATTCAATAAATAGAAAAAGGCCTGTTAGTCTTAGAAATGGAAAAGACAAACCAAGGAAGGTTTGCAATTACATAATGAGGCAGCTCAGCCCAGCTCTAAGGTTGGAAATAAGACTCGAGAATAGGATACACCTGAAGACAGCCAGCCATTGTTTTTTGTTTTGGAGGCTGAAAGGATACACCTGAAGACAGCCAATGCTGTGTGATGGTGATCTGGTATTTTTTTTTTTTAATTTTTAAAAACTTTAACACTTTTTATAAAACTTTTATAAAAACTTTTTAATATAAACTTTTCTTTCTTTCTTTCTTTCCTCACCCTAGCCCCTACCCTAGCCCTGTCTTTCACCAGGGTGGCCTCAAACTCAGAAACTGACTGCCTCTGCCTACAGAGTGCTCTCATTAAGAGCTTGAGCCACCACTGAATGTAGGGTTTTCTAAGCCTTACCTTGCTCTTGGTGTCTGTTCTCAGCTGTGAAACCCTAATTAACACAAGTAGGCAGTCCTGGGTCAGCCAGAGCTACAGACTGAGGACTTCTCTAAAAACAAATAAAACAAAACAAAACAACAAATAGAAATAATAAAATACATAAATTAAGAAACCACAGCATAGCTTTTCTCTCTCTAGGTGGTACTCAGAAATTCCAGCAGTTGGCCTGTGACACCTCACCTCAGTATATGTGAGGCTGTGTTTATGTACATCATATGCAGAACATAAGAGGGATTTACATTCTCCAGAATCTGAAACCCTCCTCTGGAGTGTCTGAAGACAGTGTACTTATATCTAAGAAATAAATAAATAAATAAATAAATAAATAAATAAATAAATAAATAAATAAATATTTTTTAAAAAGGATAAGAAAGAAAGAAAGACCAGGCAGGCCTGCCATCCTTATCTCTGTCTCTCTGTCTGTCTGTCTGTCTGATCCACTGAAACTGGAGATGGGCCACCATAAGGTGCTGGTAGTTTATCCCAGGTTCTCTGAAAGAGGAGACAATGCTGTTAATTGTTGAGCCCTCTCAGTGGCCCCACACATCTTTAAATTTTTAGAAGTATATGTGAGGCTGTGTTTATGTACATCATATGCAGACCATAAGAGGGATTTAGATTCTCCAGAATCTGACACCCTCTTCTTGATTGTTTGAAGACAGCTACATTGTACTTATATCAAATAAATACATAAATATATGAATAAACATTTTTTAAAAAGGATAAGAAAGAAAGAAAGAAAGACCAGGTAGGCCTGCCATCATTATCCTTGTCTGTCTGTCTGTCTGTCTGATCACCTGGAACTGGAGATGGGCCACCATATAGTTGCTGGTAGTTGATCCCAGGATCTCTGGTAGAGTTGACAATGCTGTTAATTGTTGAGACCTTTAAGTGGCCCCACACATATTTTAATTTTTAGAAGTATATGTGAGGCTGTGTTTATGTACATCATATGCAGACCATAAGAGGGATATCGATACTCCAGAATCTGACACCCTCTTCTGGAGTGTCTGAAGATAGCTACAGTGTACTTATATCTAATAAATAAATAAATAAATAAATAAATAAATAAACAAACATTTTTTAAAAAGGATAAGAAAGAAAGAAAGACCAGGCAGGACTGCCATCCTTATCTCTGTCTGTTTGTCTGTCTGTCTGATCCTCTGGAACTGGAGAGGGGCCACCATAGAGTTGCTTGTAGTTGATCCCAGGTTCTCTGGAAAAGGAGACAATGCTTTTAATTGTTGAGCCCTTTCAGTGGGCCCACACATCTTTAAATTTTTAGAAGTATATATTGAGGCCGTGTTTATGTACATCATATGCAGACCATAAGAGGGATTTAGATTCTCCAGAATATGACACCCTCTTCTAGAGTGTCTGAAGACAGCTTCAGTGTACTTATATCTAATAAATACATAAATAAATAAATAAACATTTTTTAAAAATTATAAGAAAGAAAGAAAGACCAGGCAGGCCTGCCACCATGTCTGTCTGTCTGTCTGTCTGTCTATCTGTCAGATACCCTGGAACTGGAGATGAGCCACCATATAGTTGATGGTAGTTGATTCCAGGTTCTCTGGAAGAGGAGACAATGCTGTTAATTGTTGAGCCCTTTCAGTGGCCCCACCCATCTTTAAATTTTTAGAAATATATGTGAGGCTGTGTTCATGTACATCATATGCAGACCATAGGAGGGATATAGATTCTCCAGAATCTGACACCCTCTTCTGGAGTGCCTGAAGACAGCTACAGTGTACTTATATCTAATAAATAAATAAATAAATAAATAAATAAATAAATGAATAAATAAATAAATAAATAAATAAACATTTTTAAAAAAGGATAAGAAAGAAAGAAAAATCAGGCAGGCCTGCCATCCTTATCTCTGTCTGTCTGTATGTCTGTCTTATCCCCTGGAACTTGAAATGGGCCACCATATAGTTGCTGGTAGTTTATCCCACGTTCTCTGGAAGAAGAGACAATGCTGTTAATTGTTGAGTCCTTTCAGTGGGCTCACCCATCTTTAAATTTTTAGAAGTATATGTGAGGCTGTTTTTATGTACATCATATGCAGACCATAAGAGGGATTTAGATTCTCCAGAAGATGACACACTCTTCTAGAGTGTCTGAAGACTGCTACAGTGTACTTATATCTAATAAATTCATAAATAAACAAATAAACATTTTTAAAAAAGGATAATAAAGAAAGAGAGACCAGGCAAGCCTGCCATCCTTGTCTGTCTGTCTGTCTGTCTGTTCCCCTGGAACTAGAGATGGGCCACCATATAAATGCTGGTAGTTGATCCCATGTTCTCTGGAAACGGAGTCAGTGCTGTTAATTGTTGAGCCCTTTCAGTGGCCCCACCCATCTATAAATTTTTAGAAGTATATGTGAGGCTGTGTTCATGTACATCATATGCAGACCATAAGAGGGATATAGATTCTCCAGAATCTGACACCCTCTTCGGGAGTGTTTGAAGAGAGCTACAGTGTACTTATATCTAATAAATACATACTTAAATTAATAAACATTTTTTAAAAAGGATAAGAAAGAATGAAAGACCAGGTAGGCCTTCCATCCTTAACTCTATCTGTCTGTATGTCTGTCTGTCTGTCTGATCCCCTGGAACTGGAGATGGGCCACCATATAGTTCCTGGTAGTTGATCCCAGGTTCTCTGGTAGAGGAGACAATGCTGTTAATTGTTGAGCCATTTCAGTTGCCCCAACCATCTTTAAATTTTTAGAAGTATATGTGAGGCTGTGTTCATGTACATCATATGCAGACCATAAGAGGGATATTGATTCTCCAGAATCTGACACCCTCTTCTGGAGAGTCTGAAGACAGCTACAGTGTACTTATATCTAATAAATACATAAATAAAGAAATAAATAAATAAATGAATAAATAAATAAATAAATGAACATTTTTTAAAAAGGATAAGAAAGAAAGAAAAATCAGGCAGGCCTGCCATCCTTATCTCTGTCTGTCTGTCTGTCTGTCTGTCTGTCTTATCCCCTGGAACTTGAGATGGGCCACCATATAGTTGCTTGTAGTTGATCCAAGGATCTCTGGAAGAGGAGACAATGCTGTTAATTGTTGAGCCCTTTCAGTGGGCCCACACTTCTTTAAATTTTTATAAGTATATGTGAGGCTGTGTTTATGTACATCATATGCAGACCATAAGAGGGATTTAGATTACCCAGAAGATGACACCCTCTTCTAGAGTGTCTGAAGACAGCTAAAGTGTACTTATATCTAATAAATACATACTTAAATTAATAAACATTTTTTAAAAGTATAAGAAAGAAAGAAAGACCAGGCAGGCCTCCATCCTTATCTCTGTCAGTCTGTCTGTCTGTCTGATCCATTGGAACTGGAGATGGGCCACTATATAGTTGCTGTTAGTTGATCCCAGGTTCTCTGGAAGAAGAGACAATGCTGTTAATTGTTGAGCCCTTTCAGTGGCTCCACCTATCTTTAAATTTTTAGAAGTATATGTTAGGCTGTGTTTATGTACATCATATGCAGACCATAAGAGGGATTTAGATTCTCCAGAATCTGACACCCTCTTCTGGAGTGTCGAAGACAACTACAGAGTACTTATATCTAATAAATAAATAAATAAATAAATAAATAAATAAATAAATAAATAAACATTATTTTAAAAGGATAAGAAAGAAAGAAAAACCAGGCAGGCCTGCCCTCCTTATCTCTGTCTGTCTGTCTGTCTGTCTGATCCCCTGGAACTGGAGATGGGCCACCATATAGTTGCTGGTAGTTGATCCCAGGTTTTCTGGAAGAAGAGACAATGCTGTTAATTGTTGAGCCCTTTCAGTGGCCCCACCCATCTTAAATTTTTAGAAGTGTATGTGAATCTGTGTTTATGTCCATCATATGCAGACCATAAGAGGGATTTATATTCTCCAGAATCTGACACCCTCTTCTGGAGTGTCTGAAGACAGCTACAGTGTACTTATATCTTATAAATACATAAATAAATAAATAAACATTTTTTAAAAAGGATAAGAAAGAAAGAAAAACCAGGTAGGACTGCCACCCTTGTCTGTCTGTCTCTTTGTCTTCCTGATCCCCTGGAACTGGAGATGGGCCACCATATAGTTGCTGGTAGTTGATCCCAGGTTCTCTGTTAGAGGAGACAATGCTGTTAATTTTTGAGCCCTTTCAGTGCCCCCACACATCTTTAAATTTTTAGAAGTATATGTGAGGCTGTGTTTATGTACATCATATGCAGACCATAAGAGGGATTTAGATTCTCCAGAATCTGGCACCCTCTTCTGGAGTGTCTGAAGACAGCTACAGTGTACTTATATGTAATAAATACATAAATAAATAAATAAATAAATAAATAAACATTTTTTTTAAAAGTATAAGAAAGAAAGAAAGACCAGGCAGGCCTCCATTCTTATCTCTGTCTGTCTGTCTGTCTGTCTGATACCCTGGAACTGGAGATGGGCCACCATATAGTTGCTGGTAGTTTATCCAAGGTTCTGTGGAAGAGGAGACAATGCTGTTAATTGTTGATCCCTTTCTGTGGCCCCACCCATCTTTAAATTTTTAGAAGTATATGTGAGGCTGTGTTTATGTACATCATATGCAGACCATAAGAGGGATTTAGATTCTCCAGAATCTGACACCCTCTTTTGGAGTATCTGAAGATAGCTACAGTGTACTTATATCTAATAAATAAATAAATAAATAAATAAATAAATAAATAAATAAACATTTTTTAAAAAGGATAAGAAAGAAAGAAAGACCAGGCAGGGCTGCCATCCTTATCTTTGTCTGTCTGTCTGTCTCTCTGTTTGTCTGTCTGTCTGATCTCCTGGAACTGGAGATGGGCCACCATTTTGTTGCTGGTAGTGAAAGACTCCAGGACTCCCAAAGGGAGGCACTTACTCAAGCCTCGGGTCAGCTGAGCACCCAAGAAGACACTGAGATCGAACTTAAGATGTATAGAGAGTAAGATTTAATACAGCAACGACAAGAAAGCACACAAAAAGCACATATACCAGATATCTGGGGTCGAAACTCATGCAGCCAGCAAGGTGCAGAGGAGATTCGGCAATTGGCCCAGACTTGTCACAGGCTTTTATAGGAGAAGGGTAAGGAGAAAAGTACAAGTTTTACGTCACCAAGGTGTTCTGCCAAGGAGCTTTACATAACCAAGGGGTCGTGTCCTATATTTTGGCAATGTACTCGATCTATTGGAACATTCTGGGGTAGTACCAGGAGGCCCCTATCTCAAAAATGTTCTTGGAACAGTCTTCAGTTAGGAGGGGTTGGACTGAGTTCGCTCCAGGAGACCCTTATCTCAGAAATGCTCCTGGAACCGTTCTCACTTGGGAGGGGTCGGACTCTGGGGTGAAGAGTTCAAGAATGTACTCTGAGGTAAAAAGTTCAGGTGTGTTCCGGGAACAACCTCTAGATGGGAGGGGTAAGAGAACTCTGAGTTGGAGAGTTCATGGAGAGTTCAGCTTTTCTTCTTTCATTCCCCCCTTCTTTTAGTGAATAGCTCTAATCTTAGAGCGAGTCCTGCATTTATCCCCCTCCACAGAGTCCAATCTCTTTCTGTTTTGTAACATCACTTTGGACAGGGAAGTCAAAAATAGACCGTTTTATAGTTCTAAGATCAACATCCATAGCTGTACATAACCAACAGGATTGAGTCATATTAGGATTAGTTCTAAAACTTAAGAAAGCTCTTAGTCTATGTGGCCATTGGGGAGGTCGTGTCCAGCAGGGGATGAGATGGCCACATTATTTTTGTGGTAGTTCTGATTTTTTAGATGGCGCTGTAGATGGCCTTCCTTAGCGTAGGCCTTGTGGCACAGGTGGCATTCATAGAGCCGGCCCCCTGTGTGCAGATGCATATGGTTTTTGAGGTCGTAGTTATGCAGGAAGCGGGCTGGACAGTGGGGGCATGAGTAGGGTCGCTCTCCTGTGTGCTCTCGCATGTGGATCTTCAGCTTATCATTCCTGGTGAAGCGGATACCGCAGACCTCACAGGCAAAAGGCTTTTCACCATTGTGGGTCCTTATGTGCCGAGGCAGTTTGCCTGCCCCGTGGATTATCTTGTGACAGACTGGGCACTCTTGGGGCATCTGTGAAAGGCGTTTAGGCACTAGCTTGTTTTGGTCATTTAGGCCTGGTGTCAGGGCATCCTGGTGCAGCGAACTTAGGTAAGCCCTCAGGTCAGGGTCAATGAGATCTTCATCTGAGCCCAGCTCTTCTGATGATAGTGGAGGTTCGTTACTCTGGGCCAGCCCGTAGCCTGGTGGGTTGAGCATTTTTGAGGTTGAGGCTGTGGGGGTGGCAGTGGCAAAAGCCTCCAGGTACTGTCGGGCTCGCTCACAGTCATCTTTATCTGGGCTGGGGGCTTCCAGTCCACTGCCTTGCAAAATCTCCAAGCAAGTAGTGACGACACATGGGATTTCCAGTAGCCGAGCAGCTTGGAGTACAGCCGGCACATTGGCGTTGCTGGTGGTCAGTGTGGCTGTGTAAGCAAACTCGAGCAGGGCACTTAGGGCCTCCGGCCCTACAAAGTTCAGCTCACACACACTGGCTTTTGCTCCCCCAGAAGCCGTTTCAACACTCTCTGTTTTTATTACTGTTCTCTCTCTCTCTTCTGTAAAGAGCCTCTTGAAGTAGTGGCTACAGGCAGCCAGCACAGCCCTGTGGGTTTGGTACTCAAAACCCTGTGTCCTGATGGTGAGGTCGCACAGATGACCCAGCTGGCGCTGCTCGTTTAGGCAGCTCAGGAGCTCGCTGCTGTGATCTGGGAATGGGATTCCAATTAGGTCATCCTCGGGGCTCCCCATCTTTTTCTTTTTAGTCGTTGGGTCTGTTTGCTGGAGCTGGGCAACAGAGCAGGGTGTAGAAAGAGTCAACACAGGGATCCAATATCCTGCTAGACTTAGTCAAGGGGGGGCGGTCCCCCATGTAGAATTTCATAAGAAGTAAGACCGAAACGTCCAGGTGTGTTTCGGACTCTGAGAAGCACAAAGGGAAGGAGGGTCACCCAGTCTTTACCGTCAGTCTCAATAGCTAGTTTAACAACATAGGTTAAGACAGTGATGGGCATAGGAGTCTCATAAAGGATCTTAAACAGAGTAAAACTGAATCAAGAAATAGGGCATAGGGAAGGAACACCAAGTCCATGCCAGTCTCCACGATTAATTTTATCAAGGTCTGTCTTAGAGTTTTAGACTAATTTTTATCTATCCTGAGCTCTGAGGTCTATACACACAATGTAATTTTTATTTGACCTCTAAATGCTTGGCCACACCCTGACTTACCTGGGCAACAAAGCAGGGCCATTATCTGACACTATTGCCTTTGGCACTCTGAACCTTGGAAAAATTTTCTTTAATAATCTTCTTGATGACTATGTGAGCAGTCTCATTTATCCATATTGAGAACGTCTTCTGCAAATGTCAACAGCTTTCTTTGTTTGTATTGTTCCATACAGTGGCAAAAGCATACCTGCTGTCAGTGTCATTTATAAAGCTTGTATCAAAACCACAAGTTCAGCTTTCTGGGCTGAAGTCCCTTTAGGGAGGCTGCTGGCCTAGATCACCTGCTTTTTGTCCACTGCTGCACTGCTGTCCCCGCCTTCCGCTTACCTTTAACCATGAGGCCACTGCCATCCGTGTACCAGTTTAAACTTTCAGGCCAAGGCTGATTTGATCTTTACCTGCTGAGGTAAGTAGCCCCCTCTGTTGGTAGGTGGCCCCATGGATATGAGCTGCTTTCCATCTGCTACTGCTGCTCCTGTGACAAAGCTGCTGCCATCCGTGTACCAGGCAGGCACACCAAGGCTGATCAGTCAGATCTCTCCTTGTTCCAGTTTCATCAGCACATTGATGTACAGGAGTGGAGTCATCCACCAAGGGGAGGTGGCAGGATTGAGGATGGCAGGTGGAGCAAAAGTTACTCAATCATTCAGCAACAAATTCTGGTAGTGGGTATAGTCACATGCTGACCCAGGGTAAGCTTGTCAGGGTCTTTAACAAGCAGGGCCATTGCAGCTCATCAACATATAAGGTAAAAGGCTTAGTCAAATCTGGCAAAGCCAGAGCGGGGGCTGCAAGCAGGGCTGCCTTTATGCTGTCAAAGGCTTTTTGGTGTTTCTCAGTCCAGGTGAATGGGACTTTTTCTTTAGTCCAGAGTCTGCAAAAGCCCACCGTCCCCAGAAACTCACGTACTTGGCGCGGGGTGGTGGGGGTTGGGATCAGCATCACAGTCTTTTTTCTTGGCTTCGGTGATCCACCGCTTTCCGTCGTTTTGGCACCTCGGTAACTGAGCTTTCTTAGCCGATACCCGATACCCCAACTCACCCAGTTCATTCAGGAGCTTCTAGGAGGGCCAGAATTTCTTCTTTGTCTTTGATGTCTCTGCCTTCAGCCAACCGCAGGGCTTGGGTTAGCGCCAGGAGTTCAGCCTTCTGAGCCAAAGTTCCTTCTGCTAGAATGTCAGAGCAGTGATGAGTAGGTGAAGACTCAGCAGGTTAGCAGGGGAAGTGAAGGTCACTTGTTCTGTCAACAAAAAGCTCTAATAATGTGTCCATCAGTCAGGGAAACAATTGGATCATGTGTCCCTGACCAAAAGCCATTATGTGCAGACAAGCAGGCCATCCCTCAGTCACCAGGTCTAATTTTTCCAAGTGCCACTGGTCTTTTAGGGTCCCAATTTCTGAGTAAGAACCTCTTTGGCAATACTTTTGTTCTCAGTCACATTTAGGAGTCCCAAAGTTGGGGACAACATTAGGGCAGTCTCAATAGCATCTAAGGCCATCCAAGGTTGTTCTTTATTTCTTATACGAAGGGCTGTTTATCTTTTTAATGCAGCAAAACCTGGAATCCACAGTTTGCAAAGACCTGTAGTGTCCAGGGACCTTTTAAACTTGCTTTGCATTGGTCAGTGGAGGAATATGAAAACACAGTCTCTTTTTAGCTGCATCAACAGGTAGGCCACCAGTCTCTTTACTTATAGCCACGAACAGGTGAAGGGTTTTGTCTTGAGGGGGGGGGGGCTCCTCTTCTTTTTGTTAGGACAGTCTCTCACCCAGTGCTCTTCTTTTTCAACAGCAAACACTCTGATCTTTAGCCAAAAGCTTTCTTTTTTCTTGTTGCCAGGTACTAAGTTTTCTAGTTTCCCTGACGTTTGTGACCAGCATTTCATTTCTCTTATCTTTTTTAGAAAATTTTCTGGCTCCTTATTTCTTACAGATCTAAGTGCTAGTATTATTAGCAAGTGTCACTTTGCTAGGTTCTAGTCTTTGTCATTTATCTCTCTTTGCTCCTATTTCTTAACTGCAATGGAGATCTCATATAATGTCTCTCTTTCTATCTATATATATCTCTTTCTTGTCTTTGCTTACTTTGAATGTTATCTAATTATTACATCTATATTCTGTCACTTAACTTTTTTCATAGTTTACCTCTTTTTACTGTTAACCTATTTCTTTTGAGTCTGCTGAAGCTTTGCTCTCAGTTCTTCTTTGCAGACCTCTATCCTTCATCAGAGCCTGGCAGTTAGACTCGTAGGTGCTCCTTACCTTGTATATCTCCCTCACCGGAGCTTAAAACAGATTCACTGCTAGCAGCTCAGGGCGATGCCTGAGAAGAGAAAACACACGGGGCAGAGAAGGGGGTGCAGCTCTTACATCTGGCTGCACACTGATATCTCAAAATGAACACAATTTTTTCTGTTAACAGTTAACAAGAGACAGGATACAGGGGACAGGGAAATGAGAAGCAACCAGGGAACCTTGTGGCGTCCTCAGATCAGACGCGGCAACCCGCTGAACTCAAGCATACTAGTCAGCGGAGGGAAAGAAACTAACCAGGATTTTCTCAGTAACGGCGAATGGACAGGGAGGAGCCAAGCGCCGAGTCTCAGCCGCGCCACGGCGAAATGTGGGAGTGGCAAACAAACACTGGCAGGGAGGGGGAATTTAACCACTTGTTTTCCGGCATGGCTTGAGCCCCCGGAGGCGGCGGCGTCTGCCACCCCACACACAGGCATCCACGGAGCTCTCTTGGCCAGAGGCAACGGCGGCCTCCCGAGCTTTGGAAACGCAAGGCGCCTGCGCGGCAGGGCGGGGGAACTTCTCTGTGTGCCCCACGGCGGGCGCGCAGACACAAGGGAGTGCGGGCAGACTCCAGGGGGAAGCCAAAGGAGGGACGGCGGCCACAGTTGGCCCCTCCCCAGCTGTGGCAGGCTTCACGGCTATTCCGGGGCGCCAGGCGGGTCTGACAGGCCGCCACACTTACTATCAGCATTTTACAACTCACTCGCAGGGCACAGACAGCCTCCGTTGCTGCTGTGTCTGCAGAACTCAGAACCTCAGCACCACTGCTGCAGCTCTGGATTTCAGAGCTCTTTTGAGCAGCCTGGGGAGGACCGGCCTAGTGGTTTTTTTTTCTCTTTTTTTCCTTTTTTTAAAACCATTGCTGACAAATTCTGTCCTGACGTCAGTCCAAGTCTACAGTCGGCAAAGGGTTAACACACACACACACACACACACACACAGTCTGTCACGTGACCAAAACACAACCAGCCAAACGCCACTTTCTGACGGGGTCGGATTCCACATTGACTCTTTTTCCTGATAGGGGTGGGATTCCACATCCACTCCCGCTCTGGCAGAGAGAACACTCTCTCTCTCTCCTTCACTCTGCCAGGCAACAGCCAGGTCTTTTTGACTGTTCTGTACCCTGGGCACTCCTTCCAGGGTCTCCCTTGAAACATCTTTTTGGGGTGCAGACTGTGAGGCCATAGACAGCCGTCCTCTCACAGCCACTGCCAGAATAAACCCACAATCTCAGAATACACAAATGCAGCAGTTCCACACTTACACACCCAGCAGATTGTCCCATTTCTAGAATAATAGCAAACACAACAAGAGCAGACACAAGACTTGAGACAAAAAGAAAAAACCAAAAACGGCGGCGACCTCGCGTCGCCCACAGGCAACTTACAGAATCAGATGGCCTTTCCAAGGCCGGCCGGCTTAGACCTTCCACCAAAGTGATGGTCTCTCGGCCTTCAGAGGGGTCCGCCAAGCGTCCTTGGCCCTCCCCTTGTCTTCCTGGGGCGTCCCCCAGGGCGATCGGACGGTGGGCACCAGACACGTCTATCTCTACCCACCCCGCGCTCTCTATTGAGACCTGCCTGGTCTCCAGCTCCCGGAGCACGGTCTCTGGTGCTCGTACTGAGCACAGAGCGTCACGCAAAACCAGAACTGCGATCGCACCAGATACAGATTCAGATGGCCTCTCCAAGGCCCACAGATTGAGACTCTCCTGGTCTCCAGAAACAGAACACAGACACCAGACCAAACAAAAGAGTAAATCTTACTTCTGAGTGGGTCCAGGACTTCTGGGTGGTCGTGCTGATTCCCGGCCAACGCACCAAATGAAAGACTCCAGGACTCCCAAAGGGAGGCACTTACTCAAGCCTCGGGTCAGCCGCGCACCCAAGAAGACACTGAGACCGAACTTAAGATGTATAGAGAGTAAGATTTAATACAGCAACGACAAGAAAGCACACAAAAAGCACATATACCAGATATCTGGGGTCGAAACTCATGCAGCCAGCAAGGTGCAGAGGAGATTCGGCAATTGGCCCAGACTTGTCACAGGCTTTTATAGGAGAAGGGTAAGGAGAAAAGTACAAGTTTTACGTCACCAAGGTGTTCTGCCAAGGTGCTTTACATAACCAAGGGGTCGTGTCCTATATTTTGGCAATGTACTCGATCTATTGGAACATTCTGGGGTAGTACCAGGAGGCCCCTATCTCAAAAATGTTCTTGGAACAGTCTTCAGTTAGGAGGGGTTGGACTGAGTTCGCTCCAGGAGACCCTTATCTCAGAAATGCTCCTGGAACCGTTCTCACTTGGGAGGGGTCGGACTCTGGGGTGAAGAGTTCAAGAATGTACTCTGAGGTAAAAAGTTCAGGTGTGTTCCGGGAACAACCTCTAGATGGGAGGGGTAAGAGAACTCTGAGTTGGAGAGTTCATGGAGAGTTCAGCTTTTCTTCTTTCAATCCCAGGTTCTCTGGAAGATGAGTCAGTGCTGTTAATTGTTGAGCCCTTTCAGTGGCCCCACCCATCTTTAAATTTTTAGAAGTATATGTGAGGCTGTGTTCATGTACATCATATGCAGACCATAAGAGGGATATAGATTCTCCAGAATCTGACACCCTCTTCGGGAGTGTTTGAAGACAGCTACAATGTACTTAAATCTAATAAATACATACTTAAATTAATAAACATTTTTTAAAAAGGGTAAGAAAGAAAGAAAGACCAGGCTGGCCTGCCATCCATATCTCTGCCTGTCTGTCTGTCTGTCTATCTGATACCCGGGAACTGGAGATGGGCCACCATATAGTTGCTGGTAGTTGATCCAAGGTTCTCTGGAAGAGGAGACAATGCTCTTAATTGTTGAGCCCTTTCAGTGGCCCCACACTTCTTTAAATATTTAGAAGTATATGTGAGGCTGTGTTTATGTACATCATATTCAGATTATAAGAGGATTTAGATTCTCCAGAATCTGACACCCTCTACTGGAGTGTCTGAAGACAGCTACAGTGTACTTATATGTAATAAATAAATAAATAAATAAACATTTTTTAAAAAGGACAAGAAAGAAAGTAAGACCAGGCAGGCCTGCCATCCTTATCTCTGTCTGTCTGTCTGTCTGTATGTCTGATCCCCTGGAACTGGAGATGGGCCACCATATATTTGCTGGTAGTTGATCCAAGGTTCTCTGGAAGAGGAGACAATGCTCTTAATTGTAGAAACCTTTCAGTGGCCCCACACTTCTTTAAATATTTAGAAGTATATGTGAGCTGTGTTTAAGTACATCATATTCAGATTATAAGAGGATTTAGATTCTCCAGAATCTGACACCCTCTACTGGAGTGTCTGAAGACAGCTACAGTGTACTTATATATAATAAATAAATAAATAAATAAATAAATAAATAAATAAATAAATAAATAAACAAACATTTTTTAAAAAGGATAAGAAAGAAAGTAAGACCAGGCAGGCCTGCCATCCTTATTTCTGTCTGTCTGTCTGTCTGTCTGTCTGATCCCCTGGAACTGGAGATGGGCTACCATATAGTTGCTGGTAGTTGATCCCAGGTTCTCTGGAAGAGGAGACAATGCTGTTAATTGTTGAGCCCTATCAGTGGCCCTACCCATCTTTAAATTTTTAGAAGTGTATGTGAGGCTGTGTTTATGTACATCATATGCAGACCAGAAGAGGGATTTAGATTCATCAGAATCTGAAACCCTCTTCTGGGGTGTCTGAAGACAGCTACAGTGTACTTATATCTAATAAATACATAAATAAATACAATTTTTTTAAAAAGGATAAGAAAGAAAGAAAGACCAGGCAGGCCTGCCATACTTATCATTGTCTGTCTGTCTGTCTGTCTGATCCCCTGGGAGTGGAGATGGGCCACCATATAGTTGCAGGTAGTTGATCCCAGGTTCTCTGAAAGAGGAGACAATGCTGTTAATTGCTGAGCCCTTTCAGTGCCCCCCCACCTTTAAATTTTAAGAAGTAAACGTGAGCCTGTGTTTATGTACATCATATGCAGACCATAAGAGGGATTTTGATTCTCCAGAATCTGACACCTTCTTCTGGAGTGTCTGAAGACGGCTACAGTGTACTTATATCTAATAAACATATAAATAAATAAATAAATATTTTTTAAAAAGGATGAGAAAGAAAGAAAGACCAGGCAGGCCTGCCATCCTTATTTCTGTCAGTCTATCTGTCTGTCAGTCTGTCTGATCCCTTGGAACTGGAGATGGGCCACCATATAGTTGTAGTTAGTTGATCCTAGGTTCTCTGGAAGAGGAGACAATGCTGTTAATTGTTGAGCCCTTTCAGTGGCTCCACATATCTTTAAATTTTTAGAAGTATATGTTAGGCTGTGTTTATGTACATCATATGCAGACCATAAGAGGGATTTAGATTCTCCAGAATCTGACACCCTCTTCTGGAGTGTCTGAAGACAACTACAGTGTACTTATATCTAATAAATACATATATATATAAACATAAATAAATAAATAAACATTATTTTAAAAGGATAAGAAAGAAAGAAAGACCAGGCAGGCCTGCCATCCTTATCACTGTCTGTATGTCTGTCTGTCTGATCCCCTGGAACTGGAGATGGGCCACAATATAGTTGCTAGTAGTTGATCCCAGGTACTCTGGAAGAGGAGACAATACTGTTAATTGTTGAGCTTTAAGAGTCGCCCCACCCTTCTTTAAATTTTTAGAAGTATATGTGAGGCTGTGTTTATGTACATCATATGCAGACCATAAGAGAGATTTAGATTCTCCAGAATCTGACACCCTCTTCTGGTGTGTCTGAAGACAGCTACAGTGTACTTATATCTAATAAATACATAAATAAATAAATAAATAAATAAATAAATAAATAAATAAATTTTTTTTAAAAGGATAAGAAAGAAAGAAAGACCAGGCTGGCCTGCCATCCTTATCCTTGTCTCTCTGTCTGTCTGTCTGATCCCCTGGGGGTGGAGATGGGCCACCATATAGTTGCAGGTAGTTGATCCAAGGTTCTCTGTAAGAGGAGACAATGCTGTTAATTGCTGAGCCCTTTCAATGGCCCCCCCCACCTTTATATTTTAAGAAGTAAATGTGAGGCTGTGTTTATGTACATCATATGCAGACCATAAGAGGGATTTAGATTCTCCAGAATCTGACACCTTCTTCTGGAGTGTCTGAAGACGGCTACAGTGTACTTATATCTAATAAAAATATAAATAAATAAGCATTTTTTAAAAAGGATAAGAAAGAAAGAAAGACCAGGCAGGCCTGCCATCCTTATCTCTGTCAGTCTGTCTGTCTGTCAGTCTGTCTGATCCCTTGGAACTGGAGATGGGCCACCATATAGTTGCTGTTAGTTTATCCCAGGTTCTCTGGAAGAGGAGACAATGCTGTTAATTGTTGAGCCCTTTCAGTGGCTCCACCTATCTTTAAATTTTTAGAAGTATATGTTAGGCTGTGTTTATGTACATCATATGCAGACCATAAGAGGGATTTAGATTCTCCAGAATCTGACACCCTCTTCTGGAGTGTCTGAAGACAACTACAGTGTACTTATATCTAATAAATAAATAAATAAATAAATAAATAAATAAATAAACATTATTTTAAAAGGATAAGAAAGAAAGAAAGACCAGACAGGCCTGCCATCCTTATCTCTGTCTGTCTGTCTGTCTGTCTGATCCCCTGGAACTGGAGATGGGCCACCTTGTAGTTGCTGGTAGTTGATCCCACGTTCTCTGGAAGAGGAGACAATGCTGTTAATTGTTGAGGCCTTTCAGTGGCCCCACCCATTTTTAATTTTTAGAAGTATATGTGATGCTGTGTTTATGTACATCATATTCAGAACATAAGAGGGATTTAGATTCTCTAGAATCTGTCACCCTCTTCTGGAGCGTCTGAAGACGGCTACAGTGTACTTATATCTAATAAATACATAAATAAATAAATAAATAAATAAATAAATAAAAATTTTTTAAAAAGTATAAGAAATAAAGAAAGACCAGGCAGGCCTGCCATCCTTATCTCTGTCTCTCTGTCTGTCTGTCTGTCTGATCCACTGGAACTGGAGATGGGCCACCATAATGTGCTGGTAGTTTATCCCAGGTTCTCTGAAAGAGGAGACAATGCTGTTAATTGTTGAGCCATCTCAGTGGCCCCACACATCTTTAAATTTTTAGAAGTATATGTGAGGCTGTGTTTATGTACATAATATACAGACCATAAGAGGGATTTAGATTCTCCAGAATCTGAGACCCTCTTCTGGAGTGTCTGAAGACAGCTACAGTGTACTTATATCTAATAAATACATAAATAAATAAATAAATAAACATTATTTTAAAAGGATAAGAAAGAAAGAAAGACCAGACAGGCCTGCCATCCTTATCTCTGTCTGTCTGTCTTTCTGTCTGATCCCCTGGAACTGGAGATGGGCCACCTTGTAGTTGCTGGTAGTTGATCCCAAGTTCTCTGGAAGAGGAGACAATGCTGTTAATTGTTGAGCCCTTTCAGTGGCCCCACCCATTTTTAATTTTTAGAAGTATATGTGATGCTGTGTTTATGTACATCATATTCAGAACATAAGAGGGATTTAGATTCTCTAGAATCTGTCACCCTCTTCTTGAGCGTCTGAAGACGGCTACAGTGTACTAATATCTAATAAATACATAAATAAATAAATAAATAAATAAATAAATAAATAAATAAACATTTTTTTAAAAGTATAAGAAATAAAGAAAGACCAGGCAGGCCTGCCATCCTTATCTCTGTCTCTGTCTGTCTGTCTGTCTGATCCACTGGAACTGGAGATGGGCCACCATAATGTGCTGGTAGTTTATCCCAGGTTCTCTGAAAGAGGAGACAATGCTGTTAATTGTTGAGCCCTCTCAGTGGCCCCTCACATCTTTACATTTTTAGAAGTATATGTGAGGCTGTGTTTATGTACATAATATACAGACCATAAGAGGGATTTAGATTCTCCAGAATCTGAGACCCTCTTCTGGAGTGTCTGAAGACAGCTACAGTGTACTTATATCTAATAAATACATAAATAAATATGTAAATAAACATTTTTTTAAAAAGGATAAGAAAGAAAGAAATACCAGGCAGGCCTGCCATCCTTATCACTGTCTGTATGTCTGTCTGTCTGATCCCCTGGAACTGGATATGGGCCATCATACAGTTGCTGGTAGTTGATCCCAGGTACTCTGGAAGAGGAGACAATGTTGTTAATTGTTGAGCTTTTAGAGTGGCCCCACCCTTCTATAAATTTTTAGAAGTATATGTGAGGCTGTGTTTATGTACATCATATGCAGACCATAAGAGGGATTTAGATTCTCCAGAATCTGACACACTCTTCTGGAGTGTCTGAACAGCTACAGTGTACTTATATCTAATAAATAAATAAATAAATAAATAAATAAATAAACAAACAAACATTTTTTTTTAAAAAAGGATAAGAAAGAAAGAAAGACCAGGCAGGCCTGCCATCCTTATCACTGTCTGTCTGTCTGTCTGTCTGATCCTCTGGAACTGGAGATGGACCACCATATAGTTGCTGGTAGTTGATCCCAGGTTCTCTATAAGAGGAGACAATGCTGTTAATTGTTGAGCCCACTCAGTGGCCCCACACATCTTTTAATTTTTAGAAGTATATGTTCGGCTGTGTTTATGTACATCTTATGCAGACCATAAGAGGGATTTAGATTCTCCAGAATCTGACACCCTCTTCTGGAGTGTCTGAATAGCTACAGAGTACTTATATCTAATAAATACATAAATAAATAAATAAATAAATAAATAAATAAATAAATAAATAAATAAACATTTTTTAAAAGGATAAGAAAGAAAGTAAGACCAGGCAGGCCTGCCATCCTTATCTCTGTCTCTCTGTCTGTCTGTCTGTCTGATCCACTGGAACTGGAGATGGTCCACCATAAGGTGCTGGTAGTTTATCCCAGGTTCTCTGAAAGAGGAGACAATGCTATTAATAGTTGTGCCCTCTCAGTGGCCCCACACATCTTTAAATTTTTAGAAGTATATGTGAGGCTGTGTATGTACATCATATGCAGACCATAAGAGGGATTTAGATTCTCCAGAATCTGGCACCCTCTTCTGGAGTGTCTGAAGACAGCTACAGTGTACTTATATCTAATAAATACATAAATAAATATATAAATAAACATTTTTTTAAAAAGGATAAGAAAGAAAGAAAGACCAGGCAGGCCTGCCATCCTTATCACTGTCTGTATGTCTGTCTGTATGATCCCCTGGAACTGAAGATGGGCCACCATATAGTTGCTGGTAGTTGATCCCAGGTCCTTTGGAAGAGGAGACAATGCTGTTAATTGTTGAGCTTTTAGAGTGGCCCCACCCTTCTTTAAATTTTTAGAAGTATATGTGAGGCTGTGTTTATGTACATCATATGCAGACCATAAGAGGGATTTAGATTCTCCAGAATCTGACACCCTCTTCTGGAGTGTCTGAACAGCTACAGTGTACTTATATCTACTAAATAAATAAATAAATAAATAAATAAATAAATAAATAAACATTTTTTAAAAAGGATAAGACAGAAAGAAAGAATAGGCAGGCCTGCTATCCATATCTCTGTCTGTCTGTCTGTCTGTCTATCTGATCCCTGGGAACTGGAGATGGGCCACGAATAGTTGCTGGTAGTTGATCCCAGGTTCTCTCGAAGAGGAGACAATGCTGTTAATTGTTGAGCCCTTTCAGTGGCGCAACCCATCTTTAAATATTTAAAATATATGTGAGGCTGTGTTTATGTACATCATATGAAGACCATAAGAGGGATTTAGATTCTCCAGAATCTGACACCCACTTCTGGAGTGTCTGAAGACAGCTACAGTGTACTTATATCTAATAAATAAATAGATAAATAAATGAATAAATAAATAAATAAACATTTTTTAAAAAGGATAAGAAAGAAAGAAAGACCAGGCAGGCCTGCCATCCATATCTCTGTCTGTCTGTCTGTCTGTATATCTGATCCCCGGGAACTGGAGATGGGCCACCATATAGTTGCTGGTAGTTGATCCAATGTTCTCTGGGAGAGGAGCCAATGCTGTTAATTGTTGAGCCCTTTCAGTGGCCCCACACTTCTTTAAATATTTAGAAGTATATGTGAGGCTGTGTTTATGTACATCATATTCTGATTATAAGAGGATTTAGATTCTCCAGAAACTGACATCCTATACTGGAGTGTCTGAAGACAGCTACAGTGTACTTATATGTAATAAATACATACATAAATAAATAAATAAATAAATAAATAAATATAAATAAATAAACATTTTTTAAAAATGATAAGAAAGAAAGTAAGACCAGGCAGGCCTGCCATCCTTATCTCTGTCTGTCTGTCTGTCTGTCTGATCCCCTGGTACTGGAGATGGGCCACCATATAGTTGCTGGTAGTTGATCCAAGGTTCTCTGGATGAGGAGCCAGTGCTGTTAATTGTTGAGCCCTTTCAGTGGCCCCACACTTCTTTAATATTTAGAAGTATATGTGAGGCTGTGTTTATGTACATCATATTCAGATTATAAGAGGATTTAGATTCTCCAGAATCTGACACCCTCTACTGGAGTGACTGAAGACAGCTACAGTGTACTTATATATAATAAATACATAAATAAATAAATAAATAAATAAACATTTTTTAAAAAGGATAAGAAAGAAAGTAAGACCAGGTAGGCCTGCCATCCTTATCTCTGTTGGTCTGTCTGTCTGTCTGTCTGATCCCCTGGAACTGGAGTTGGGCTACCATAAAGTTGTTGGTAGTTGATCCCAGGTTCTCTGGAAGAGGAGACAATGCTGTTAATTGTTGAGCCCTATCAGTAGCCCTACCCATCTTTAAATATTTAGAAGTATATGTGAGGCTGTGTTTATGTACATCATATGCAGACCATAAGAGGGATTTAGATTCTCCAGAATCTGACACATTCTTCTGGAGTGTCTGAAGACAGCTACAGTGTACTTATATCTAATAAATAAATAGATAAATAAATAAATAAAAAATAAACATTTTTTAAAAAGGATAAGAAAGAAAGAAAGACCAGGCAGGCCTGCCATCCATATCTCTGCCTGTCTGTCTGTCTGTCTATCTGATCCCCGGGAACTGGAGTTGGGCCACCATATAGTTGCTGGTAGTTGATCCAAGGTTCTCTGGAAGAGGAGACAATGCTGTTAATTGTTGAGCCCTTTCGGTGGCCCCACACTTCTTTAAATATTTAGAAGTATATGTGAGGCTGTGTTTATGTACATCATATTCAGATTATAAGAGGATTTAGATTCTCCAGAATCTGACACCCGCTACTGGAGTGTCTGAAGACAGCTACAGTGTACTTATATATAATAAATACATAAATAAATAAATAAATAAATAAACATTTTTTAAAAAGGATAAGAAAGAAAGTAAGACCAGGCAGGCCTGCCATCCTTACCTCTGTCTGTCTGTCTGTCTGTCTGATCCCCTGGAACTGGAGATGGGCTACCATATAGTTGCTGGTAGTTGATCCCAGGATCTCTGGAAGAGGAGACAATGCTGTTAATTGTTGAGCCTTATCAGTGGCCCTACCCATCTTTAAATTTTTAGAAGTGTATGTGAGGCTGTGTTTATGTACATCATATGCAGACCAGAAGAGGGATTTAGATTCATCAGAATCTGACACCCTCTTCTGGAGTGTCTGAAGACAGCTACAGTGTACTTATATCTAATAAATAAATAAATAAATAAATAAATAAATAAATAAATAAATAAATAAACATTATTTAAACCGGATAAGAAAAAAAGAAAGACCAGGCAGGCCTACCATCCTTATCTCTGTCTGTCTCTCTGTCTGTCGTTCTGATCCCCTGGAACTAGAGATGGGCCACCATATAGGTGCTGGTAGTTGATCCCAGGTACTCTGGAAGAGGAGACAATGCTGTTAATTGTTGAGCGCTTTCAGTGGCCCCACCCATCGTTACATTTTTAGTAGTATATGTGAGGCTGTGTTTATGTACATCATATGCAGACCTTAATAGGGATTTAGATTCTCCAGAATCTGACACCCTCTTCTGGAGTGTCTGAAGACAGCTACAGTGTACTTATATCTAATAAATACATAAATAAATAAAAATTTTTTAAAAAGGATAAGAAAGAAAGAAAGACCATGCAGGCCTGCCATCCTTATCCTTGTCTGTCTGTCTGATCCCCTGGGAGTGGAGATGGGCCACCATATAGTTGCAGGTAGTTGATCCCAGGATCTCTTAAGAGGAGACAATGCTGTTAATTGCTGAGCCCTTTCAGTGGCCCCCACACCTTTAAATTTTAAGAAGTAAATGTGAGGCTGTGTTTATGTACATCATATGCAGACCATAAGAGGGATTTAGATTCTCCAGAATCTGACACCTTCTTCTGGAGTGTCTGAAGACGGCTACAGTGTACTTATATCTAATAAACAAATAAATAAATAAACATTTTTTAAAAAGGATAAGAAAGAAAGAAAGACCAGGCAGGCCTGCCATCCTTATTTCTGTCAGTCTGTCTGTCTGACAGTCTGTCTGATCCTGTGGAACTGGAGATGGGCCACCATATAGTTGCTGTTAGTTGATCCCAGGTTCTCTGGAAGAGGAGACAATGCTGTTAATTGTTGAGCCCTTACAGTGGCTCCACCTATCTTTAAATTTTTAGAAGTATATGTTAGGATGTGTTTATGTACATCATATGCAGACCATAAGAGGGATTTAGATTCTACAGAATCTGACACCTTCTTCTGGAGTGTCTGAAGACAACTACAGAGTACTTATATCTAATAAATAAATAAATAAATAAATAAATAAATAAATAAATAAACATTATTTTAAAAGGATAAGAAATAAAGAAAGACCAGGCAGGCCTGCCATCCTTATCTCTGTCTGTCTGTCTGTCTGTCTGATCCCCTGGAACTGGAGATGGGCCACTTTGTAGGTGCTGGTAGTTGATCCCAGGTTCTCTGGAAGAGGAGACAATGCTGTTAATTGTTGAGCCCTTTCAGTGGCCCCACCCATTTTTAATTTTTAGAAGTATATGTGATGCTGTGTTTATGTACATCATATTCAGACCATAAGAGGGATTTAGATTCTCTAGAATCTGTCACCCACTGCTGGAGTGTCTGAATACGGCTACAGTGTTCTTATATCTAATAAATACATACATACATAAATAAATAAATAAATAAATAAATAAATAAATAAATAAATAAATAAACATTTTTTAAAAAGTATAAGAAATAAAAAAGACCAGGCAGGCCTGCCATCCTTATCTCTGTCTCTCTGTCTGTCTGTCTGTCTGTCTGATCCACTGGAACTGGAGATGGGCCACCATAAGGTGCTGGTAGTTTATCCCAGGTTCTCTGAAAAAGGAGACAATGCTGTTAATTGTTGAGCACTCTCAGTGGCCCCACACATCTTTAAATTTTTAGAAGTATATGTGAGGCTGTGTTTATGTACATCATATGCAGACCATAAGAGGGATTTAGATTCTCCAGAATCTGACACCCTCTTCTGGCGTGTCTGAAGACAGCTACAGTGTACTTATATCTAATAAATACATAAATAAATATATAAATAAACATTTTTTTAAAAAGGATAAGAAAGAAAGAAAGACCAGGCAGGCCTGCCATCCTTATCTCTGTCTGTCTGTCTGTCTGATCCTCTGGAACTGGAGATGGGCCACCATAGAGTTGCTTGTAGTTGATCCCAGGTTCTCTGGAAAAGGAGACAATGCTGTTAATTGTTGAGCCCTTTCAGTGGCCCCACCCATTTTTAAATTTTTAGAAGTATATGCGAGGCTGTGTTTATGTACCAAATATGCAGACCATAAGAGGGATTTAGATTCTCCAGAATCTGACACCCTCTTCTGGAGTGTCTGAAGACAGCTACCGTGTACTTATATCTAATAAATTCATAAATAAACAAATAAACATTTTTAAAAAAGGATAATAAAGAAAGAGAGACCAGGCAGGCCTGCTATCCTTGTCTGTCTGTCTGTCTGTCTGATCCCCTGCAACTGGAGATGGGCCACCATATAATTGCTGGTAGTTGATCCCAGGTTCTCTGGAAGAGGAGTAAGTGCTGTTAATTGTTGAGCCTTTTCAGTGGCCCCACCCATCTTTAAATTTTTAGAAGTATATGTGAGGCTGTGTTCATGTACATCATATGCAGACCATAAGAGGGATATAGATTCTCCAGAATCTGACACCCTCTTCGGGAGTGTTTGAAGACAGCTACAGTGTACTTATATCTAATAAATACATACTTAAATTAATAAACATTTTTTAAAAAGGATAAGAAATAATGAAAGACCAGGTAGGCCTGAAATCCTTAACTCTATCTGTCTGTATGTCTGTCTGTCTGTCTGATCCCCTGGAACTGGAGATGAGCCACCATATAGTTGCTCGTAGTTGATCCCAGGTTCTCCATAAGAGGAGACAATGCTGTTAATTGTTGATCCCTTTCATTGGCCCCACACATCTTTAAATTTTAAGATGTAAATGTGAGGCTGTGTTTATGTACATCATATGCAGACCATAAGAGGGATATAGATTCTCCAGAATCTGACACCCTCTTCTGGAGTGTCTGAAGACAGCTACAGTGTACTTATATCTAATAAATACATACATAAATAAATAAATAAATAAATAAACATTTTTTAAAGGGATAAGAAAGAAAGAAAAACCAGGCAGGCCTGCCATCCTTGTCTGTCTTTCCCTCTGTCTGTCTGTCTTGCCTAGCCCCTTGAGTAGCCTAGCCTAGTCCCTTGCCTTGACTAGCCCAGCCCCTTGCCTAGCCTAGCCTAGCCCAGCCCTGCCTTGCCTAGCCCTGCCTATCCCTGTCTTTAACCAGGCTGGCCTCGAACTCAGAAACTGACTGCCTCTGCCTCCAGAGTGCTCTCATTAAGAGCTCCAGCCACCACTGACTGTTTGGTTTTCTAAGTCTTACATAGGTATGGTCTGTTTCTCAGCTGTGAAACCCTAATTAACACATGCAGTCTGTCCTAGGTCAGCCATAGCTACAGACTGAGGCCTTTTCTAAAACAAAACAAAAGAAAACAAAAAATAGAAATAATAAAATAAATAAATTAAGCAACCACATGATATCTTTTCTTTCTTTCAATGATACTCAGAGCTTGAAGCAGTTCACCCATGAGACCTCAGCTCCGGACATTGAGGCTCTTTCCCTAACAAGTATTATGGCTGAACCTGAGGGGTTCTACTGCTGATTTGTGTCCCCCACTTTAAAAAAATAGTTCTTTTCAAAGACTGCAGATTCTTAGCCCTGTTCCTTGTTACAGTTGAGTCACAGCCCTGAAAATTCAGTGGTAGTTAAAGGCACTGAGAAGGGCTTCCTATAGACATCAAAGACCAAGTCTTTGTTTTTAAAAAGTTAATCTGGATTCCCCCACCACCTGGTATCCTTCGAATGCCTCAAAAGGAAGGCAGGGACCTGGGCAGAAGGGTGCAAGGCTACTGGTGTTTGTAAGGGGTAACAGAAAGCTTTCTCTTGTTGGTACCCTACCCCAAGTTACACTGTCACTTCTTTTTCCTAGTTGTTGTTTTGTCGGTTTGTATTCTCAACATAGACCCTTTTCCTTCCTAACCTTGGCTGTCCTGAACCTTACTGTCCTTGAACTCAGTGATTTGCCTGTCTTGCTGGGATGAAACTGTGAGCTACCATCCAGAAGGAAGCACCCTGCTGAGGTTAGATTGGGGTCTCTTCCATTTTCCTCTATGAACATGCATATGGCAGGCCTGTTCTTTCTTTTTTACTTTTCCTTTTCTTTTTAAAGATTTATTTATTTATTATATTTAAGTATGCTGTAGCTATCTTCAGACAGTCCAGAAGAGGGTGTCAGATTCTGAAGAATCTAAATCATTCTTATTGTCTGCATATGATGTATATAAACACAGCCTCACATATACTCAAAAAAAAAAAAAGAAAGAAAGATGTGGCTACAGAGAGGGCTCAACAATTAAGAGCATTGTCTCCTCTTCCAGAGAACCTGGGCTCAATTACCAGTATTATATATGGTGGCCCATCTCCAGTTCCAGGGGATCTAATACTCTGTTCTGGAGTCTGTGGGCACAGCATACACATGCAAAACATTCTTACACAATCATTGAGAGAGGAGAGAGAGGGGTTGAGAGAGAGGGGAGGTAATCATACCTCCTGACGAGTTTGAAGACCTGAGCTTCATCACTCACACAAATAAATAAATGCAAAATATTTTTTTATAAATAAACTCTGCCATTGCCCTTTAAAAATTCCTAGAAAACAAGTTTTATAAGCAACAGTTATATTTACTATATCTAAAGGACAGTCATGAGCATATTCAATAAATAGAAAAAGGCCTGTTAGTCTTAGAAATGGAAAAGACAAACCAAGGAAGGTTTGCAATTACATAATGAGGCAGCTCAGCCCAGCTCTAATGTTGGAAATAAGACTCGAGAATAGGATATACCTGAAGACAGCCAGCCATTGTTTTTTGTTTTGGAGGCTGAAAGGATACACCTGAAGACAGCCAATGCTGTGTGATGGTGATCTGGTATTTTTTTTTTTAATTTTTAAAAACTTTAACACTTTTTATAAAACTTTTATAAAAACTTTTTATTCTTCTTTCTTTGTTTCTTTTCTTTCTTTCTTTCCTCACCCTAGCCCCTACCCTAGCCCTGTCTTTCACCAGGGTGGCCTCGAACTCAGAAACTGACTGCCTCTGCCTACAGAGTGCTCTCATTAAGAGCTTGAGCCACCACTGAATGTAGAGTTTTCTAAGCCTTACCTTGCTCTTGGTGTCTGTTCCCAGCTGTGAAACCCTAATTAACACAAGTAGGCAGTCCTGGGTCAGCCAGAGCTACAGACTGAGGACTTCTCTAAAAACAAATAAAACAAAACAAAACAACAAATAGAAATAATAAAATACATAAATTAAGCAACCACAGCATAGCTTTTCTCAATCTAGGTGGTACTCAGAAATTCCAGCAGTTGGCCTGTGACACCTCAGCTCAGTATATGTGAGGCTGTGTTTATGTACATCCTATGAAGACCATAAGAGGGATTTTCATTCTCCAGAATCTGACACACTCTTCTGGAGTGTCTAAAGAAAGCTACAGTGTACTTATATCTAAGAAATACATAAAAAAATAAATAAATAAATAAATAAATATTTTTTAAAAAGGATAAGAAAGAAAGAAAGACCAGGCAGGCCTGCCATCCTTATCTCTCTCTCTCTGTCTGTCTGTCTGATCCCCTGGAACTGGACTTGGGCTACCATAAAGTTGCTGGTAGTTGATCCCAGGTTCTCTGGAAGAGGAGACAATGCTGTTAATTGTTGAGCCCTCTCAGTGGCCCTACCCATCTTTAAATATTTAGAAGTATATGTGAGGCTGTATTTATGTACATCATATGCAGACCATAAGAGGGATTTAGATTCTCCAGAATCTGACACCTTCTTCTGGAGTGTCTGAAGACAGCTACAGTGTACTTATATCTAATAAATACATAAATAAATATATAAATAAACATTTTTTTAAAAAGGATAAGAAAGAAAGAAAGACCAGGCAGGCCTGCCATCCTTATCACTGTCTGTCTGTCTGTCTGTCTGATCCCCTGGAACTGGAGATGGGCCACCATATAGTTGCTGGTAGTTGATCCCAGGTACACTGGAAGAGGAGACAATGCTGTTAATTTTTGAGCCCTTTCAGTGGCGCCACCCATCTTTAAATATTTAGAGGTATATGTGAGGCTGTGTTTATGTACATCATATGCAGACCATAAGAGGGATTTAGATTCTCCAGAATCTGACACCCTCTTCTGGAGTGTCTGAAGACAGCTACAGTGTACTTATATCTAATAAATAAATAGATAAATAAATAAATAAATAAATAAACATTTTTTAAAAAGTATAAGAAAGAAAGAAAGACCAGGCAGGCCTGCCATCCATATCTCTGTCTGTCTGTCTGTCTGTCTATCTGATCCCCGGGAACTGGATATGGGCCACCATATTGTGCTGGTAGTTGATCCAAGGTTCTCTGGAAGAGGAGACAATTCGGTTAATTGTTGAGCCCTTTCAGTGGCCCCACACTTCTTTAAATATTTAGAAGTTTATGTGAGGCTGTGTTTATGTACATCATATTCAGATTATAAGAGGATTTAGATTCTCCAGAATCTGACACCCTCTACTGGAGTGACTGAAGACAGCTACAGTGTACTTATATATAATAAATAAATAAATAAATAAATAAATAAATAAATAAATGAATAAATAAACATTTTTTAAAAAGGATAAGAAAGAAAGTAAGACCAGGCAGGCTTGCCATCCTTATCTCTGTCTGTCTGTCTGTCTGTCTGATCCCCTGGAACTGGAGTTGGGCTACCATAAAGTTGCTGGTAGTTGATCCCAGGTTCTCTGGAAGAGGAGACAATGCTGTTAATTGTTGAGCCCTATCAGTGGCCCTACCCATCTTTAAATATTTAGAAGTATATGTGAGGCTGTGTTTATGTACATCATATGCAGACCATAAGAGGGATTTAGATTCTCCAGAATCTGACACCCTCTTCTGGAGTATCTGAAGACAGCTACATTGTACTTATATCTAATAAATAAATAGATAAATAAATAAATAAATAAATAAACATTTTTTAAAAAGGATAACAAAGAAAGAAAGACCAGGTAGGCCTGCCATCCATAACTCTGTCTGTCTGTCTGTCTGTCTGTCTGATTTCCTGGAACTGGAGATGGGCCACCATATAGTTGCTGGTAGTTGATCCAAGGTTCTCTGGAAGAGGAGACAATGCTCTTAATTGTTGAGCCCTATCAGTGGCCCTACCCATCTTTAAATTTTTAGAAGTATATGTGAGGCTGTGTTTATGTACATCATATGCAGACCATAAGAGGGATTTAGATTCTCCAGAATCTGACACCCTCTTCTGGAGTGTCTGAAGACAGCTACAGTGTACTTATATCTAATAAATACATAAATAAATAAATAAATAAATAAATAAATAAATAAATAATAAATAAACATTATTTAAACCGGATAAGAAAAAAAGAAAGACCAGGAGGGCTACCATCCTTATCTCTGTCTTGTCTGTCTGTCAGTCGTTCTGATCCCCTGGAACTGGAGATGGGCCACCATATAGGTGCTGGTAGTTGATCCCAGGTTCTCTGGAAGAGGAGACAATGCTGTTAATTGTTGAGCGCTTTCAGTGGCCCCATCCATCGTTAAATTTTTAGTAGTATATGTGAGGCTGTGTTTATGTACATCATATGCAGACCATAAGAGGGATTTAGATTCTCCAGAATCTGACACCCTCTTCTGGAGTGTCTGAAGACAGCTACAGTGTACTTATATCTAATAAATACATAAATAAATAAACATTTTTTAAAAAGGATAAGAAAGAAAGAAAGACCAGGCAGGCCTGCCATCCTAATCTCTGTCAGTCTGTCTGTCTGTCAGACTGTCTGATCCCTTGGAACTGTAGATGGGCCACCATATAGTTGCTGTTAGTTGATCCCAGGTTCTCTGGAAGAGGAGACAATGCTATTAATTGTTGAGCCCTTTCAGTGGCTCCACCTATCTTTAAATTTTTAGAAGTATATGTTAGGCTGTGTTTATGTACATCATATGCAGACCATAAGAGGGATTTAGATTCTCCAGAATCTGACACCCTCTTCTGGATTGTCTGAAGACAACTACAGTGTACTTATATCTAATGAATACAAACATAAATAAATAAATAAATAAATAAATAAATAAACATTATTTTAAAAGTATAAGAAAGAAAGAAAGACCAGGCAGGCCTGCCATACTTATCTCTGTCTGTCTGTCTGTCTGTATGATCCCCTGGAACTGGAGATGGGCCACCTTTTAGGTGCTGGTAGTTGATCCCAGGTTCTCTGGAAGAGGAGACAATGCTGTTAATTGTTGAGCCCTTTCAGTGGCCCCACCCATTTTTAATTTTTACAAGTATATGTGAGGCTGTGTTTATGTACATAATATGCAGACCATAAAAGGCATTTAGATTCTCCAGAATCTGACACCCTCTTCTGGAGTGTCTGAAGACAGCTACGGTGTACTTATATCTAATAAATATATAAATAAATATATAAATAAACTTTTTTTTAAAAAGGATAAGAAAGAAAGAAAGACCAGGCAGGCCTGCCATCCTTATCACTGTCTGTCAGTCTGTCTGTCTGTCTGATCCCCTGGAACTGGAGATGGGCCACCATATAGTTGCTGGTAGTTGATCCCAGGTACTCTGGAAGAGGAGACAATGCTGTTAATTGTTGAGCTTTTAGAGTGGCCCCACCATTCTTTAAATTTTTAGAAGTATATGTGAGGCTGTGTTTATTTACATCATATGCAGACCATAAGAGGGATTTAGATTCTCCAGAATCTGACACCCTCTTCTGGAGTGTCTGAACAGCTACAGTGTACTTATATCTAATAATAAATAAATAAATAAATAAATAAATAAATAAATAAATAAACATTTTTTTAAAAAAAGGATAAGAAAGAAAGAAAGACCAGGCAGGCCTGCCATCCTTATCACTGTCTGTCTGTCTGTCTGTCTGATCCCCTGGAACTGGAGATGGGCCACCTTTTAGGTGCTGGTAGTTGATCCCAGGTTCTCTGGAAGAGGAGACAATGCTGTTAATGGTTGAGTCTTTTCAGTGGCCCCACCTATTTATAATTTTTAGAAGTATATGTGAGGCTGTGTTTATGTACATCATATTCAGACCATAAGAGGGATTTAGATTCTCTAGAATCTGACACCCTCTTCTGGAGTGTCTGAAGACGGCTACAGTGTACTTATATCTAATAAATACATAAATAAATAAATAAATACATAAATAAATAAACATTTTTTAAAAAGTATAAGAAATAAAGAAAGACCAGGCAGGCCTGCCATCCATATCTCTGTCTCTCTGTCTGTCTGTCAGTCTTATCCCCTGGAACTGGAGATGGGCCACCATAAGGTGCTGGTAGTTTATCCCAGGTTCTCTGAAAGAGGAGACAATGCTGTTAATTGTTGAGCCCTCTCAGTGGCCCCACCCATCTTTAAATTTTTAGAAGTATATGCAAGGCTGTGTTTATGTACCGAATATTCAGACCATAAGAGGGATTTAGATTCTCCAGAATCTGACACCCTCTTCTGGAGTGTCTGAAGACAGCTACAGTGTACATATATCTAATAAATACATGAATAAATATATAAATAAACATTTTTTTAAAAGGGATAATAAAGAAAGAAAGACCAGGCAGGCCTGCCATCCTTATCACTGTCTGTATGTCTGTTTGTCTGGTCCCCTGGAACTGGAGATGGGCCACCATATAGTTGCTGGTAGTTGATCCCAGGTCCTCTGGAAGAGGAGACAATGCTGTTAATTGTTGAGCTTTTAGAGTGGCCCCACCCTTCTTTTAATTTTTAGAAGTATATGTGAGGATGTGTTTATGTACATCATATGCAGACCATAAGAGGGATTTAGATTCTCCAGAATCTGACACCCTCTTCTGGAGTGTCTGAACAGCTACAGTGTACTTATATCTAATAATAAATAAATAAATAAATAAATAAATAAATAAATAAATAAATAAATAAACAAACATCTTTTTTTAAAAAAGGATAAGAAAGAAAGAAACACCAGGCAGGCCTGAAATCCTTATCACTGTTTGTCTGCCTGTCCGTCTGATCCCCTGGAACTGGAGATGGGCCACCTTTTAGGTGCTGGTAGTTGATCCCAGTTTCTCTGGAAGAGGAGACAATGCTGTTAATTGTTGAGTCCTTTCAGTGGCCCCACCTATTTATAATTTTTAGACGTATATGTGAGGCTGTGTTTATGTACATCATATTCAGACCATAAGAGGGATTTAGATTCTCTAGAATATGACACCCTCTTCTGGAGTGTCTGAAGACGGCTACAGTGTACTTATATCTAATAAATAAATAAATAAATAAATAAATAAATAAATAAATAAATAAACAATTTTTAAAAAGTATAAGAAATAAAGAAAGACCAGGCAGGCCTGCCATCCTTATCTCTGTCTCTCTGTCTGTCTGTCTGTCTGTCTGTCTGATCCACTGGAACTGGAGATGGGCCACCATAAGGTGCTGGTAGTTTATCCCAGGTTCTCTGAAAGAGGAGACAATGCTGTTAATTGTTGAGCCCTCTCAGTGGTCCCATACATCTTTAAATTTTTAGAAGTATATGCGAGGCTCTGTTTATGTACATCATATGCAGACCATAAGAGGGATTTAGATTCTCCAGAATCTGACACCCTCTTCTGGAGTGTCTGAAAGCAGCTACAGTGTACATATATCTAATAAATACATAAATAAATATATAAATAAACATTTTTTTTAAAGGATAAGAAAGAAAGAAAGACCAGGCAGGCCTGCCATCCTTATCACTGTCTGTATGTCTGTCTGTCTGATCCCCTGGAACTGGAGATGGGCCACCATATAGTTGCTGGTAGTTGATCCCAGGTACTCTGGAAGAGGAGACAATGCTGTTAATTGTTGAGCTTTTAGAGTGGCCCCACCCTTCTTTAAATTTTTAGAAGTATATGTGAGGCTGTGTTTATGTACATCATATGCATACCATAAGTGGGATTTAGATTCTCCAGAATATGACACTCTCTTCTGGAGTGTCTGATCAGCTACAGGGTACTTATATCAAATAATAAATAAATAAATAAATAAATAAATAAACATTTTTTTAAAAAAAAGAATAAGAAAGAAAGACCAGGCAGGCCTGCCATCCTTATCACTGTCTGTCTCTCTGTCTGTCTGATCCCCTGGAACTGGAGATGGGCCACCTTTTAGGTGCTGGTAGTTGATCCCAGGTTCTCTGGAAGAGGAGACAATGCTGTTAATTGTTGAGTGCTTTTAGTGGCCCCACCTATTTATAATTTTTAGAAGTATATGTGAGGCTGTGTTTATGTACATCATATTCAGACCATAAGAGGGATTTAGATTCTCTAGAATCTGACACCCTCTTCTGGAGTGTCTGAAGACGGCTACAGTGTACTTATATCTAATAAAAAATAAATAAATAAAGAAAGAAATAAATAAACACTTTTTAAAAAGTATAAGAAATAAAGAAAGACCAGGCAGGCCTGCCATCCTTATCTCTGTCTCTCTGTCTGTCTGTCTGTCTGTCTGATCCATTGGAACTGGAGATGGGCCACCATTAGGTGCTGGTAGTTTATCCCAGGTTCACTGAAAGAGGAGACAATGCTGGTACTTGTTGAGTCCTCTCATTGGCCCCACACATCTTTAAATTTTTAGAAGTATATGTGAGGCTGTGTTTATGTACATCATATTCAGACCATAAGAGGGATTTAGTTTCTCCAGAATCTGACACCCTCTTCTGGGGTGTCTGAAGTCAGCTACAGTGTACTTATATCTAATAAATACATAAATAAATATATAAATACACATTTTTTTGAAAAGGATAAGAAAGAAAGAATGACCAGGCAGGCCTGCCATACTTATCACTGTCTGTATGTCTGTCTGTCTGATCCCCTGGAACTGGAGAAGGGCCACCATATAGTCGCTGGTAGCTGATCCCAAGTACTCTGGAAGAGGAGACAATGCTGTTAATTGTTGAGCTTTTAGAGTGGCCCAAACCTTCTTTAAATTTTTAGAATTATATGTGAGGCTGTGTTTATGTACATCATATGCAGACCATAAGAGGGATTTAGATTCTCCAGAATCTGACACCCTCTTCTGGAGTGTCTGAACAGCTACAGTGTACTTATATCTAATAATAAATAAATAAATAAATAAATAAATATATAAATAAAAAATAAATAAACATTTTTTTAAAAAGGATAAGAAAGAAAGAAAGACCAGGCAGGCCTGCCATCGTTATCACTGTCTGTATGTCTGTCTGTCTGATCCCCTGGAACTGGAGATGGGCCACCATATAGTTGCTGGTAGTTGATCCCAGGTACTCTGGAAGAGGAGACAATGCTGTTAATTGTTGAGCTTTTAGAGTGGTCCCACCCTTCTTTAATTTTTAGAAGTATATGTGAGGCTGTGTTTATGTACATCATATGCAGACCATAAGAGGAATTTAGATTCTCCAGAATCTGACACCCTCTTCTGGAGTGTCTGAAGACAGCTACAGTGTACTTATATCTAATAAATACATAAATAAATAAATAAATAAATAAATAAATAAATAAATAAACAATTTTTAAAAAGTATAAGAAATAAAGAAAGACCAGGCAGGCCTGCCATCCTTATCTCTGTCTCTCTGTCTGTCTGTCTGTCTGTCTGATCCACTGGAACTGGAGATGGGCCACCATAAGGTGCTGGTAGTTTATCCCAGGTTCTCTGAAAGAGGAGACAATGCTGTTAATTGTTGAGCCCTCTCAGTGGCCCCACACATCTTTAAATTTTTAGAAGTATATGCGAGGCTGTGTTTATGTACATCATATGCAGACCATAAGAGGGATTTAGATTCTCCAGAATCTGACACCCTCTTCTGGAGTGTCTGAAAGCAGCTACAGTGTACATATATCTAATAAATACATAAATAAATATATAAATAAACATTTTTTTTAAAGGATAAGAAAGAAAGAAAGACCAGGCAGGCCTGCCATCCTTATCACTGTCTGTATGTCTGTCTGTCTGATCCCCTGGAACTGGAGATGGGCCACCATATAGTTGCTGGTAGTTGATTCCAGGTACTCTGGAAGAGGAGACAATGCTGTTAATTGTTGAGCTTTTAGAGTGGCCCCACCCTTCTTTAAATTTTTAGAAGTATATGTGAGGCTGTGTTTATGTACATCATATGCATACCATAAGTGGGATTTAGATTCTCCAGAATATGACACTCTATCTGGAGTGTCTGATCAGCTACAGGGTACTTATATCAAATAATAAATAAATAAATAAATAAATAAATAAACATTTTTAAAAAAAAAAAGAATAAGAAAGAAAGACCAGGCAGGCCTGCCATCCTTATCACTGTCTGTCTCTCTGTCTGTCTGATCCCCTGGAACTGGAGATGGGCCACCTTTTAGGTGCTTGTAGTTGATCCCAGGTTCTCTGGAAGAGGAGACAATGCTGTTAATTGTTGAGTGCTTTCAGTGGCCCCACCTATTTATAATTTTTAGAAGTATATGTGAGGCTGTGTTTATGTACATCATATTCAGACCATAAGAGGGATTTAGATTCTCTAGAATCTGACACCCTCTTCTGGAGTGTCTGAAGACGGCTACAGTGTACTTATATCTAATAAAAAATAAATAAATAAATAAAGAAATAAATAAACACTTTTTAAAAAGTATAAGAAATAAAGAAAAACCAGGCAGGCCTGCCATCCTTATCTCTGTCTCTCTGTCTGTCTGTCTGTCTGTCTGTCTGATCCACTGGAACTGGAGATGGGCCACCATAAGGTGCTGGTAGTTTATCCCAGGTTCACTGAAAGAGGAGACAATGCTGTTACTTGTTGAGCCCTCTCATTGGCCCCACACATCTTTAAATTTTTAGAAGTATATATGAGGCTGTGTTTATGTACATCATATGCAGACCATAAGAGGGATTTAGTTTCTCCATAATCTGACACCCTCTTCTGGGGTGTCTGAAGACAGCTACAGTGTACTTATATCTAATAAATACATAAATAAATATATAAATAAACATTTTTTTGAAAAGGATAAGAAAGAAAGAATGACCAGGCAGGCCTGCCATACTTATCACTGTCTGTATGTCTGTCTGTCTGATCCCCTGGAACTGGAGAAGGGCCAACATATAGTCGCTGGTAGTTGATCCCAGGTACTCTGGAAGAGGAGACAATGCTGTTAATTGTTGAGCTTTTAGAGTGGCCCAACCCTTCTTTAAATTTTTAGAATTATATGTGAGGCTGTGTTTATGTACATCATATGCAGACCATAAGAGGGATTTAGATTCTCCAGAATCTGACACCCTCTTCTGGAGTGTCTGAACAGCTACAGTGTACTTATATCTAATAATTAATGAATAAATAAATAAATAAATAAATACATAAATAAAAAATAAATAAACATTTTTTTTAAAAGGATAAGAAAGAAAGAAAGACCAGGCAGGCCTGCCATCCTTATCACTGTCTGTATGTCTGTCTGTCTGATCCCCTGGAACTGGAGATGGGCCACCATATAGTTGCTGGTAGTTGATCCCAGGTACTCTGGAAGAGGAGACAATGCTGTTAATTGTTGAGCTTTTAGAGTGGCCCCACCCTTCTTTAATTTTTAGAAGTATATGTGAGGCTGTGTTTATGTACATCATATGCAGACCATAAGAGGAATTTAGATTCTCCAGAATCTGACACCCTCTTCTGGAGTGTCTGAAGACAGCTACAGTGTACTTATATCTAATAAATACATAAATAAATAAATAAATAAATAAACATATTTTTAAAAAGGATAAGAAAGAAAGAAAGACCAGGCAGGCCTGCCATCCTTATCACTATCTGTATGTCTGTCTGTCTGATCCCCTGGAACTGGAGATGGGCCACCATATAGTTGCTGGTAGTTGATCACAGGTACTCTGGAAGAGGAGACAATGCTGTTAATTGTTGAGCTTTTAGAGTGGCCCCACCCTTCTTTAAATTTTTAGAAGTATATGTGAGGCTGTGTTTATGTACATCATATGCAGACCATAAGAGGGATATTGATTCTCCAGAATCAGACACCCTCTTCTGGAGTGTCTGAAGACAGCTACAGTGTACTTATATCTAATAAATACATAAATAAATAAATAAATAAAAAAACAAACATTTTTTAAAAGGGATAAGAAAGAAAGAAAAACCAGGCAGGCCTGCCATCCTTGTCTGTCCTTCTCTCTGTCTGTCTGTCTTGCCTAGCCCCTTGAGTAGCCTAGCCTAGTCCCTTGCCTTGACTAGCCCAGCCCCTTGCCTAGCCTAGCCCAGCCCTGCCTTGCCTAGCCCTGCCTATCCCTGTCTTTAACCAGGCTGGCCTCGAACTCAGAAACTGACTGCCTCTGCCTCCAGAGTGCTCTCATTAAGAGCTCGAGCCACCACTGACTGTTAGGTTTTCTAAGTCTTACATAGGTATGGTCTGCTTCTCAGCTGTGAAACCCTAATTAACACATGTAGTCTGTCCTAGGTCAGCCATAGCTACAGACTGAGGCCTTTTCTAAAACAAAACAAAAGAAAACAAAAAATAGAAATAATAAAATAAATAAATTAAGCAACCACATGATATCTTTTCTTTCTTTCAATGATACTCAGAGCTTGAAGCAGTTCACCCATGAGACCTCAGCTCCGGACATTGAGTCTCTTTCCCTAACAAGTATTATGGCTGAACCTGAGGGGTTCTACTGCTGATTTGTGTCCCCCACTTTAAAAAAATAGTTGTTTTCAAATGCTGCAGGTTCTTAGCCCTGTTCCTTGTTACAGTTGAGTCACAGCCCTGAAAGTTCAGTGGTAGTTAAAGGCACTGAGAAGGGCTTCCTATAGACATCAAAGACCAAGTCTTTGTTTTTAAAAATTTAATCTGGATTCCCCAACCCCCTGGCATCCTTAGAATTCCTAGAAAGGAAGGCAGGGACCTGGGCAGAAGTGTGCAAGGCTACTGGTGTTTGTAAGTGGTAACAGAAAGCTTTCTCTTGTTGGTACCCTACCCCAAGTTACACTGTCACTTCTTTTTCCTAGTTGTTGTTTTGTCGGTTTGTATTCTCAACATAGACCCTTTTCCTTCCTAACCTTGGCTGTCCTGAACCTTACTGTCCTTGAACTCAATGATTTGCCTGTCTTGCTGGGATGAAACTGTGAGCTACCATCCAGAAGGAAGCACCCTGCTGAGGTTAGATTGGGGTCTCTCCCATTTTCCTCTATGAACATGCATATGGCAGGCCTGTTCTTTCTTTTTTACTTTTCCTTTTCTTTTTAAAGATTTATTTATTTATTATATTTAAGTATGCTGTAGCTATCTTCAGACAGTCCAGAAGAGGGTGTCTGCATATGATGTATATAAACACAGCCTCACATATACTCAAAAAAAAAAAAAGAAAGAAAGATGTGGCTACAGAGAGGGCTCAACAATTAAGAGCATTGTCTCCTCTTCCAGAGAAAATGTGCACAATTACCAGTATTATATATGGTGGCCCATCTCCAGTTCCAGGGGATCTAATACTCTGTTCTGGAGTCTGTGGGCACAGCATACACATGCAAAACATTCTTACACAATCATTGAGAGAGGAGAGAGAGGGGTTGAGAGAGAGGGGAGGTAATCATACCTCCTGACGAGTTTGAAGACCTGAGCTTCATCACTCACACAAATAAATAAATGCAAAATATTTTTTTATAAATAAACTCTGCCATTGCCCTTTAAAAATTCCTAGAAAACAAGTTTTATAAGCAACAGTTATATTTACTATATCTAAAGGACAGTCATGAGCATATTCAATAAATAGAAAAAGGCCTGTTAGTCTTAGAAATGGAAAAGACAAACCAAGAAAGGTTTGCAATTACATAATGAGGCAGCTCAGCCCAGCTCTAAGGTTGGAAATAAGACTCGAGAATAGGATACACCTGAAGACAGCCAGCCATTGTTTTTTGTTTTGGAGGCTGAAAGGATACACCTGAAGACAGCCAATGCTGTGTGATGGTGATCTGGTATTTTTTTTTTTTAATTTTTAAAAACTTTAACACTTTTTATAAAACTTTTACAAAAACTTTTTATTATAAACTTTTCTTTCTTTCTTTCTTTCTTTCCTCACCCTAGCCCCTACCCTAGCCCTGTCTTTCACCAGGGTGGCCTCAAACTCAGAAACTGACTGCCTCTGCCTACAGAGTGCTCTCATTAAGAGCTTGAGCCACCACTGAATGTAGGGTTTTCTAAGCCTTACCTTGCTCTTGGTGTCTGTTCCCAGCTGTGAAACCCTAATTAACACAAGTAGGCAGTCCTGGGTCAGCCAGAGCTACAGACTGAGGACTTCTCTAAAAACAAATAAAACAAAACAAAACAACAAATAGAAATAATAAAATACATAAATTAAGCAACCACAGCATAGCTTTTCTCTATCTAGGTGGTACTCAGAAATTCCAGCAGTTGGCCTGTGACACCTCAGCTCAGTATATGTGAGGCTGTGTTTATGTACATCATATGCAGATCATAAGAGGGATTTACATTCTCCAGAATCTGACACCCTCCTCTGGAGTGTCTAAAGAAAGCTACAGTGTACTTATATCTAAGAAATACATAAATAAATAAATAAATAAATAAATAAATAAATAAATAAATAAATATTTTTTAAAAAGGATAAGAAAGAAAGAAAGACCAGGCAGGCCTGCCATCCTTATCTCTGTCTGTCTGTCTGATCCCGTGGAACTGGAGATGGGCCACCTTGTAGGTTCTGGTAGTTGATCCCACGTTCTCTGGAAGAGGAGACAATGCTGTTAATTGTTGAGCCCTTTCAGTGGCCCCACCCATTTTTAATTTTTAGAAGTATATGTGAGGCTGTGTTTATGTACATCTTATTCAAACCATAAGAGGGATTTAGATTCTCCAGAATCTGACACCCTCTTCTGGAGTGTCTGAAGACGGCTACAGTGTACTTATATCTAATAAATACATAAATAAATGAATAAATAAATAAATAAACATTTTTTAAAAAGTATAAGAAATAAAGTAAGACCAGGCAGGCCTGCCATCCTTATCTCTGTCTCTCTGTCTGTCTGTCTGTCTGATCCACTGGAACTGGAGTTGGGCCACCATAAGGTGCTGGTAGTTTATCCCAGGTTCTCTGAAAGAGGAGACAATGCTGTTAATTGTTGAGCCCTCTCAGTGGCCCCACACATCTTTAAATTTTTAGAAGTATATGTGAGGCTTTGTTTATGTACATCATATGCAGACCATAAGAGGGATTTAGATTCTCCAGACTCTGACACCCTCTTCTGGAGTGTCTGAAGACAGCTACAGTGTACTTATATCTAATAAATACATAAATAAATATATAAATAAACATTTTTTTAAAAAGGATAAGAAAGAAAGAAAGACCAGGCAGGCCTGCCATCCTTAGCACTGTCTGTATGTCTGTCTGTCTGATCCCCTGGAACTGGAGATGGGCCACCATATAGTTGCTGGTAGTTGATCCCAGGTACTCTGGAAGAGGAGACAATGCTGTTAATTGTTGAGCTTTTAGAGTGGCCCCACCCTTCTTTAAATTTTTAGAAGTATATGTGAGGCTGTGTTTATGTACATCATATGCAGACCATAAGAGGGATTTAGATTCTCCAGAATCTGACACCCTCTTCTGTAGTGTCTAAACAGCTACAGTGTACTTATATCTACTAAATAAATAAATAAATAAATAAATAAACATTTTTTAAAAAGGATAAGAAAGAAAGACCAGGCAGGCCTGCCATCCATATCTCTGCCTGTCTGTCTGTCTGTCTATCTGATCCCCGGGAACTGGAGATGGGCCACCATATAGTTGCTGGTAGTTGATCCAAGGTTCTCTGGAAGAGGAGACAATGCTCTTAATTGTTGAGCCCTTTCAGTGGCCGCACACTTCTTTAAATATTTAGAAGTATATGTGAGGCTGTGTATATGTACATCATATTCAAATTATAAGAGGATTTAGATTCTCCAGAATCTGACACCCTCTACTGGAGTGTCTGAAGACAGCTACAGTGTACTTATATCTAATAAATACATAAATAAATAAATAAACATTTTTTAAAAAGGATAAGAAAGAAAGTATACCAGGCAGGCCTGCCATCCTTATCTCTGTCTGTCTGTCTGTCTGTCTGATCCCCTGGAACTGGAGATGGGCTACCATATAGTTGCTGGTAGTTGATCCCAGGTTCTCTGGAAGAGGAGACAATGCTGTTAATTGTTGAGCCCTATCAGTGGCCCTACCCATCTTTAAATTTTTAGAAGTGTATGTGAGGCTGTGTTTATGTACATCATATGCAGACCAGAAGAGGGATTTAGATTCATCAGAATCTGACACCCTCTTCTGGAGTGTCTGAAGACAGGTACAGTGTACTTATATCTAATAAATACATAAATAAATACAATTTTTTTAAAAAGTATAAGAAAGAAAGAAAGACCAGGCAGGCCTGCCATCCTTATCCTTGTCTGTCTGTCTGTCTGTCTGATCCCCTGGGAGTGGAGATGGGCCACCATATAGTTGCAGGTAGTTGATCCCAGGTTCTCTGTAAGAGGAGATAATGCTGTTAATTGCTGAGCCCTTTCAGTGGCCCCCCCACCTTTAAATTTTAAGAAGTAAACGTGAGGCTGTGTTTATGTACATCATATGCAGACCATAAGAGGGATTTAGATTCTCCAGAATCTGATACCTTCTTCTGGAGTGTCTGAAGACGGCTACAGTGTACTTATATCTAATAAACATATAAATAAATAAATAAACATTTTTTAAAAAGGATAAGAAAGAAAGAAAGACCAGGCAGGCCTGCCATCCTTATCTCTGTCAGTCTGTCTGTCTGTCAGTCTGTCTGATCCCTTGGAACTGGAGATGGGCCACCATATAGTTGCAGTTAGTTGATCCCAGGTTCTCTGGAAGAGGAGACAATGCTGTTAATTGTTGAGCCCTTTCAGTGGCTCCAACTATCTTTAAATTTTTAGAAGTATATGTTAGGCTGTGTTTATGTACATCATATGCAGACCATAAGAGGGATTTAGATTCTCCAGAATCTGACACCCTCTTCTGGAGTGTGTGAAGACAACTACAGTGTACTTATATCTAATAAATACATATATAAATAAATATAAATAAATAAATAAACATTATTTTAAAAGGATAATAAAGAAAGAAAGACCAGGCAGGCCTGCCATCCTAATCTCTGTCTGTCTGTCTGTCTGTCTGATCCCCTGGAACTGGAGATGGGCCACCTTGTAGTTGCTGGTAGTTGATCCCAGGTTCTCTGGAAGAGGAGACAATGCTGTTAATTGTTGAGCCCTTTCAGTGGCCCCACCCATTTTTAATTTTTAGAAGTATATGTGAGGCTGTGTTTATGTACATCATATGCAGACCATAAGAGGGATTTAGATTCTCCAGAATCTGAGACCCTCTTCTGGAGTGTCTGAAGACAGCTACAGTGTACTTATATCTAATAAATACATAAATAAATATATAAATAAACATTTTTTTAAAAAGGATAAGAAACAAAGAAAGACCAGGCAGGCCTGCCATCCTTTTCACTGTCTGTATGTCTGTCTGTCTGATCCCCTGGAACTGGAGATGGGCCACCATATAGTTGCTGGTAGTTGATCCCAGGTCCTCTGGAAGAGGAGACAGTGCTGTTAATTGTTGAGCCCTTTCAGTGGCCCCACCCATCTTTAAATTTTTAGAAGTATATGTGAGGCTGTGTTTATGTACATCATATGCAGACCATAAGAGGGATATAGATTCTCCAGAATCTGACACCCTCTTCGGGAGTGTTTGAAGACAGCTACAGTGTACTTACATCTAATAAATACATACTTAAATTAATAAACATTTTTTTAAAAAGGATAAGAAAGAATGAAAGACCAGGTAGGCCTGCTATCCTTAACTCTATCTGTCTGTCTGTCTGTCTGTCTGATCCCCTGGAACTGGAGATGGGCCACCATATAGTTGCTGGTAGTTGATCCCATGTTCTCTATAAGAGTAGACAATGCTGTTAATTGTTGATCCCTTTCATTGGCCCCACACATATTTAAATTTTTAGAAGTAAATGTGAGGCTGTGTTTATGTACATCATATGCAGACCATAAGAGGGATATAGATTCTCCAGAATCTGACACCCTCTTCTGGAGTGACTGAAGACAGCTACATTGTACTTATATCTAATAAATACATAAATAAATAAATAAACATTTTTTAAAAAGAATAAGAAAGAAAGAAAGACCAGGCAGGCCTGCCAACTTGTCTGTCTGTCTGTCTGTCTGTCTATCTGTCAGATACCCTGAAACTGGAGATGGGCCACCATATAGTTGCTGGTAGTTGATCCCAGGTTCTCTGGAAGAGGAGACAATGCTGTTAATTGTTGAGCCCTTTCAGTGGCCCCACCCATCTTTAAATTTTTAGAAGTATATGTGAGGCTGTGTTCATGTACATCATATGCAGACCATATGAGGGATATTGATTCTCCAGAATCTGACACCCTCTTCTGGAGAGTCTGAAGACAGCTACAGTGTACTTACATCTAATAAATACATAAATAAATAAATAAATAAATGAATAAATGAATAAATAAATAAATTAATTAATAAACATTTTTTAAAAAGGATAAGAAAGAAAGAAAAATCAGGCAGGCCTTCCATCCTTATCTCTGTCTGTCTGTCTGTCTGTCTTATCCCCTGGAACTTGAGATGGGCCACCATATAGTTGCAGGTAGTTGATCCCACGTTCTCTGGAAGAAGAGACAATGCTGTTAATTGTTGAGCCCTTTCAGTGGGCCCACCCATCTTTAAATTTTTAGAAATATATGTGAGGCTGTGTTTATGTATATCATATGCAGACCATAAGAGGAATTTAGATTCTCCAGAAGATGACACCCTCTTTTAGAGCGTCTGAAAACAGCTACCTTGTACTTAAATCTAATAAATACATACTTAAATTAATAAACATTTCTTAAAAGTATAAGAAAGAAAGAAAGACCAGGCAGGCCTCCATCCTTATCTCTGTCAGTCTGTCTGTCTGTCTGTCTGATCCCTTGGAACTGGAGATGGGCCACCATAAGGTGCTGGTAGTTTATCCCAGGTTCTCTGAAAGAGGAGACAATGCTGTTAATTGTAGAGCCCTCTCAGTGGCCCCACACATCTTTAAATTTTTAGAAGTATATGTGAGGCTGTGTTTATGTACATCATATGCAGACCATAAGAGGGATTTAGATTCTCCACAATCTGACACCCTCTTCTGGAGTGTCTGAAGACAGCTACAGTGTACTTATATCTAATAAATACATGAATAAATATATAAATAAACATTTTTTTTAAAAAGATAAGAAAGAAAGAAAGACCAGGCAGGCCTGCCATCCTTATCACTGTCTGTATGTCTGTCTGTCTGATCCCCTGGAACTGGAGATGGGCCACCATATAGTTGCTGGTAGTTGATCCCAGGTACTCTGCAAGAGGAGACAATGCTGTTAATTGTTGAGCCCATTCAGTGGCGCCACCCATCTTTAAATATTTAGAGGTATATGTGAGGCTGTGTTTATGTACATCATATGCAGACCATAAGAGGGATTTAGATTCTCCAGAATCTGACACCCTCTTCTGGAGTGTCTGAAGACAGCTATAGTGTACTTATATCTAATAAATAAATAGATAAATAAATAAATAAATAAATAAATAAACATTTTTTAAAAAGTAAAAGAAAGAAAGAAAGACCAGGCAGGCCTGCCATCCATATCTCTGTCTGTCTTTCTGTCTGTCTATCTGATCCCCGGGAACTGGAGATGGGCCACCATATAGTGCTGGTAGTTGATCCAAGGTTCTCTGGAAGAGGAGACAATTCGGTTAATTGTTGAGCCCTTTCAGTGGCCCCACACTTCTTTAAATATTTAGAAGTTTATGTGAGGCTGTGTTTATGTACATCATATTCAGATTATAAGAGGATTTAGATTCTCCAGAATCTGACACCCTCTACTGGAGTGACTGAAGACAGCTACAGTGTACTTATATATAATAAATAAATAAATAAATAAATAAATAAACATTTTTTTAAAAAGGATAAAAAAGAAAGAAAGACCAGGCAGGCCTGCCATCCTTATCACTGTCTGTATGTCTGTTTGTCTGATCCCCTGGAACTGGAGATGGGCCACCATATAGTTGCTGGTAGTTGATCCCAGGTACTCTGGAAGAGGAGACAATGCTGTTAATTGTTGAGCCCTTTCAGTGGCGCCACCCATCTTTAAATATTTAGAGGTATATGTGAGGCTGTGTTTATGTACATCATATGCAGACCATAAGAGGGATTTAGATTCTCCAGAATCTGACACCCTCTTCTGGAGTGTCTGAAGACAGCTACAGTGTACTTATATCTAATAAATAAATAGATAAATAAATAAATAAATAAATAAACATTTTTTAAAAAGTATAAGAAAGAAAGAAAGACCAGGCAGGCCTGCCATCCATATCTCTGTCTGTCTGTCTGTCTGTCTATCTGATCCCCGGGAACTGGAGATGGGCCACCATATAGTGCTGGTAGTTGATCCAAGGTTCTCTGGAAGAGGAGACAATTCGGTTAATTGTTGAGCCCTTTCAGTGGCCCCACACTTCTTTAGATATTTAGAAGTTTATGTGAGGCTGTGTTTATGTACATCATATTCAGATTATAAGAGGATTTAGATTCTCCAGAATCTGACACCCTCTACTGGAGTGACTGAAGACAGCTACAGTGTACTTATATATAATAAATAAATAAATAAATAAATAAATAAATAAATAAATAAATAAACATTTTTTAAAAAGGATAAGAAAGAAAGAAAGACCAGGCAGGCCTGCCATCCTTATCACTGTCTGTATGTCTGTCTGTCTGATCCCCTGGAACTGGAGATGGGCCACCATATAGTTGCTGGTAGTTGATCCCAGGTACTCTGGAAGAGGAGACAATGCTGTTAATTGTTGAGCCCTTTGAGTGGCGCCACCCATCTTTAAATATTTTGAGGTATATGGGAGGCTGTGTTTATGTACATCATATGCAGACCATAAGAGGGATTTAGATTCTCCAGAATCTGACACCCTCTTCTGGAATGTCTGAAGACAGCTACAGTGTACTTATATCTAATAAATACATAAATAAATAAATAAATAAATAAATAAATAAACATTTTTTAAAAAGGATAAGAAAGAAAGTAAGACCAGGCAGGCCTGCCATCCTTATCTCTGTCTGTCTGTCTGTCTGTCTGTCTGATCCCCTGGAACTGGAGATGGGCCACCATATAGTTGCTGGTAGTTGATCCCAGGTTCTCTGGAAGAGGAGACAATGCTGTTAATTGTTGAGCCCTTTCAGTGGCCCCATCCATTTTTAATTTTTAGAAGTATATGTGATGCTTATGTACATTATATGTTTATGTACATTATATTCAGACCATAAGAGGGATTTAGATACTCTAGAATCTGTCACCCTCTTCTGGAGTGTCTGAAGACGGCTACAGTGTACTTATATCTAATACATACATACATAAATAAATAAATAAATAAATAAACATTTTTTAAAAAGTATAAGAAATAAAGAAAGACCAGGCAGGCCTGCCATCCTTATCTCTCTCTCTCTGTCTGTCTGTCTGTCTGATCCACTGGAACTGGAGATGGGCCACCATAAGGTGCTGGTAGTTTATCCCAGGTTCTCTGAAAGAGGAGACAATGCTGTTAATTGTTGAGCCCTCTCAGTGGCCCCACACATCTTTAAATTTTTAGAAGTTTATGTGAGGCTGTGTTTATGTACATCATATGCAGACCATAAGAGGGATTTAGATTCTCCACAATCTGACACCCTCTTCTGGAGTGTCTGAAGACAGCTACAGTGTACTAATATCTAATAAATACATAAATAAATATATAAATAAACATTTTTTAAAAAGGATAAGAAAGAAAGAAAGACCAGGCAGGCCTGCCATTTTTATCACTGTCTGTATGTCTGTCTGTCTGATCCCCTGGAACTGGAGATGGGCCACCATATAGTTGCTGGTAGTTGATCCCAGGTACTCTGGAAGAGGAGACAATGCTGTTAATTGTTGAGCTTTTAGAGTGGCCACACTCTTCTTTAAATTTTTAGAAGTATATGTGAGGCTGTGTGGGGCCACTGAAAGTCACATAGAGAGACAGAGAGAGACAGAGAGAGACAGAGAGAGACAAAGAAAGACAGAGAGAGACATAGAGAGACAGAGAGATACATTGAGAGAGACAGAGAGACAGAGAGAGACACAGAGAGAGACACAGAGAGACACAGAGAGAGACACACAGAGAGACAGAGACAGACAGAGAGAGACAGAGAGAGACAGAGATAGAGACAGAGAGAGACAAAGAGAGACAGAGAGACAGAGAGAGAGACAGAGAGAGACAGAGAAAGACAGAGTGAGACAGAGAGAGACACAGAGAGAGACAGAGATACACAGAGTGAGAAAGAGAGAGACACAGAGAGAGACAGAGAGAGAGACAGAGAGAGACAGAGAGAGACAGAGTGAGACAGAAAGAGACACAGAGAGAGACAGAGAGAGACAAAGAAAAACACAGAGAGACAGAGAGAGACAGAGAGAGACAGAGAGAGACAGAGAGAGAGACAGAGAGAGACAGAGAGAGACAAAGAAAAACACAGAGAGAGACAGAGAGAGACAGAGAGATACAGAGAGAGTCAGAGAGACAGAGAGAGACAGAGAGAGACAAAGAAAGACACAGAGAGAGACAGAGAGAGACAGAGAGATACAGAGAGAGAGACAGAGAGAGACAGAAAGATACAGAAGGACAGAGAGAGACAGAGAGAGACAGAGAGACAGAGATAGAGACAGAGAAAGACAGAGAGAGACACAGAGAGAGACTGAGGGAGACAGAGAGAGAGACAGAGAGAGACATAGAAGAGACAAAGAAAGACACAAGAGAGACAGAGAGAGTCAGACATAGAGACAAAGAAAGACAGAGGGAGACACTGAGAGAGAGAGACAGAGAGAGACAGAGAGATACAGACAGAGAGACAAAGAGAGACAGCGAGAGACAGAGAGAAAGAGAGAGACAGAGAGAGTCAGAGAGAGACAGAGATAGAGACAGAGAGAGACAGAGAGAGGGACAGAGAGAGACAGAGACAGAGTGAGAAATACAGAGAGAGACAGAGTTAGAGAGAGAGACAGAGAGAGACAGAGACAGAGACAGAGAGAGAGACAGAGAGAGACAGAGTGAGACACAGAAAGAGAGAGACAGAGAGAGACAAAGAAAGACACAGAGAGAGACATAGAGAGACAGAGAGATACATTGAGAGAGACAGAGAGAGACAGAGAGAGACAGAGATAGAGACAGAGAGAGACAGAGAGAGACACAGAGAGAGACACAGAGACACAGAGAGACACAGAGAGAGACACAGAGAGACACAGAGAGAGACAGAGATAGACATAGACAGACAGAGACAGACAGAGAGAGACAGAGAGAGACAGAGATAGAGACAGAGAGAGACAGAGAGTGAGACAGAGAGAGACAGAGAGAGAGACACCGAAAGACAGAGAGAGACAGAGAGAGACAATGAAAGACACAGAGAGAGACTAAGAGAGACAGAGAGAGACAGAGAGAGACAGAGAGAGACAGAGAGAGACAAAAAAAGACACAGAGAGAGACAGAGAGCGATATAGATAGAGAAAAAGAAAGACAGAGAGAGACACAGAGAGAGAGACAGAGAGAGACAGAGAGATACAGAGAGAGAGACAAAGAGAGACAGAGAGAGAGACAGAGTACGACAGAGAGAGAGAGAGAGACTGAGAGAGACAAAGAAAGACACAGAGAGAGACAGAGAGAGACAGAGAGATACATTGAGAGAGACAGAGAGAGACAGAGATAGACAGAGAGAGACAGAGAGAGACACAGAGAGAGACAGAGAGACACAGAGAGACACAGAGAGACACAGAGAGAGACAGAGAGAGACACAGAGAGACACAGAGAGAGACACAGAGAGACACACAGAGAGACAGAGAGAGAGACAGAGAGAGACAGAGAGAGACAGACAGAGACAGACAGAGAGAGACAGAGATAGAGACAGAGAGAGACAGAGAGAGACAGAGAGAGACAGAGAGAGACAGAGAGAGTCAGAGAGAGACAATGAAAGACACAGAGAGAGACAGAGAGAGACAGAGAGATACAGAGAGAGAGACAGAGAGAGACATAAAGTGTCAGAAGGACAGAGAGAGACAGAGATAGAGACAGAGAAAGACAGAGAGAGACACAGAGAGAGACAGAGAAAGACAGAGAGAGACAGAGAGTGAGACAGAGAGAGACAGAGAGAGACAAAGAAAGACACAGAGAGAGACAGAGCGAGACAGAGATAGAGACAGAGAAAGAAAGAGAGAGACACATAGAGAGAGACAGAGAGAGACAGAGAGATACAGAGAGAGAGACAGAGAGAGACAGAGAGAGACAGAGAGAAAGAGAGAGACAGAGAGAGTCAGAGAGAGACAGAGATAGAGACAGAGAGAGACAGAGACAGAGTGAGAAAGACAGAGAGAGACAGAGATAGAGAGAGAGACAGAGAGAGACACAGAGAGAGACAGAGAGAGACAAAGAAAGACAGAGAGAGACATAGAGAGACAGAGAGATACATTGAGAGAGACAGAGAGACACAGAGAGACACACAGAGAGACAAAGACAGACAGAGAGAGACAGAGAGAGACCGAGAGAGACAGAGATAGAGACAGAGAAGACAGAGAGAGACAGAGAGACAGAGAGAGAGACAGAGAGAGACAGAGAGAGACAGAGTGAGACAGAGAGAGACACAGAGTGAGACAGAGATACACAGAGTGAGAAAGAGAGAGAGACATAGAGAGAGACAGAGAGAGAGACAGAGAGAGAGACAGAGTGAGAGACAGAGAGAGACAGAGAGAGACAGAGTGAGACAGAGAGAGAAACAGAGAGAGACTGAGAGAGACAAAGAAAAACACAGAGAGACAGAGAGAGACAGAGAGAGACAGAGAGAGAGACAGAGAGAGACAAAGAAAGACACAGACAGAGACATAGACAGAGAGATACATTGAGAGAGACATAGAGAGACAGAGAGAGACAGAGATAGAGACAGAGAGTGACAGAGAGAGACACAGAGAGACACAGAGAGAGACAGAGATAGACATAGACAGACAGAGACAGACAGAGAGAGACAGAGAGAGACAGAGATAGAGACAGAGAGAGACAGAGAGTGAGACAGAGAGAGACAGAGAGAGAGACACCGAAAGACAGAGAGAGACAGAGAGAGACAATGAAAGACACAGAGAGAGACTAAGAGAGACAGAGAGAGACAGAGAGAGACAGAGAGAGACAGAGAGAGAGACAGAGAGAGACAGAGAGAGACACAGAGAGACAGAGATAGACATAGACAGACAGAGACAGACAGAGAGAGACAGAGAGAGACAGAGATAGAGACAGAGAGAGACAGAGAGTGAGACAGAGAGAGACACAGAGAGAGAGACCGAAAGACAGAGAGAGACAGAGAGAGACAATGAAAGACACAGAGAGAGACTAAGAGAGACAGAGAGAGACAGAGAGAGAGAGAGAGAGTTAGAGAGAGACACAAAGAGACAGAGAGAGACAGAGAGAAAGAGAGAGACAGAGAGAGTCAGAGAGAGACAGAGATAGAGACAGAGAGAGACAGAGAGAGGGACAGAGAGAGACAGAGACAGAGTGAGAAATACAGAGAGAGACAGAGTTAGAGAGAGAGACAGAGAGAGACAGAGAGAGAGACAGAGACAGAGACAGAGAGAGATACAGAGAGAGACAGAGTGAGACACAGAAAGAGAGAGACAGAGAGAGACAAAGAAAGACACAGAGAGAGACATAGAGAGACAGAGAGATACATTGAGAGAGACATAGAGAGACTGAGAGAGACAGAGATAGAGACAGAGAGAGACACAGAGAGACACAGAGAGAGACAGAGATAGACATAGACAGACAGAGACAGACAGAGAGAGACAGAGAGAGACAGAGATGGAGACAGAGAGAGACAGAGATGGAGACAGAGAGAGACAGAGAGAGAGACACCGAAAGACAGAGAGAGACAGAGAGAGACAATGAAAGACACAGAGAGAGACTAAGAGAGACAGAGAGAGACAGAGAGAGACAGAGAGAGACAAAAAAGACACAGAGAGAGACAGAGAGCGATATAGATAGAGAAAAAGAAAGACAGAGAGAGACACAGAGAGAGAGACAGAGAGAGACAGAGAGATACAGAGAGAGAGACAAAGAGAGACAGAGAGAGAGACAGAGTGAGACAGAGAGAGAGAGACTGAGAGAGACAAAGAAAGACACAGAGAGAGACATAGAGAGACAGAGAGATACATTGAGAGAGACAGAGAGAGACAGAGATAGACAGAGAGACACAGAGAGAGACACAGAGAGAGACAGAGAGACACAGAGAGACACAGAGAGACACAGAGAGAGACAGAGAGAGACAGAGAGAGACACAGAGAGAGACACAGAGAGACACAGAGAGACACAGAGAGATACAGAGAGAGAGACAAAGAGAGACAGAGAGAGACAGAGAGAAAGAGAGAGACAGAGAGAGTCAGAGAGAGACAGAGATAGAGACAGAGAGAGACAGAGAGAGGGACAGAGAGAGACAGAGACAGAGTGAGAAATACAGAGAGAGACAGATTTAGAGAGAGAGACAGAGAGAGACAGAGAGAGAGACAGAGACAGAGACAGAGAGTGAGACAGAGAGAGACAGAGTGAGACACAGAGAGAGAGAGAGACAGAGAGAGACAAAGAAAGACACAGAGAGAGACATAGAGAGACAGAGAGATACATTAAGAGAGACATAGAGAGACAGAGAGAGACAGAGAGAGACAGAGAGAGAGACAGAGAGAGACAGAGAGAGACAGAGAGAGACAGAGAGATAGACAGAGAGAGACAGAGAGAGACAATGAAAGACATAGAGAGAGACAGAGAGACACAGAGAGACACAGAGAGAGAGACAGAGAGAGACAGAAAGAGTCAGAAGGACAGAGAGAGACAGAGAGAGATAGAGATAGGGACAGAGAAAGACAGAGAGAGACACAGAGAGAGACAGAGAAAGACAGAGAGTGAGACAGAGACAGACAGAGAGAGACAAAGGAAGACCCAGAGAAAGACAGAGAGAGACAGAGATAGAGACAGAGAAAGACAGAGAGAGACACAGAGAGAGAGAGACAGAGAGAGACAGAGAGAGACAGAGAGAGACAGAGAGATAAAGAGAGAGAGACAGAGAGAAAGAGAGAGACAGAGAGAGTCAGAGAGAGACAGAGATAGAGACAGAGAGAGACAGAGAGAGGGACAGAGAGAGACAGAGACAGAGTGAGAAAGACAGAGAGAGACAGAGATAGAGAAAGAGAGACAGAGAGAGACACAGAGAGAGACAGAAAGAGACAGAGAGAGACAAAGAAAGACACAGAGAGAGACATAGTGAGACAGAGAGATACATTGAGAGAGACAGAGAGAGACAGAGAGAGACAGAGACACAGAGAGAGACAGAGAGACAGAGAGAGAGACAGAGAGATACAGAGATAGAGACAGAAGGGACAGAGAGAGACAGAGAGAGACCGACAGAGTGACAGATGGAGACAGAGAGAGACAGAGACAGATAGAGTTAGACAGAGAGAGACAGAGAGAGACAGAGAGAGAGAGAGATAGAGAGAGAGACAGAGAGAGACAGAGAGGGACAGAGTGACAGAGAGAGACAGAGAGAGACAGAGATAGAGACAGAGAGATACAGAGTGAGGGACAGAGAGAGACAGAGAGACAGATAGAGACAGAGAGACAGATAGAGACAGAGAGAAACAGAGAGAGACAGAGTGACAGAGAGAGACAGAGAGAGACAGAGACAGAGAAAGAGAGAGAGACAGAGAGAGACAGAGAGAGTCAGATAGACAGAGAGAGACAGAGAGAGACAGTGAGAGACAGAGAGAGACAGAGTGACAGAGAGAGACAGAGAGAGACAGAAATAGAGACAGAGAGAGACAGAGAGAGGGAAAGAGAGAGACAGAGAGAGACAGAGAGAGACAGAGAGAGAGACAGATAGAGACAGAGAGAAACAGAGAGAGACAGAGATAGAGAAAGAGAGAGACAAAGAGAGACATAGAGAGAGAGACAGAGAGAGACAGAGAGAGACAGAGCGAGACAAAGAAAGACACAGAGAAAGACAGAGACAGAGAGATACAGAGATAGAGACAGAGAGTGACAGATAGACAGAGAGAGACAGAGAGAGACAGAGAGAGACAGAGTTACAGAGAGAGACAGAGAGAGACAGAGATAGAGACAGAGAGAGACAGAGAGAGGGAAAGAGAGAGACAGAGAGAGAGAAGGAGAGAGACAGAGAGAGACAGAGAGAGAGACAGAGAGAGACAGAAAGAGTCAGAAGGACAGAGAGAGACAGAGATAGAGACAGAGATAGACAGAGAGAAAGAGAGAGACAGAGAGAGTCAGAGAGAGACAGAGACAGAGTGAGAAAGACAGAGAGAGACAGAGATAGAGAGAGAGACAGAGAGAGACACACAGAGAGACAGAGAGAGACAGAGAGAGACAGAGAGAGACAAAGAAAGACACAGAGAGAGACATAGAGAGACAGAGAGATACATTGAGAGAGACAGAGAGAGCCAGAGAGAGACAGAGAGAGAGATAGAGAGAGACACAGAGAGAGACAGAGAGAGACAGAGAGACAGAGAGAGACAAAGAAAGACACAGAGAGAGACAGAGAGAGACAGAGAGAGAGACAGAGAGAGACAGAGAGAGACAGATAGACAGAGAGAGACAGAGAGAGACAGAGAGAGACAGAGTGACAGAGAGAGACATAGAGAGAAAGAGATAGAGACAGAGAGAGGGAAAGAAAGAGACACACAGAGAGATAGAGACAGAGAGAAACAGAGAGAGACAGAGATAGAGAAAGAGAGAGACAGAGAGAGACATAGAGAGAGTTACAGAGAGAGACAAAGAAAAACACAGAGAGAGACAAAGAGAGACAGAGAGATACAGAGAGAGAGAAAGAGAGAGACAGAGAGAGACATAAAGAGAGAGACAGAGAGAGACAGGGAGAGACAAAGAGAGACAAAGAAAGACACAGAGAGAGACAGAGAGGGACAGAGAGAGACAGAGAGAGACAGAGTGACAGAGAGAGACAGAGAGAAACAGAGATAGAGACAGAGAGAGACAGAGAGAGGAAAAGAGAGAGACAGAGAGAGACAGAGAGAGAGACAGATAGAGACAGAGATAGAGACAGAGAGAGACAGAGAGAGGGAAAGAGAGAGACAGAGAGAGAGAGAGACAGAGAGAGACAGAGAGAGAGACAGATAGAGACAGAGAGAAATAGAGAGAGACAGAGATAGAGAAAGAGAGAGACAGAGAGAGACATAGAGAGAGAGACAGAGAGAGACTTTCCACTTTTTCAGGTTTTCTTGCCATATTCCGGTTCCTTCAGTGTGAGTTTTTAATTTTCTAATTCTTTCAGGGTTTTTTGCCATATTCTGGGTCCTACAGCGTGTATTTTTAATTTTCCAAGTTTTTCAGGGTTACTCAGCATATTTTGGGTCCTACAGTGTGATTTTTTTCATTTTCCACCTTTTTCAGGTTTTCTTGCCAATTTCGGGGTACTTCAGTGTGAGTTTTTAATATTCCACTTTTTACAGGGTTAATCGCCATATTCTGCGTCCTACAGTGTGATTTTTAAATTTTCCACGATTCTCAGGGTTTCTCGCCATATTCAGGTCCTACAGTTTGATTTTTTAATTTTAAACGTTTTTAAGTTTTTTTCGTCATGTTCTGGGTCCTACAGTTTGATATTCTCATTATCCAACTTTTTCAGATTTTCTCAGCATATTCTGGGTCCTACATTGTGAATTTTTAATTTTCCACGTTTTTCAAGGTTTCTTGCCATATTCTGGTCCTATAGTGTGATTTTCTCATTTTCCTCCTTTTTCAGTGTTTCTCGCCATATTCTGGGTCCTACAGTGTGAATATTTAATTTTCCATGTTTTTCATGTTTTCTCGCCATATTCTGGGTCCTTCAGTTTGTGTTTTTAATTTTCCTCGTTTTTCAGGTTTTCTCACCATATTCCCGGACCTTCAGTGTGAATTTTTAATTTTCCATGTTTTTCAGGTTTTTTCGTCATATTCTGGGTCCTAGAGTGTGATTTTCTCATTTCCACGTTTTTTAGGATTTCTCCCCATATTCGGGGTCCTTCAGTGTGAGTTTTTGATTTCCTACTTTTTCAGGGTTTCTCAATATATTCTGGTTCCTACAGCGTGTATTTTATTTTTCCAAGTTTTTCAAGGGTTTCTAGACATATTCTGGGTCCTACAGTGTGAACATTTAATTTTCCATGATTATCAGGGTTTCTCAGCATATTCTGGGTCCTGCAGTGTGATTTTCTCATTTTTCACCTTTTTCAAGTTTTTTCGCTATTCTGGGTTCTACATGTGATTTTCTCATTTTCCACCTTTTTCAGGTTTTCTCGCTATATTCCGGGTCCTTCAGTGTGAATTTTTAATTTTCCACGTTTTTCAGGGTTTCTCGGCATATTCTGTTTCCTGCAGTGTGATTTTCTCATTTTCCAAGTTTTTCAGGTTTTTTCGTAATTCTGGGTCTTACAGTGTGATTTTCTCATTTTTCACCTTTTGCAGGGTTTCTTGCCATATTCTGGGTCCAACAGAGTGTATTTTTAATTTACCACGTTTTTCCGGTTTCTCACCATATTCTGGGTCCAACAGCGCGTATTTTCAATTTTCCACGTTTTTCAGGGTTTCTCGGCATATTCTGGGTCCTAAAGTGTGATTTTCTCATTTTCGAAGTTTTTCAAGTTTTTTCGCAATTCTGGGTCCTACAGTCATTTATTCTCATTTTCCACCTTTTTCAGGTTTTCTCGCCATATTCGGGGTCTTTCAGTGTGAATTTTTAGTTTTTTACTTTTTTCAGGTTTTCTTGCCATATTCTGGGTCATTCAGTGTGAGTTTTTAATTTTACACGTTTTTCAGGTTTTTTCGTCATATTCTGGGTACTACAGTGTGATTTTTCTCATTTTCTCGTTTTTCAGGTTTTCTTGCCATATTCCAGGTCCTTCAGGGTGAATTTTTAATTTTCCATGTTTTTCAGTATTTCTCGCCATATTCTGGGTAATACAGTGTGAATTTTTAATTTTCCACCTTTTTCATGGTTTCTCGCCATATTCTGTGTCCGACAGTGTGAATTTTTAATTTTCATGTTTTTCAGGGTTACTCAGCATATTCTAGGTCCTGCAGTGTGATTTTCTCATTTTCCACGTTTTATAAATTTTTTCGTAATTCTGGGTCCTACAGTGTGATTTTCTCATTTTCCAACTTTTTACAGCCTTTCTAGCCATATTTGGGGTCCTTCAGTGTGAGATTTTAATTTTATAATTTTTCAGGGTTTCTCGACATATTCTGTGTCCTACAGCGTGTATTTTTTATTTTCCATGTTTCTCAGTTTTTTTAAATCATATTCTGAGTCCTAAAGTGTGATCTTCTCATTTCCACGTTTTTCAGGTCTTTCAGTGTGAATTTTTAATTTAACACGTTTTTCAGTATTTCTCGACATATTCTGGGAAATACAGTGTGAATTTTTAATTGCACACTTTTTTATTGGTTTCTCGCCATATTGTGTCCAACAATGTGAATTTTTAATTTTCACTTTTTTCCGTGTTTCTTGGCATATTCTGGGTCCTACAGTGTGAGTTTTTAATTTTCCTCGTTTTTTCAGGTTTTCTCGCCATATTCAGATTTCTTCAGTGTGAATTTTTAATTTTCCACGATTTTCAGGGATTCTCAGCATATTATGGGTCCTGCAGTGTGATTTTCTCATTTTCCACCTTTTTCAGGTTTTCTAGCCATATTCCGGGTCCATCAGTGTGAGTTTATAGTTATCTACTTTTTTCAGGGTTGATTGCCATATTCTGGGTAATACAGTGAGAATTTTCATTGTCCAATTTTTTCATGGTTTCTTGCCATAATCTGGTTCCCCCAGCGTATATTTTTAATTTTCCACGTTTTCAGGGTTTCTCGGCATATTCTGGGTCCTACAGTGTGACTTTCCCATTTTCGACGTTTTTCAATTTTTTTTTTCCAAATCTGGGTTCTATAGTGTGATTAATTCTCATTTTCCATCTTTTTCATGATTTCTCGCTATATTCTGGGTCCTACAGTGTGAGTTTTGAATTTTCCTTGTTTTTTTGGTTTTCTCGCCATATTAGGGGTCCTTCAGTGTGAATTTTTAATTTTCCACGTTTTCTAAGTTTCTCGCCATATACAGTGTGAATTTTTAATTTTCAACTTTTTTCATGATTCTTGCCATATTCTGTGTCCAACAGTGTCAATTTTTAATTTTCACGTTTTTCAGCATTTCTCGGCATATTCTGGGTCCTGCAGTGTGATTTTCTCATTTTCCACTTTTTCAGGTTTTCTTGCCATATTCCGGTTCCTTCAGTGTGAGTTTTTAATTTTCTAATTCTTTCAGGGTTTTTTGCCATATTCTGGGTCCTACAGCGTGTATTTTTAATTTTCCAAGTTTTTCAGGGTTACTCAGCATATTTTGGGTCCTACAGTGTGATTTTTTTCATTTTCCACCTTTTTCAGGTTTTCTTGCCAATTTCGGGGTACTTCAGTGTGAGTTTTTAATATTCCACTTTTTACAGGGTTAATCGCCATATTCTGCGTCCTACAGTGTGATTTTTAAATTTTCCACGATTCTCAGGGTTTCTCGCCATATTCAGGTCCTACAGTTTGATTTTTTAATTTTAAACGTTTTTAAGTTTTTTTCGTCATGTTCTGGGTCCTACAGTTTGATATTCTCATTATCCAACTTTTTCAGATTTTCTCAGCATATTCTGGGTTCTACATTGTGAATTTTTAATTTTCCAAGTTTTTCAAGGTTTCTTGCCATATTCTGGTCCTATAGTGTGATTTTCTCATTTTCCTCCTTTTTCAGTGTTTCTCGCCATATTCTGGGTCCTACAGTGTGAATATTTAATTTTCCATGTTTTTCATGTTTTCTCGCCATATTCTGGGTCCTTCAGTTTGTGTTTTTAATTTTCCTCGTTTTTCAGGTTTTCTCACCATATTCCCGGACCTTCAGTGTGAATTTTTAATTTTCCATGTTTTTCAGGTTTTTTCGTCATATTCTGGGTCCTAGAGTGTGATTTTCTCATTTCCACGTTTTTTAGGATTTCTCCCCATATTCGGGGTCCTTCAGTGTGAGTTTTTGATTTCCTACTTTTTCAGGGTTTCTCAATATATTCTGGTTCCTACAGCGTGTATTTTATTTTTCCAAGTTTTTCAAGGGTTTCTAGGCATATTCTGGGTCCTACAGTGCGAACATTTAATTTTCCATGATTATCAGGGTTTCTCAGCATATTTTGGGTCCTGCAGTGTGATTTTCTCATTTTTCACCTTTTTCAAGTTTTTTCGCTATTCTGGGTTCTACATGTGATTTTCTCATTTTCCACCTTTTTCAGGTTTTCTCGCTATATTCCGGGTCCTTCAGTGTGAATTTTTAATTTTCCACGTTTTTCAGGGTTTCTCGGCATATTCTGTTTCCTGCAGTGTGATTTTCTCATTTTCCAAGTTTTTCAGGTTTTTTCGTAATTCTGGGTCTTACAGTGTGATTTTCTCATTTTTCACCTTTTGCAGGGTTTCTTGCCATATTCTGGGTCCAACAGAGTGTATTTTTAATTTACCACGTTTTTCCGGTTTCTCACCATATTCTGGGTCCAACAGCGCGTATTTTCAATTTTCCACGTTTTTCAGGGTTTCTCGGCATATTCTGGGTCCTAAAGTGTGATTTTCTCATTTTCGAAGTTTTTCAAGTTTTTTCGCAATTCTGGGTCCTACAGTCATTTATTCTCATTTTCCACCTTTTTCAGGTTTTCTCGCCATATTCGGGGTCTTTCAGTGTGAATTTTTAGTTTTTTACTTTTTTCAGGTTTTCTTGCCATATTCTGGGTCATTCAGTGTGAGTTTTTAATTTTACACGTTTTTCAGGTTTTTTCGTCATATTCTGGGTACTACAGTGTGATTTTTCTCATTTTCTCGTTTTTCAGGTTTTCTTGCCATATTCCAGGTCCTTCAGGGTGAATTTTTAATTTTCCATGTTTTTCAGTATTTCTCGCCATATTCTGGGTAATACAGTGTGAATTTTTAATTTTCCACTTTTTTCATGGTTTCTCGTCATATTCTGTGTCCGACAGTGTGAATTTTTAATTTTCATGTTTTTCAGGGTTACTCAGCATATTCTAGGTCCTGCAGTGTGATTTTCTCATTTTCCACGTTTTATAAATTTTTTCGTAATTCTGGGTCCTACAGTGTGATTTTCTCATTTTCTACGTTTTTCATGTTTTTTCACAATTCTGTGTCCTACAGTGTGATTATTCTCTATTTCCACCTTTTTCAGGTATTCTTGCCATATTCAGGGTCCTTCCGTGTAAGTTTTTAATTTTCTACTTTTTTCAGGGTTTCCTGTCATAATCTGGCTCCTTCAAAGCATATTTTTATTTTTCCTCGTTTTTCTGGGTTTCTCAGCATATTCTGGGTCCTACAGTGTATTTTTCTCATTTTTAAACATTTTCAGATTTTCTCACCATATTCGGGGTCCTACAGTGTGAATTTTTAATTTTAATCGTTTTTAAGTTTTTTTCATCATATTCTGGGTCCTACAGTTGATTTTGTCATTAACCACCTTTTTCATGTTTTCTCACCATATTCGTGGTCCTTCAGTGTGAGTTTTTAGTTTTTTAGTTTTTTCATGGTTTGTTGCCATATTCTGGGTCCTACAGCGTGTATGTTTAATTTTGCACATTTTTCAGGGTTTCTCGGCATATTCTGGGTCCTACAGTGTGATTTTCTCATTTTCGACGTTTTTCAATTTTTTTTCGCAATTCTGGGTCCTATAGTGTGATTTTCTCATTTTCCACCTTTTTCAGGTTTTCTCGACATATTCAGGGTCCTTCAGTGTGAGATTTAAATTTTTTACTTTTTTCAGTGTTTCTCGCCATATTCTGCATCCTACAGTGTGAATTTTAAATTTTTCACGTTTTTCAGGTTTTCTTGCCATGTTCTGTGTCCTACAGTATGAATTTTTAATTTTAAACCTTTTTAAGTTTTTTTCGTCATATTCTGGGTCCTTCAGTGTGATTTTCTCATTTTCCAACTTTTTCAGGTCTTCTCGGCATATTCTGAGTCCTACAGTGTGAATTTTCGATTTTCCACGTTTTTCAAGTTTTCTTGCCATATTCTGTTCCTAGAGTGTGAATTTTTAATTTTCCACTTTTTTCAGTGTTTCTCTCCCTATCCTGGGTTCTACTTTGTGAATATTTAATTTTCCATGTTTTTCAGGTTTTCTCGCCATATTCTGGGTCCTTCAGTGTGAGTTTTTAATTTTCCTCGTTTTTCAGGTTTTCTCGCCATATTCAAGGTCATACAGTGTGATTTTCTCATTTCCACGTTTTTCTTATTTTCTTGCCATATTCCAGGTTCTTCAGTGTGAATTTTTAATTTTCCACGTTTTTCAAGGTTTCTTGCCATATTCTGGTCCTTTAGAGTGAATTTTTAATTTTCAAGATTTTACAGAGTTTCTCAAAATATTCTGTGTCCTCCAGTGTGAATATTTAATTTTCTAGGTTTTACAGGTTTTCTCGCCATATTCTGGATCCTTCAGTGTGAGATTTTAATTTTCCTCATTTTTCAGTTTTGCTCGCTATATCCGGGTCCTTGAGTGTGAATTTTTATTTTTCCACATTTTTCAGGTTTCTTCGTCATAATCTGGTTCTACAGTGTGATTTTTTTCATTTCCATGTTTTTCAGGTTTTCTCGCCATATTTGGGGTCCTTCAGTGTGAGTTTTTTAATTTCTAGTTTTTAAGGTTTTCTTGCCATATTCTGGGTACTACAGTGTGAATTTTAAATTTTCCACGTTTTTAAGTTATTTCGTCATATTCTGATTATTACAGTGTGATTTTCTCGTTTTTTTCCTTTTTCAGTGTTTCTCGCCATATTCAGGGTCCTATAGTGTGAATATTTAATTTTCAATGTTTTTCAGGTTTTCTCAGCATATTCTGGCTCCTGCAGTGTTATTTTCTCGTTTTCAACCTTTTTCAGGTTTTCTCACAATTCTGGGTCCTACATGTGATTTTCTCATTTTCTACCTTTTTCAGGTTATCTCGCCATAATCTAGGTTCTACAGTGTGAGTTTTAATTTTCCTCGTTTTTTCAGGTTTTCTCGCCATATTCTGATTCCTTCAGTGTGAATTTTTAATTTTCCACGTTTTCCAGGTTTTTTCATCATATTCTGGGTCCTACAGTGTGATATTCTCGTTTCCAAGTTTTTCAGGATTTCTTGCCATATTCCAGGTCCTGCAGTGTGAATTTTTAATTTTCCACGTTTTTCAGTATTTCTCCCCATATTTTGGGTAATACAGTGTGAATTTTTAATTTTCCTCGTTTTTCAGGTTTTCTCGCCAAATTCCGGGTCCTTCAGTGTGAATTTTTAATTTTCCACGATTTTCAGGGATTCTCAGCATATTCTGGGTCCTGCAGTGTGATTTTCTCATTTTCCACCTTTTTCATGTTTTCTAGCCATATCCTCGTCCATCAGTGTGAGTTTATAGTTATCTACTTTTTTCAGGGTTGCTGGCCGTATTCTGGGTAATACAGTGTGAATTTTTATTGTCCAATTTTTTTCAAGGTTTCTCGCCATAATGTGGGTCTGACAGTGTGAATTTTTAATTTTCACGTTTTTCACGGTTTCTTGGCATATTTTGGGTCCTGAAGAGTGATTTTCTCATTTTCCACGTTTTTAAAGTTTTTTCGTAATTCTGGGTCCTACAGTGTGATTTTCTCATTTTCCACCTTTTTCAGGTTTTCTCGCCATATTAGGGGTCCTTCAGTGTGAGTTTTTAATTTTCTAATTCTTTCAGGGTTTCTTGCCATATTCTGGGTCCTACAGCGTGTATTTTTAATTTTCCACGTTTTTCAGGGTTACTCGCCCTATTCTGGGTCCTACAGTGTGATTTTCTCATTTTTGACATTTTTCAAGTTTTTTGTTTCGCAATTCTGGATCCTACAGTGTGATTTTCTCATTTTCCACCATTTTCAGGTTTTCTTGCCATTTTCGGGGTACTTCAGTGTGAGTTTTTAATATTCTACTTTTTACAGGGTTAATCGCCATATTCTGTGTCCTACAGTGTGATTTTTAAATTTTCCACGTTTCTCTGGGTTTCTCGCCATATTCTGGTCCTACAGTGTGAATTTTTAATTTTAAGCGTTTTTAAGTTTTTTTTCGTCATGTTCTGTGTCCTACACTGTGAAATGCTCATTATCCAACTTTTTCAGGTTTTCTCAGCATATTCTGGGTCCTTCAGTGTGAATATTTAATTTTCCATGTTTTTCATGTTTTCTCGCCATATTCCGGGTCCTTCAGTTTGTGTTTTTAATTTTCCTCGTTTTTCAGGTTTTCTTGCCATATTCCCGGTCCTTCAGTGTGAATTTTTAATTTTCCTGGTTTTTCAGATTTTTTCGTCATATTCTTGGTCCTAGAGTGTGATTTTCTCATTTCCACGTTTTTCAGGATTTCTCCCCGTATTTGGGGTCCTTCAGTGTGAGGTTTTGATTTTCTACTTTTTCAGGGTTTCTCAATATATTCTGGTTCCTACAGCGTGTATTTTATTTTTCCACGTTTTTCAAGGGTTTCTCCGCATATTCTGGGTCCTACAGTGTGATTTTTTTTTTTTATTTTCGACGGTTTTCAAGTTTTTTCGCAATTCTGGGTCCTACAGTGTGATTTTCTCATTTTCCACCTTTTTTCAGGTTTTCTCGCCATATTCGGGGTCCTTCAGTGTGAGTTTCTAATTTCCTAGTTTTTCAAGTTTTTTCGTAATTCTAGGACCTACAGTGTGGTTTTCTCATTTTCCACCTTTTTCAGGTTTTTTTCGCCATATTTGGGGTCCTTCAGTGTGAGCTTTTAATTTTCTACATTTTTCAGGGTTTTTCGCCATATTCTGGGTCCTTCAGTGTGAATTTTTAATGTTCCTTGTTTTTCTGGTTTTCTTGCCATATTCCAGGTCCTTCAGTGTGAATTTTTACTTTTCCACGTTTTTTAGTATTTCTTGCCATATTCTGGGAAATACAGTGTGAATTTTTAATTTTCATGTATTCAGTGTTTCTAGGCATATTCTGGGTCCTCCACTGTGATTTTCTCATTTTCGACGTTTTTCAAGTTTTTTCGTTAATCACTGTGATTTCTCATTTTCCACCTTTCAGGGTTCCTCGCCATATTTTGGGTCCTTCAGTGTGAGTTTTTAATTTTCTAATTTTTTCAGGTTTTCTTGCCATATTCTGGGTCCTATTGTGTATATTTTTAATTTTCCACGTTTTTCAGGGTTTCGTGGCATATTCTTGGTTCTACACTGTGATTATCTCATTTTCCACCTTTTTCAGGTTTTCTCTCCATATTCAGCGTCCTTCAGTGGGAGTTTTTAATTTTCTACTTTTTTCAGGGTTTCTCGCCATATTCTGGGTCCTACAGTGTGATTTTCTCATTTAGGACTTTTTACAAATTTTTTCGCAATTCTGGGTCCTACAGTGTGGTTATTATCATTTTTAAACTTTTTCAGGTTTTCTCGCCATATTCGGGATCCTTCAGTGTGAGGTTTTAATTTTCCTCGTTTTTCAGGTTTTCTCGACATATTCTGGGTCCTTCAGTGTGAATTTTTAATTTTCACGTTTTTCAGGGTTTCTCGACATATTCCGGGTCCTTCAGTGTGAATTTTTTATTTTCCACGTTTTTCAGGTTTTTTCGTTATATTCTGGGTCTTACAGTGTGATTTTCTCATTTCCATGTTTTTCAGGTTTTCTAGCCATATTCCACGTCCTTCAGTGTGAATTTTTAATTTTCCAGGTTTTTCAGTATTTCTTGCCATATTCTGGGTAATACAGTGTGATTTTCTCATTTTCCACTTTTTTCAGGTTTAATCGCAATATTTGGGGTCCTTCAGTGTGAGTTTTTAATTTTGTACTTTTTCAGGGTTTCTGGCCATATTCTGGGTCCTATAGTGTGTGTTTTTAATTTTCCACGTTTTTCATGGTTTCTCGGCATATTCTGGGTCCTACAGTGTGATTTTCTCATTTTCGATATTTTTCATGTTTTTTCCCAATTCTGGGTCCTACAGTGTGATTATTCTCATTTTCCACCTTTCAGGTTTTCTCGCCATATTCGGGGGTCTTTCAGTGTGAATTTTTAATTTTCTACTTTTTTCAGGTTATCTCGCCATATTCTGGGTCCTTCAGTGTGAGTTTTTATTTTTTCTGGTTTTGTAGCCATATTCCGGGTCCTTCAGTGTGAATTTTTAATTTTCCATGTTTTTCAGGTGTTTTCATCATATTCTGGGTCCTACAGTGTGATTTTCTCATTTCCAAGTTTTTCAGGTTTTTGTGCCATATTCCAGGTCCTTCAGTGTAAATTTTTAATTTTCCACATTTTTCAGTGTTTCTCCCCATATTCTGGGTAACACAGTGTGAATTTTTAATTCTCCACTTTTTTCATGGTTTCTCTTCATGTTCTAGGTCTGACCTTGTGAATTTTTACTTTTCACGTTTTTCAGGGTTTTCTCGCATATTCTGGGTCTTACAGTATGTTTTTCTCATTTTCCCCCCTTTTCAAGTTATTTTCGCAATTTTGGGTCCTACAGTGGGAATTTCTGTTTTTCCACTTTTTCAGGGTTTCTTGCCATATTCTATGTCCTTAAGTGGGAATTTTTAATTTTCCACTTTTTTCAGGGTTTTTCATCATATTCCAAGTCCTTCAGTGTGAGTTTTTAATTTTCCACGTTTTTCAGGGTTTCTCAACATATTTTGGGTCCTACAGTGTGAATTTTTAATTTTCTACCTTTTTCAAGATTTCTCGCCATATTCTATGTCCTTCCACGTTTTTCAGGTTTTCTGGCCATATTCCAGGTCTTTCTGAGTGAGTTGATAATTTTCCACATTTTTAAGGTTTTCTCCCTATATTCCAAATCCTTGAGTGTGAGTTATTAATTTTCCATGTTTTTCTGGTTTTGTCGCCATATTCCAGGTCTTTCAGTGTGAGTTTTTAATTATCTACTTTTTACAGGGTTTCTTGCCTTATTCTGGGTCCTACAGCGTTTATATTTAATTTTGCATGTTTTTCGGGGTTTCTCGCCATATTCTGGGACCTACAGTGTGATTTTCTCATTTTACAAGTTTTTCAAGTTTTTTTCCAATTCTGGGTCCTACAGTGTGATTTTCTCATTTCCACGTTTTTCAGGGTTTCTCAGCATTATCTGTGTTCTGCAGTGTGATTTTCTCATTTTCCACGTTTTTCACGTTTTTTTTTTTTTTTTAATTCTGGGTGCTACAGTGTGATTTTCTCATTTTCCACCTTTATCAGGTTTTCTACCAAATTTGGAGTCCTTCAGTGTGAGTATGTAATTTTCTACTTTTCTCAGGTTTTCTCGCCATATTCTGGGTTCTACAGCGTGTATTTTTAATTTTCCACGTTTTCAGGGTTTCTCCGCATATTCTCTGTCCTACAGTGTGATTTTCACATTTTCCACGTTTTTCAAGTTTTTTTCATAATTCTGGGTCCTACAGTGTGATTTTCTCATTTTCCACCTTTTTCAGGTTTAATCGCCATATTTGGGGTCCTTCAGTGTGAGGTTTTAATTTTCTTCTTTTTTCAGGGTTTCTCACCATATTCTGTGTCCTACAGCGTGTATTTTTAATTTTCCACGTTTTCAGGGTTTCTCGACATATTCTGGGTCCTACAGTGTGATTTTCTCATTTCCACGTTTTCAGGTTTTGTTGACATATTCCAGGTCCTTCGGTATGAATTTTTAATTTTCCATGTTTTTCAGTATTTCTCGCCATATTCTGTGCCCGAGAGTGTGAATTTTTAATTTTCACGTTTTTCAGGGTTTCTCGACATATTCTGGGTCCTACAGAGTTATTTTCTCATTTTCGACGTTTTTCAATTTTTTTTTCCAAATCTGGGTCCTACAGTGTGATTATTCTCATTTTCCACCATTTTCAGGTTTTTCCGTCATATTCTGGGTCCTACAGTGTGATTTTCTCATTTCCACGATTTTCAGTATTTCTCGCCATATTCATGTGTCCAAGAGTGTGAATTTTTAATTTTTACGTTTTTCAGAGTTTCTCGGCATATTCTGGGTCCTGCAGTGTGATTTTCTCATTTTCCAACTTTTTCAGGTTTTCTAGCCATATTTGGGGTCCTTCAGTGTGAATTTGTAATTTTCTACTTTTTTCAGGGTTTCTCGCCATATTCTTGGTCCTACAGTGTGATTTTCTCATTTTCCACGTTTTTCAAGTTTTTTCGCAATTCTGGGTCCTTCAATGTGAATTTTTAATTTTCTACTTTTTTCAGGTTCTCTCGCTATATTTGGGGTCCCTAAGTGTGAGGATTTAATTTTCTAATTTTTCAGGGTTTCTCGACATATTCTGTGTCCTATATCGTGTATTTTCAATTTTCCACGTTTTTCAAGTTTTTTCTTCATATTCTGCGTCCTACAGTGTGATTTTCTCATTTTCCACCTTTTTCAGGTTTTCTCGCCATATTCTAGTTCCTACAGTGTGTGTTTTGAATTTTCCTCGTTTTTCAGGTTTTCCTTCAGTGTGAATTTTTAATTTTCCACGTTTTTCAGTTTTTCTCGCCATATTATGGTTCCTACAGTGTGAATTTTTAATTTTCCACATTTTTCATGGTTTCTGGGCATATTCTGGGTCCTGCAGTGTGATTTTCTCATTTTCCACCTTTTTCAGGTTTTCTTGCCATATTCGGGGTCCTTCAGTGTGAATATTCAATTTTCTAGTTTTTTCAGGTTTTCTCTCCATATTCTGGGTCCTTCATTGTGATTTTTAAATTTTCCTTGTTTTTCAGGTTTTCTCACCATATTGTAGGTCCTTCTGTGTGAATTTTTAATTTTCCACGTTTTTCAGGTTTTTTTCGTCATATTCTGGGTCCTACACTGAGATTTTCTCATTTCCACGTTTTTCAGGTTTCCCTGCCATATTCTGGGACCTTCAGTGTGAATTTTTAATTATCCACGTTTTTCAGGGTTTCTTGGCATTATCTGTGTTCTGCAGTGTGATTTTCTCATTTCCACGTTTTTCAGGTTTCCTTGCCATATTCCGGGACCTTCAGTGTGAATTTTTAATTTTCCACGTGTTTCAGTATTTCTCGCCATATTCTGGGTAATACAGTGTGAACTTTTAATTTTCAAATTTTTTCATGGTTTCTCGCCATATCCTGTTTCCGACAGTGTGAATTTTTAATTTTCACGATTTTCAGGGTTTCTTGGCATATTCTGGGTCCTGCAGAGTGATTTTCTCTTTTTCCACGTTTTTCGAGTTTTTTTTTTTCGTAATTCTGAGTCCTACAGTGGGATTTTCTCATTTTACAACTTTTTAAGGTTTTCTCGCCATATTTAGGGTCCTTCAGTGTGATTTTTTATCTTTCTAATTTTTCAGTGTTTCTCACCATATTCTGTGTCCTTCAGTGTGAGTTTTTAATTATCTACTTTTTTCAGGGTTTCTTGCCATATTCTGGGTCCTACAGCGTGTATTTTTAATTTTCGATGTTTTTCAGGGTTTCTGGTCATATTCTGGGTCCTACAGTGTGATTTTCTCATTTTCCCCTTATTTCAAGTTTTTTCACAATTCTGTGTCCTAAGGTGTGATTTTCTCATTTTCCAACTTTTTCAGGTTTTCTCGCCATATTTGGGGTCCTACAGTGTGAATTTTTAATTTTAATCGTTTTTAAGTTTTTTTCGTCATATACTGGGTCCTACAGTGTGATTTTCTCATTTTCAACCTTTTTCAGTTTTTCTCACCATATTCTGGGTCCTTCAGTGTGAGTTTTTAATTTTCTACTTTTTCAGGTTTGTTGCCATATTCAGGGTCCTACCACGTGTATGTTTAATTTTGCACGTTTTTCAGGGTTTCTCTGCATATGCTGGGTCCTACAGTATGATTTTCTCATTTTCGACGTTTTTCAAGTTTTTTCGCAATTCTGGGTCCTACAGTGTGATTTTCTCATTTTCCACCTTTATCAGATTTTCTCGCCATATTTGGGGTCCTTCTGTGTGAGATTTTAATTTTTTGCTTTTTTCAGTGTTTCTCAACATATTCTGCATCCTACAGTATGAAATTTAAATTTTTC
>NW_028227282.1:5183062-5313062 GCF_978045245.1 Mus caroli
AGTAGATAACTATAAACTCACACTGATGGACGAGGATATGGCTAGAAAACATGAAAAGGTGGAAAATGAGAAAATCACACTGCAGGACCCAGAATATGCTGAGAATCCCTGAAAATCGTGGAAAATTAAAAATTCACACTGAAGGACCCGGAATTTGGCGAGAAAACCTGAAAAACGAGGAAAATTAAAAATTCACACTGTATTACCCAAAATATGGGGAGAAATACTGAAAAACGTGGAAAATTAAAAATTCACACTGCAGGACCTGGAATATGGCAAGAAATCCTGAAAAACTTGGAAACGAGAATATCACACTGTAGGACCCAGAATATGATGAAAAAACCTGGAAAACGTGGAAAATTAAAAATTCACACTGAAGAATCAGAATATGGCGAGAAAACCTGAAAAAACGAGGAAAATTAAAAACTCACACTGTAGAACCTAGATTATGGCGAGATAACCTGAAAAAGGTAGAAAATGAGAAAATCACATGTAGGACCCAGAATTGTGAGAAAACCTGAAAAAGGTTGAAAACGAGAAAATAACACTGCAGGAGCCAGAATATGCTGAGAAAACCTGAAAAACATTGAAAATTAAATATCACACTATAGGACCCTGAATATGGCGAGAAACACTGAAAAAGGAAAAAAACGAGAAAATCACACTGTAATAATCAGAATATGACGAAATAACTTAAAAACGTGGAAAATTTAAAATTCACACTGTAGTACCCAGAATATGGCAAGAAAACCTTAAAAACTAGAAATTAAAAAACTCACACTGAAGGACCCCAAATATGGCGAGAAAACCTGAAAAACATGGAAATGAAAAAAATCACACTGTAGAACCAGATTATGACGAAGAAACCTGAAAAATGTGGAAAAATAAAAATTCACACTCAAGGACCCGGATATAGCGAGCAAAACTGAAAAATGAGGAAAATTAAAATCTCACACTGAAGGACCCAGAATATGGCGAGAAAACCTGTAAAACCTAGAAAATTAAATATTCACACTGGAGGACACAGAATATTTTGAGAAACTCTGTAAAATCTTGAAAATTAAAAATTCACTCTAAAGGACCAGAATAGGCAAGAAACCTTGAAAAACGTGGAAAATTAAAAATTCACACTGAAGAACCTGGAATATGGCAAGAAAATAAGAAAAACGTGGAAATGAGAAAATCACCACTGTATGACCTTGAATATGGCGAGAAAACCTGAAAAACGAGGAAAATTAAAAACTCACACTGAAGGACCCAGAATATGGCGAGAAAACCTGAAAAACATGGAAAATTAAATATTCACAAAGTAGAACCCAGGATAGGGAGAGAAACACTGAAAAAAGTGGAAAATTAAAAATTCACACTCTAGGAACAGAATATGCAAGAAAACTTGAAAAACGTGGAAAATCGAAAATTCACACTGTAGGACTCAGAATATGCCGAGAAGACCTGAAAAAGTTGGAAAATGAGAAAATCACACTGAAGGACCCAGAATATGACGAAAAAAACTTAAAAAGGTTTAAAATTAAAAATTCATACTGTAGGACACAGAACATGGCAAGAAAACCTGAAAAACGTGAAAAATTTAAAATTCACACTGTAGGATGCAGAATATGGCGAGGAAACACTGAAAAAAGTAAAAAATTTAAATCTCACACTGAAGGACCCTGAATATGTCGAGAAAACCTGAAAAAGGTGGAAAATGAGAAAATCACACTATAGGACCCAGAATTGCGAAAAAAAATTGAAAAACGTCGAAAATGAGAAAATCACACTGTAGGACCCAGAATATGCCGAGAAACCCTGAAAAATGTGCAAAATTAAACATACACGCTGTAGGACCCAGAATATGGCAACAAACCATGAAAAAACTAAAAAACTAAAAACTCACACTGAAGGACCACGAATATGGTGAGAAAACATGAAAAAGGTGGTTAATGACAAAATCAACTGTAGGACCCAGAATATGATGAAAAAAACTTAAAAACGATTAAAATTAAAATTCACACTGTAGGACCCCGAATATGGTGAGAAAATCTGAAAATGTTTAAAAATGAGAAAAATACACTGTAGGACCCAGAATATGCTGAGAAACCCAGAAAAACGAGGAAAAATAAAAATATGCTTTGAAGGAGCCAGATTATGACAGGAAACCCTGAAAAAAGTAGAAAATTAAAAACTTACACGGAAGGACCCTGAATATGGCAAGAATACCTGAAAAAGGTGGAAATAGAGAATAATCACACTGTAGGACACAGAATTGTGAAAAAACATGAAAAACGTAGAAATGAGAAAATCCACACTGTAGGACCCAGAATTACGAAAAAATTTATAAAACGTGGAAAATGAGAAAATCACACTGCAGGACCTAGAATATGCTGAGTAACCCTGAAAAACATGAAAATTAAAAATTCACACTGTCGGACACAGAATATGACGAGAAACCATGAAAAAAGTGGAAAATTAAAAATTCACACTGTATTACCCAGAATATGGCGAGAAATACTGAAAAACATGGAAAATTAAAAATTCACCCTGAAGGACCTGGAATATGGCAAGAAAACCTGAAAAACGAGAAAATGAGAAAAATCACACTGTAGTACCCAGAATATGACGAAAAAACCTGAAAAACGTGTAAAATTAAAAACTCACACTGAATGACCCAGAATATGGCAAGAAAACCTGAAAAAAGTAAAAAACTAAAAATTCACACTGAAAGACCCCGAATATGGCGAGAAAACCTGAAAAAGGTGGAAAATGAGAATAAATGACTGTAGGACCCAGATTGCGAAAAAACTTGAAAAACTTCGAAAATGAGAAAATCACACTTTAGGACCCAGAATATGCCGAGAAACCCTGAAAAACGTGGAAAATTGAAAATACGCGCTGTTGGACCCAGAATATGGTGAGAAACCGGAAAAACGTGGTAAATTAAAAATACACTCTGTTGGACCCAGAATATGGCAAGAAACCCTGCAAAAGGTGAAAAATGAGAAAATCACACTGTAAGACCCAGAATTACGAAAAAACCTGAAAAACTTGGAAAATGAGAAAATCACACTGCAGGAAACAGAATATGCCGAGAAACCCTGAAAAACGTGGAAAATTAAAAATTCACACTGAAGGACCCGGAATATAGCGAGAAAACCTGAAAAAGGTGGAAAATGAGAAAATCACATGTAGAACCCAGAATAGCGAAAAAACTTGAAAAAGGTGAAAAATGAGAAAATCACACTGCAGGACCCAAAATATGCTGAGAAACCCTGATAATCATGGAAAATTAAATGTTCGCACTGTAGGACCCAGAATATGCCTAGAAACCCTTGAAAAACTTGGAAAAATAAAATACACGCTGTAGGAACCAGAATATATTGAGAAACCCTGAAAAAGTAGGAAATCAAAAACTCACACTGAAGGACCCCGAATATGGGGAGAAATCCTAAAAAACGTGGAAATGAGAAAATCACACTCTAGGACCCAGAATATGACGAAAAAACCTGAAAAACATGGAAAATTAAAAATTCACACTGAAGGTCCGGGAATATGGTGAGAAAACCTGAAAAACGAGGAAAATTAAAAACACAAACTGAAGGACCCAGAATATGGCGAGAAAACATGAAAAACATGGAAAATTAAATATTCACACTGTAGGACCCAGAATATGGCGAGAAACACTGAAAAAGGAGGAAAATGAGAAAATCACACTATAGGACCAGAATATGGCAAGAAACCTTGAAAAACTTGGAAAATTAAAAATTCACAATGTAGAACACAGAATATGCTGAGAAAATCTGAAAAAGTTGGATAATGAGAATATCAAACTGTAGGACCCAGAACATGACGAAAAAAACTTAAAAACGTTTAAAATTAAAAAATCAAACTGTAGGACCTGAATATGGCGAGAAACCCTGAGAATCGTGGAAAATTTAAAAATCACACTGTAGGACGCAGAATATGGCGATTAACCCTGTAAAAAGTGGAATATTAAAAACTCACACTGAAGTACCCCGAAATTGGCAAGAAAACCTGAAAAAGGTGGAAAATGAAAAAAATCACACTGTAGGACCCAAAATATGCTGAGTAACCCTGAAAAACTTGGAAAATTAAAAATACACGCTGTAGGACCCAGAATATGGCAAAAAACCCTGAAAGAATTAGAAAATTAAAAACTCACACTGAAGGAACCGGAATATGGCAAGAAAACCTGAAAAAGTGGAAAATGAGAAAATCACACTGCAGGACCCAGAATATGCGGAGAAATGCTGAAAAACGTGAAAATTAAAAATTGACACTGTTGGACACAGAATATGGCAAGAATCATGAAAAAAGTTGAAAATTAAAAATTCACACTGTATATGGCGAGAAACTTAGAAAACGTGGAAAATTAAAAATTCACACTGAAGGACCCCTAATATGGCGAGAAAACCAAAAAAACAAGGAAAATTCAAAACTCACACTGTAGGACCCAGAATATAGCGAGAAATCATGAAAAAGATGGAAAATGAGAATTAATCACACTATAGAACCCAGATTTGGAAAAAAAAAATTGAAAAACGTCGAAAATGGGAAAGTCACACTGTAGGACCCAGAATATGCCGAGAAACCCTGAAAACGTGGAAAATTAAAAATATACGCTGGGGGAACCAGATTATGGCAAGAAACCATGAAAAAATTGGACAATGAAAATTCTCACTGTATTACCCAGAATATGGCAATCAACCCTGAAAAAAGTAGATAACTATAAACTCACACTGATGGACCCGGAATATGGCTAGAAAACCTGAAAAAGGTGGAAAATGAGAAAATCACACTGCAGGACCCATAATATGCTGAGAATCCCTGAAAATCGTGGAAAATTAAAAATTCACACTGAAGAAATCTGAATATGGCGAGAAAACCTGAAAAAACGAGGAAAATTAAAAACTCACACTGTAGGACACAGAATATGCCAAGAAACACGGAAAAAAGTGAAAATTAAAAATTCACATTGTTGGACACAATATGGCGAGAAACTAATAAAAAAGTGTGCAATTAAAAATTCACACTGTATTTCCCAGAATATGTCGAGAAATACTGAAAAACGTGTTAAATTAAAAATTCACACTGAAAGACCTGAAAAACGTGGAAATGAGAAGATCACACTTTAGGACTCAGAATATGATTTAAAAAAACTGAGAAACATGGAAAATAAAAAATACACGCTGTAGGACACAGAATATGTCGAGAAACCCTGAAAAATTATAAAATTAAAATCTCACACTGAAGGACCCCAAATATGGCTAGAAAGGCTGTAAAAAGTTGGAAAATGAGAAAATCACACTGTAGGACCCAGAATTACGAAAAAATTTATAAAACGTGGAAAATGAGAAAATCACACTGCAGGACCTAGAATATGCTGAGTAACCCTGAAAAACATGAAAATTAAAAATTCACACTGTCGGACACAGAATATGGCGAGAAACCATGAAAAAAGTGGAAAATTAAAAATTCACACTGTATTACCCAGAATATGGCGAGAAATACTGAAAAACATGGAAAATTAAAAATTCACCCTGAAGGACCTGGAATATGGCAAGAAAACCTGAAAAACGAGAAAATGAGAAAAATCACACTGTAGTACCCAGAATATGACGAAAAAACCTGAAAAACGTGTAAAATTAAAAACTCACACTGAATGACCCAGAATATGGCAAGAAAACCTGAAAAAAGTAAAAAACTAAAAATTCACACTGAAAGACCCCGAATATGGCGAGAAAACCTGAAAAAGGTGGAAAATGAGAATAAATGACTGTAGGACCCAGAATTGCGAAAAAACTTGAAAAACTTCGAAAATGAGAAAATCACACTTTAGGACCCAGAATATGCCGAGAAACCCTGAAAAACGTGGAAAATTGAAAATACGCGCTGTTGGACCCAGAATATGGTGAGAAACCGGAAAAACGTGGTAAATTAAAAATACACTCTGTTGGACCCAGAATATGGCAAGAAACCCTGCAAAAGGTGAAAAATGAGAAAATCACACTGTAAGACCCAGAATTACGAAAAAACCTGAAAAACTTGGAAAATGAGAAAATCACACTGCAGGAAACAGAATATGCCGAGAAACCCTGAAAAACGTGGAAAATTAAAAATTCACACTGAAGGACCCGGAATATAGCGAGAAAACCTGAAAAAGGTGGAAAATGAGAAAATCACATGTAGAACCCAGAATAGCGAAAAAACTTGAAAAAGGTGAAAAATGAGAAAATCACACTGCAGGACCCAGAATATGCTGAGAAACCCTGATAATCATGGAAAATTAAATGTTCACACTGTAGGACCCAGAATATGTCTAGAAACCCTTGAAAAACTTGGAAAAATAAAATACACGCTGTAGGAACCAGAATATATTGAGAAACCCTGAAAAAGTAGGAAATCAAAAACTCACACTGAAGGACCCCGAATATGGGGAGAAATCCTAAAAAACGTGGAAATGAGAAAATCACACTCTAGGACCCAGAATATGACGAAAAAACCTGAAAAACATGGAAAATTAAAAATTCACACTGAAGGTCCGGGAATATGGTGAGAAAACCTGAAAAACGAGGAAAATTAAAAACACAAACTGAAGGACCCAGAATATGGCGAGAAAACATGAAAAACATGGAAAATTAAATATTCACACTGTAGGACCCAGAATATGGCGAGAAACACTGAAAAAGGAGGAAAATGAGAAAATCACACTATAGGACCAGAATATGGCAAGAAACCTTGAAAAACGTGGAAAATTAAAAATTCACAATGTAGGACCCAGAATATGCTGAGAAAATCTGAAAAAGTTGGATAATGAGAATATCAAACTGTAGGACCCAGAACATGACGAAAAAAACTTAAAAACGTTTAAAATTAAAAAATCAAACTGTAGGACCTGAATATGGCGAGAAACCCTGAGAATCGTGGAAAATTTAAAAATCACACTGTAGGACGCAGAATATGGCGATTAACCCTGTAAAAAGTGGAATATTAAAAACTCACACTGAAGTACCCCGAAATTGGCAAGAAAACCTGAAAAAGGTGGAAAATGAAAAAAATCACACTGTAGGACCCAAAATATGCTGAGTAACCCTGAAAAACTTGGAAAATTAAAAATACACGCTGTAGGACCCAGAATATGGCAAAAAACCCTGAAAGAATTAGAAAATTAAAAACTCACACTGAAGGAACCGGAATATGGCAAGAAAACCTGAAAAAGTGGAAAGTCTCTCTCTGTCTCTCTCTCTATGTCTCTCTCTGTCTCTCTCTTTCTCTATCTCTGTCTCTCTCTATTTCTCTCTGTCTCTATCTGTCTCTCTCTCTGTCTCTCTCTGTCTCTCTCTCTCTCTCTGTCTCTCTCTTTCCCTCTCTCTGTCTCTCTCTGTCTCTATCTCTGTCTCTATCTGTCTCTCTCTCTGTCTCTCTCTGTCTCTCTCTCTCTCTGTCTCTCTCTTTTCCTCTCTCTGTCTCTCTCTGTCTCTATCTCTGTTTCTCTCTGTCTCTCTCTGTCACTCTGTCTCTCTCTGTCTCTCTCTGTCCCTCTCTGTCTCTCTCTGTGTCTTTCTTTGTCTCTCTTTGTCTCTCCCTGTCTCTCTCTGTCTCTCTCTTTATGTCTCTCTCTGTCTCTCTCTTTCTCTCTCTCTGTATCTCTCTGTCTCTCTTTGTCTCTCTCTGTGTTTTTCTTTGTCTCTCTCTGTAACTCTCTCTATGTCTCTCTCTGTCTCTCTCTTTCTCTATCTCTGTCTCTCTCTGTTTCTCTCTGTCTCTATCTCTCTGTGTGTCTCTTTCTTTCCCTCTCTCTGTCTCTATCTCTTTCTCTCTATGTCTCTCTCTGTCACTCTGTCTCTCTCTGTCTCTCTCTGTCTCTCTCTGTCTATCTGTCTCTCTCTGTCTCTCTCTGTCTCTCTCTCTGTCTCTCTCTGTCTCTCTCTGTGTCTTTCTTTGTCTCTCTCTGTCTCTCTGTCTCTCTCTGTCTCTCTCTGTGTCTCTCTCTATCTCTCTCTCTGTCTCTCTCTGGCTCTCTCTGTCTCTCTCAATGTATCTCTCTGTCTCTCTATGTCTCTCTCTGTGTCTTTCTTTGTCTCTCTCTGTCTCTCTCTGTCTCTCTCTGTCTCTCTGTGTGTCTCTCTCTGTCTCTATCTCTATCTCTGTCTCTCTCTGTCTTTCTCACTCTGTCTCTGTCTCTCTCTGACTCTCTGTGTCTCTCTCTTTCTCTCTGTCTATCTCTGTCTCTATCTCTGTCTCTCTCTGTCCTTCTGACTCTTTCTGTCTCTCTCTGTCTCTCTCTCTGTCTCTCTCTGTCTCTCTCCTTCTCTCTCTCTGTCTCTCTCTTTCCCTCTCTCTGTCTCTCTCTGTCTCTATCTCTGTCTCTCTCTGTCTCTCTCTGTAACTCTGTCTCTCTCTGTCTCTCTCTGTCTCTCTCTGTCTATCTGTCACTCTCTGTCTCTATCTCTGTATCTCTCTGTCTCTGTCTTTCTCTGTGTCTTTCTTTGTCTCGCTCTGTCTCTCTCTGTCTCTCTCTGTCTCTCTCTCTATGTCTCTCTTTGTCTCTCTCTTTCTCTATCTCTGTCTCTCTCTGTTTCTCTCTGTCTCTATCTGTCTCTCTCTCTGTCTCTCTCTGTCTCTCTCTGTCTCTCTCTGTCTCTCTCTTTCCCTCTCTCTGTCTCTCTCTGTCTCTATTTCTGTCTCTCTCTGTCTCTCTCTGTCACTCTGTCTCTCTCTGTCTCTCACTGTCTCTCTCTGTCTCTCTCTGTCTATCTGACTCTCTCTGTCTCTCTCTGTCTCTCTCTCTTTCTCTGTCTCTGTCTCTCTCTGTCTCTCTCTGTCACTCTGTCTCTCTCTGTTTCTCTCTGTCTCTATCTGTCTCTCTGTCTCTATCTGTCTCTCTGTCTCTCTCTGTCCCTCACTCTGTATCTCTCTGTCTCTATCTCTGTCTCTCTCTGTCTCTCTCTGTCACTCTGTCCCTCTCTGTCTCTCTCTGTCTCTCTCTCTATCTCTCTCTCTCTCTCTGTCTCTCTCTGTCTCTCTCTGTCTAACTCTATCTGTCTCTGTCTCTCTCTGTCTCCATCTGTCACTCTGTCGGTCTCTCTCTGTCTCTCTCTGTCCCTTCTGTCTCTATCTCTGTATCTCTCTGTCTCTCTCTCTGTCTCTCTGTCTCTCTCTGTGTCTCTGTCTCTCTCTGTCTCTCTCTGTCTCTCTCAATGTATCTCTCTGTCTCACTATGTCTCTCTCTGTGTCTTTCTTTGTCTCTCTCTGTCTCTTTCTGTCTCTCTCTGTGTCTCTCTCTGTCTCTCTTTCTCTATCTCTGTCTCTCTCTGTCTTTCTCACTCTGTCTCTGTCTCTCTCTGTCCCTCTCTCTGTCTCTCTCTGTCTCTATCTCTGTCTCTCTCTGACTCTCTCTGTCTCTCTCTTTCTGTCTGTCTCTCTCTCTTTATCTCTCTGTCTCTCTCTGTCTCTCTCTGTCTCTCTCTGTCTCTCTCTGTCTCTCTCTCTCTGTGTCTCTCTCTGTCTTTCTCTGTCTCTATCTCTGTCTCTCTCTGTCTTTCTCTGGGTCTTCCTTTGTCTCTCTCTGTCTGTCTCTGTCTCACTCTCTGTCTTTCTCTGTCTCTCTCTGTGTCTCTCTCTGTCTTTCTCTGTCCCTATCTCTATCTCTCTCTGTCTCTCTCTGTCCTTCTGACTCTTTCTGTCTCTCTCTGTCTCTCTCTCTGTGTCTCTCTGTGTCTCTCTGTCTCTCTCTATGTCTTTCATTGTCTCTCTCTGTCTCTCTCTGTCTATCTCTCTGTCTCTCTCTGTCTCTCTCTGTCTCTCTCTGTCTCTCTCTCTGTCTCTCTCTGTCTCTCTCTGTCTCTCTATGTCTCTCTTAATGTATCTCTCTGTCTCTCTATGTCTCTCTCTGTGTCTTTCTTTGTCTCTCTCTGTCTCTCTCTCTCTCTGTGTCTCACTCTGTCTCTCTCTGTCTCACTCTCTGTCTCTGTCTCTGTCTCTCTCTCTGTCTCTCTCTGTCTCTCTCTCTAAATCTGTCTCTCTCTGTATTTCTCACTCTGTCTCTGTCTCTCTCTGTCCCTCTCTCTGTCTCTCTCTGTCTCTATCTCTGTCTCTCTCTGACTCTCTCTGTCTCTCTCTTTCTCTCTGTCTCTCTCTGTCTCTCTTTGTCTCTCTCTCTGTATCTCTCTGTGTCTCTCTGTGTCTCTCTGTGTCTCTCTCTGTGTCTCTCTCTGTCTCTCTCTGTCTCTCTCTGTGTCTCTCTGTGTCTCTCTGTGTCTCTCTGTCTCTCTCTGTGTCTCTCTGTCTATCTCTGTCTCTCTCTGTCTCTCTCAATGTATCTCTCTGTCTCTCTATGTCTCTCTCTGTGTCTTTCTTTGTCTCTCTCAGTCTCTCTCTCTCTCTGTCTCACTCTGTCTCTCTCTCTGTCTCTCTTTGTCTCTCTCTCTGTATCTCTCTGTCTCTCTCTGTCTCTCTCTGTCTCTCTCTCTGTGTCTCTCTCTGTCTTTCTTTTTCTCTATCTATATCGCTCTCTGTCTCTCTCTGTGTCTTTTTTGTCTCTCTCTGTCTCTCTCTGTCTCTCTCTGTCTCTCTTAGTCTCTCTCTGTGTCTTTCATTGTCTCTCTCTGTCTCTCTCTGTCTTTCGGTGTCTCTCTCTCTGTCTCTCTCTGTCTCACTCTCTGTCTCTCTCTGTCTCCATCTCTGTCTCTCTCTGTCTCTCTCTGTCTGTCTCTGTCTGTCTATGTCTATCTCTGTCTCTCTCTGTGTCTCTCTGTGTCTCTCTCTGTCTCTATCTCTGTCTCTCTCAGTCTCTCTATGTCTCTCTCAATGTATCTCTCTGTCTCTCTATGTCTCTCTCTGTGTCTTTCTTTGTCTCTCTCTGTCTCTCTCTTTCTGTGTCTCACTCTGTCTCTCTCTGTATCTCTCTCTGTCTCTGTCTCTGTCTCTCTCTCTGTCTCTCTCTGTCTCTCTCTCTAACTCTGTCTCTCTCTGTATTTCTCACTCTGTCTCTGTCTCTCTCTGTCCCTCTCTCTGTCTCTCTCTGTCTCTATCTCTGTCTCTCTCTGACTCTCTCTGTCTCTCTCTTTCTCTCTGTCTCTCTCTGTCTCTTTGTGTCTCTCTCTAACTCTCTCTCTCTCTGTCTCTCTCTGTCTCTCTTAGTCTCTCTCTGTGTCTTTCATTGTCTCTCTCTGTCTCTCTCTGTCTTTCGGTCTCTCTCTCTGTGTCTCTCTCTGTCTCACTCTCTGTCTCTCTCTGTCTCTATCTCTGTCTCTCTCTGTCTCTCTCTGTCTGTCTCTGTCTGTCTATGTCTATCTCTGTCTCTCTGTGTCTCTCTCTGTCTCTCTCTGTCTCTCTCTCTGTCTCTCTCTGTCTCTCTCTGTCTCTCTCTGTCTCTCTTAGTCTCTCTCTGTGTCTTTCATTGTCTCTCTCTGTCTCTCTCTGTCTTTCGGTGTCTCTCTCTCTGTCTCTCTCTGTCTCACTCTCTGTCTCTCTCTGTCTCTATCTCTGTCTCTCTCTGTCTCTCTCTGTCTGTCTCTGTCTGTCTATGTCTATCTCTGTCTCTCTCTGTGTCTCTCTGTGTCTCTCTCTGTCTCTCTCTGTCTCTATCTCTGTCTCTCTCTGTCTCTCTATGTCTCTCTCAATGTATCTCTCTGTCTATGTCTCTGTCTGTGTCTTTCTTTGTCTCTCTCTGTCTCTCTCTCTGTCTCTCTCTGTCTCTCTCTGTCTCTCTGTGTTTTTCTTTGTCTCTCTCAGTCTCTCTCTGTTTCTCTCTCTGTCTCACTCTGTCTCTCTCTGTCTCTCTCTGTCTCTCACTCTGTCTCTCTCTCTGTCTCTCTCTCTGTCTCTCTCTATGTCTCTCTCTCTTTCTCACTCTGTGTATCTCTGTCTCACTCTGTGTCTCTCTCTGTCTCACTCTGTCTCTCTCTGTCTCTCTCTGTCTCTCTCTCTGTCTCTCTGTCTCTCTCTGTCTCTCTCTGTCTCTATCTCTGTCTCTCTCGGTCTCTCTCTGTCTCTCTCTGTCTGTCTTTGTCTCTCTGTGTGTCTCTCTGTGTCTCTCTGTCTCTCTCAATGTATCTCTCTGTCTCTCTATGTCTCTCTCTGTCTTTCTTTGTCTCTCTCTGTCTCTCTCTGTGTCTCTCTCTGTCTCTCTCTCTATCTCTGTCTCTCTCTGTCTTTCTCACTCTGTCTCTGTCTCTCTCTGTCTCTATCTCTGTCTCTCTCTGACTCTCTCTGTCTCTCTCTTTCTCTCTGTCTCTCTCTGTCTCTCTCTGTCTCTCTCTCTGTATCTCTCTGTCTCTCTCTGTCTCTCTCTATGTGTCTCTCTCTTTCTTTCTCTGTCTCTATCTCTGTCTCGCTCTGTCTCTCTCTGTGTCTTTCTTTGTCTCTCTCTGTCTCTCTCTGTCTCACTCTCTGTCTCTCTCTGTCTTTCTCTGTCTCTCTCTGTGTCTCTCTCTGTCTTTCTCTGTCTCTATCTCTGTCTCTCTCTGTCCTTCTGACACTTTATGTCTCTCTCTGTCTCTCTCTCTGTATCTCTCTGTCTCTCTCTGTCTCTCTCTGTGTCTTTCATTGTCTCTCTCTGACTCTCTCTGTCTCTCTCTGTCTCTCTCTGTCTCTCTCTGTCTCTCTCTGTCTCTATCTCTGTCTCTCTCTGTCTGTCTCTGTCTGTCTCTCTCTGTCTCTCTCTGTCTCTCTCTCTGTCTCTCTCTGTGTCTCTCTGTGTCTCTCTCTGTGTCTCTCTGTGTCTCTCTCTGTCTCTCTCTGTGTCTCTCTGTGTCTCTCTGTGTCTCTCTGTCTCTCTCTGTGTCTCTCTCTGTCTCTCTCTGTCTATCTCTGTCTCTCTCTGTCTCTCTCAATGTATCTCTCTGTCTCTCTATGTCTCTCTCTGTGTCTTTCTTTGTCTCTCTCAGTCTCTCTCTCTCTCTCTGTCGTACTCTGTCTCTCTCTCTGTCTCTCTTTGTCTCTCTCTCTGTATCTCTCTGTCTCTCTCTGTCTCTCTCTCTGTGTCTCTCTCTGTCTTTCTTTTTCTCTATCTATATCGCTCTCTGTCTCTCTCTGTGTCTTTTTTTGTCTCTCTCTGTCTCTCTCTGTCTCTCTCTGTCTCTCTCTGTCTCTCTTAGTCTCTCTCTGTGTCTTTCATTGTCTCTCTCTGTCTCTCTCTGTCTTTCAGTGTCTCTCTCTCTGTCTCTCTCTGTCTCACTCTCTGTCTCTCTCTGTCTCTATCTCTGTCTCTCTCTGTCTCTCTCTGTCTGTCTCTGTCTGTCTATGTCTATCTCTGTCTCTCTCTGTGTCTCTCTGTGTCTCTCTCTGTGTCTCTCTGTGTCTCTCTGACTCTCTCTGTGTCTCTCTCTGTCTCTCTCTGTCTCTATCTCTGTCTCTCTCTGTCTCTCTCTGTCTCTCTCAATGTATCTCTCTGTCTCTCTATGTCTCTCTCTGTGTCTTTCTTTGTCTCTCTCTGTCTCTCTCTTTCTGTGTCTCACTCTGTCTCTCTCTGTCTCTGTCTCTCTCTCTGTCTCTGTCTCTCTCTCTGTCTCTCTCTGTCTCTTTCTCTAACTCTGTCTCTCTCTGTATTTCTCACTCTGTCTCTGTCTCTCTCTGTCCCTCTCTCTGTCTCTCTCTGTCTCTATCTCTGTCTCTCTCTGACTCTCTCTGTCTCTCTCTTTCTCTCTGTCTCTCTCTGTCTCTCTTTGTCTCTCTGTCTGTATCTCTCTGTCTCTCTCTGTCTCTCTCTCTCAGTGTCTCCCTCTGTCTTTCTTTGTCTCTATGTCTGACTCTCTCTGTCTCTCTTGTGTCTTTCTTTGTCTCTTCTATGTCTCTCTCTGTCTCTCTCTCTGTCTCCCTCAGTCTCTCTCTGTGTCTCTCTCTGTCTTTCTCTGTCTCTATCTCTGTCTCTCTGTCTCTCTCTGTCTCTCTCTGTCCTTCTGTATCTTTCTGTCTCTCTCTGTCTCTCTCTCTGTATCTCTCTGTCTCTCTCTGTCTCTCTCTGTGTCTTTCTTTGTCTCTCTCTGTCTCTCTCTGTCTCTCTGACTCTCTCTGTATCTCTCTGTCTCTCTCTGTCTCTCTCTGTGTTTTTCTTTGTCTCTCTCTGTCTCTCTCTGTCTCTCTCTCTGTCTCTCTCTGTCTCTCTCTGTCTCTCTGTGTTTTTCTTTGTCTCTCTCTGTCTCTCTCTGTGTCTCTTTCTGTCTCACTCTGTCTCTCTCTGTCTCTCTCTGTCTCTCTCTCTGTCTCTCTCTGTGTCTCTCTCTTTCTCACTCTGTGTATCTCTGTCTCTCTCTGTGTCTCTCTCTGTCTCACTCTGTCTTTCTCTGTCTCTCTCTGTCTCTCTCTCTGTCTCTCTGTCTCTCTTTGTCTCTCTCTGTCTCTATCTCTGTCTCTCTCTGTCTCTCTCTGTATGTCTCTGTCTCTCTGTGTGTCTCTCTCTGTGTCTCTCTGTGTCTCTCTCTGTGTCTCTCTCTGTCTCTCTGTCTCTCTCAATGTATCTCTCTGTCTCTCTATGTCTCTCTCTGTCTTTCTTTGTCTCTCTCTGTCTCTCTCTGTCTCTCTATGTGACTTTCAGTGGCCCCACACAGCCTCACATATACTTCTAAAAATTTAAAGAAGGGTGTGGCCACTCTAAAAGCTCAACAATTAACAGCATTGTCTCCTCTTCCAGAGTACCTGGGATCAACTACCAGCAACTATATGGTGGCCCATCTCCAGTTCCAGGGGATCAGACAGACAGACATACAGACAGTGATAAAAATGGCAGGCCTGCCTGGTCTTTCTTTCTTTCTTATCCTTTTTAAAAAATGTTTATTTATATATTTATTTATGTATTTATTAGATATTAGTACACTGTAGCTGTCTTCAGACACTCCAGAAGAGGGTGTCAGATTGTGGAGAATCTAAATCCCTCTTATGGTCTGCATATGATGTACATAAACACAGCCTCACATAAACTTCTAAAAATTTAAAGATGTGTGGGGCCACTGAGAGGGCTCAACAATTAACAGCATTGTCTCCTCTTTCAGAGAACCTGGGATAAACTACCAGCACCTTATGGTGGCCCATCTCCAGTTCCAGTGGATCAGACAGACAGACAGACAGAGAGAGAGAGATAAGGATGGCAGGCCTGCCTGGTCTTTCTTTATTTCTTATACTTTTAAAAAAATGTTTATTTATTTATTTATTTATGTATGTATGTATGTATTAGATATAAGTACACTGTAGCCGTCTTCAGACACTCCAGAAGAGGGTGACAGATTCTAGTGTATCTAAATCCCTCTTATGGTCTGAATATAATGTACATAAACATATAATGTACATAAGCATCACATATACTTCTAAAAATTAAAAATGGATGGGGCCACTGAAAGGGCTCAACAATTAACAGCATTGTCTCCTCTTCCAGAGAACCTGGGATCAACTACCAGCAACTATATGGTGGCCCATCTCCAGTTCCAGGGGATCAGACAGACAGACAGACAGACAGACAGAGATAAGGATGGCAGGCCTGCCTGGTCTTACTTTCTTTCTTATCCTTTTTAAAAAATGTTTATTTATTTATTTATTTATTTATTTATTTATTTATTTATGTATTTATTAGATATAAGTACACTGTAGCTGTCTTCAGACATTCCAGAAGAGGGTGTCAGATTCTGGAGAATCTAAATCCCTCTTATGGTCTGCATATGATGTACATAAACACAGCCTCCCATATACCTCAAAATATTTAAAGATGGGTGGCGCCACTCAAAGGGCTCAACAATTAACAGCATTGTCTCCTCTTCCAGAGTACCTGGGATCAACTACCAGCAACTATATGGTGGCCCATCTCCAGTTCCAGGGGATCAGACAGACAGACATACAGACAGTGATAAGGATGGCAGGCCTGCCTGGTCTTTCTTTCTTTCTTATCCTTTTTAAAAAATGTTTATTTATTTATTTATTTATTTATTTATTTATTTATTTATTTATTATATATAAGTACACTGTAGCTGTCTTCAGTCACTCCAGTAGAGGGTGTCAGATTCTGGAGAATCTAAATCCTCTTATAATCTGAATATGATGTACATAAACACAGCCTCACATAAACTTCTAAATATCTAAAGAAGTGTGGGGCCACTGAAAGGGCTCAACAATTAACCGAATTGTCTCCTCTTCCAGAGAACCTTGGATCAACTACCAGCACTATATGGTGGCCCATCTCCAGTTCCCGGGGATCAGATAGACAGACAGACAGACAGACAGAGATATGGATGGCAGGCCTGCCTGGTCTTTCTTTCTTTCTTATACTTTTTAAAAAATGTTTATTTATTTATTTATTTATTTATCTATTTATTTATTAGATATAAGTACACTGTAGCTGTCTTCAGACACTCCAGAAGAGGGTGTCAGATTCTGGAGAATCTAAATCCCTCTTATGGTCTGCATATGATGTACATAAACACAGCCTCACATATACCTCTAAATATTTAAAGATGGGTGGCGCCACTGAAAGGGCTCAACAATTAACAGCATTGTCTCCTCTTCCAGAGTACCTGGGATCAACTACCAGCAACTATATGGTGGCCCATCTCCAGTTCCAGGGGATCAGACAAACAGACATACAGACAGTGATAAGGATGGCAGGCCTGCCTGGTCTTTCTTTCTTTTTTATCCTTTTTAAAAAAATGTTTATTTATTTATTTATTTATTTATTTATTTATTATATATAAGTACACTGTAGCTGTCTTCAGTCACTCCAGTAGAGGGTGTCAGATTCTGGGGAATCTAAATCCTCTTATAATCTGAATATGATGTACATAAACACAGCCTCACATAAACTTCTAAATATTTAAAGAAGTGTGGGGCCACTGAAAGGGCTCAACAATTAACCGAATTGTCTCCTCTTCCAGAGAACCTTGGATCAACTACCAGCACTATATGGTGGCCCATCTCCAGTTCCCGGGGATCAGATAGACAGACAGAAAGACAGACAGAGATATGGATGGCAGGCCTGCCTGGTCTTTCTTTCTTTCTTTTACTTTTTAAAAAATGTTTATTTATTTATTTATTTATTTATTTATCTATTTATTTATTAGATATAAGTACACTGTAGCTGTCTTCAGACACTCCAGAAGAGGGTGTCAGATTCTGGAGAATCTAAATCCCTCTTATGGTCTGCATATGATGTACATAAACACAGCCTCACATATACCTCTAAATATTTAAAGATGGGTGGCGCCACTGAATGGGCTCAACAATTAACAGCATTGTCTCCTCTTGCAGAGTACCTGGGATCAACTACCAGCAACTATATGGTGGCCCATCTCCAGTTCCAGGGGATCAGACAGACAGACATACAGACAGTGATAAGGATGGCAGGCCTGCCTGGTCTTTCTTTCTTTCTTATCTTTTTAAAAAAATGTTTATTTATATATTTATTCATGTATTTATTAGATATAAGTACACTGTAGCTGTCTTCAGACACTCCAGAAGAGGGTGTCAGATTGTGGAGAATCTAAATCCCTCTTATGGTCTGCATATGATGTACATAAACACAGCCTCACATATACTTCTAAAAATTTAAAGATGTGTGGGGCCACTGAGAGGGCTCTACAATTAACAGCATTGTCTCCTCTTTCAGAGAACCTGGGATAAACTACCAGCACCTTATGGTGGCCCATCTCCAGTTCCAAGGGATCAGACAGACAGACAGACAGACTGACAGAGATAAGGATGGAGGCCTGCCTGGTCTTTCTTTCTTTCTTATACTTTTAAGAAATGTTTATTAATTTAAGTATGTATTTATTAGATTTAAGTACAAGGTAGCCTGTTTCAGACGCTCTAAAAGAGGGTGTCATCTTCTGGAGAATCTAAATCCCTCTTATGGTCTGCATATGATATACATAAACACAGCCTCACATATATTTCTAAAAATTTAAAGATGGGTGGGCCCACTGAAAGGGCTCAACAATTAACAGCATTGTCTCTTCTTCCAGAGAACGTGGGATCAACTACCTGCAACTATATGGTGGCCCATCTCAAGTTCCAGGGGATAAGACAGACAGACAGACAGACAGAGATAAGGATGGCAGGCCTGCCTGATTTTTCTTTCTTTCTTATCCTTTTTAAAAAATGTTTATTAATTAATTTATTTATTTATTCATTTATTCATTTATTTATTTATTTATTTATGTATTTATTAGATATAAGTACACTGTAGCTGTCTTCAGACATTCCAGAAGAGGGTGTCAGATTCTGGAGAATCTAAATCCCTCTTATGGTCTGCATATGATGTACATAAACACAGCCTCCCATATACCTCAAAATATTTAAAGATGGGTGGCGCCACTCAAAGGGCTCAACAATTAACAGCATTGTCTCCTCTTCCAGAGTACCTGGGATCAACTACCAGCAACTATATGGTGGCCCATCTCCAGTTCCAGGGGATCAGACAAACAGACATACAGACAGTGATAAGGATGGCAGGCCTGCCTGGTCTTTCTTTCTTTCTTATCCTTTTTAAAAAATGTTTATTTATTTATTTATTTATTTATTTATTATATATAAGTACACTGTAGCTGTCTTCAGTCACTCCAGTAGAGGGTGTCAGATTCTGGAGAATCTAAATCCTCTTATAATCTGAATATGATGTACATAAACACAGCCTCACATAAACTTCTAAATATCTAAAGAAGTGTGGGGCCACTGAAAGGGCTCAACAATTAACCGAATTGTCTCCTCTTCCAGAGAACCTTGGATCAACTACCAGCACTATATGGTGGCCCATCTCCAGTTCCCGGGGATCAGATAGACAGACAGACAGACAGACAGAGATATGGATGGCAGGCCTGCCTGGTCTTTCTTTCTTTCTTATACTTTTTAAAAAATGTTTATTTATTTATTTATTTATTTATCTATTTATTTATTAGATATAAGTACACTGTAGCTGTCTTCAGACACTCCAGAAGAGGGTGTCAGATTCTGGAGAATCTAAATCCCTCTTATGGTCTGCATATGATGTACATAAACACAGCCTCACATATACTTCTAAAAATTTAAAGATGTGTGGGGCCACTGAGAGGGCTCTACAATTAACAGCATTGTCTCCTCTTTCAGAGAACCTGGGATAAACTACCAGCACCTTATGGTGGCCCATCTCCAGTTCCAAGGGATCAGACAGACAGACAGACAGACTGACAGAGATAAGGATGGAGGCCTGCCTGGTCTTTCTTTCTTTCTTATACTTTTAAGAAATGTTTATTAATTTAAGTATGTATTTATTAGATTTAAGTACAAGGTAGCTGTTTTCAGACGCTCTAAAAGAGGGTGTCATCTTCTGGAGAATCTAAATCCCTCTTATGGTCTGCATATGATATACATAAACACAGCCTCACATATATTTCTAAAAATTTAAAGATGGGTGGGCCCACTGAAAGGGCTCAACAATTAACAGCATTGTCTCTTCTTCCAGAGAACGTGGGATCAACTACCTGCAACTATATGGTGGCCCATCTCAAGTTCCAGGGGATAAGACAGACAGACAGACAGACAGAGATAAGGATGGCAGGCCTGCCTGATTTTTCTTTCTTTCTTATCCTTTTTAAAAAATGTTTATTAATTAATTTATTTATTTATTCATTTATTCATTTATTTATTTATTTATTTATGTATTTATTAGATATAAGTACACTGTAGCTGTCTTCAGACATTCCAGAAGAGGGTGTCAGATTCTGGAGAATCTAAATCCCTCTTATGGACTGCATATGATGTACATAAACACAGCCTCCCATATACCTCAAAATATTTAAAGATGGGTGGCGCCACTCAAAGGGCTCAACAATTAACAGCATTGTCTCCTCTTCCAGAGTACCTGGGATCAACTACCAGCAACTATATGGTGGCCCATCTCCAGTTCCAGGGGATCAGACAGACAGACATACAGACAGTGATAAGGATGGCAGGCCTGCCTGGTCTTTCTTTCTTTCTTTCTTATCCTTTTTAAAAAATGTTTATTTATTTATTTATTTATTTATTTATTTATTTATTTATTATATATAAGTACACTGTAGCTGTCTTCAGTCACTCCAGTAGAGGGTGTCAGATTCTGGAGAATCTAAATCCTCTTATAATCTGAATATGATGTACATAAACACAGCCTCACATAAACTTCTAAATATCTAAAGAAGTGTGGGGCCACTGAAAGGGCTCAACAATTAACCGAATTGTCTCCTCTTCCAGAGAACCTTGGATCAACTACCAGCACTATATGGTGGCCCATCTCCAGTTCCCGGGGATCAGATAGACAGACAGACAGACAGACAGAGATATGGATGGCAGGCCTGCCTGGTCTTTCTTTCTTTCTTATACTTTTTAAAAAATGTTTATTTATTTATTTATTTATTTATCTATTTATTTATTAGATATAAGTACACTGTAGCTGTCTTCAGACACTCCAGAAGAGGGTGTCAGATTCTGGAGAATCTAAATCCCTCTTATGGTCTGCATATGATGTACATAAACACAGCCTCACATATACCTCTAAATATTTAAAGATGGGTGGCGCCACTGAAAGGGCTCAACAATTAACAGCATTGTCTCCTCTTCCAGAGTACCTGGGATCAACTACCAGCAACTATATGGTGGCCCATCTCCAGTTCCAGGGGATCAGACAAACAGACATACAGACAGTGATAAGGATGGCAGGCCTGCCTGGTCTTTCTTTCTTTTTTATCCTTTTTAAAAAAATGTTTATTTATTTATTTATTTATTTATTTATTTATTTATTATATATAAGTACACTGTAGCTGTCTTCAGTCACTCCAGTAGAGGGTGTCAGATTCTGGAGAATCTAAATCCTCTTATAATCTGAATATGATGTACATAAACACAGCCTCACATAAACTTCTAAATATTTAAAGAAGTGTGGGGCCACTGAAAGGGCTCAACAATTAACAGAATTGTCTCCTCTTCCAGAGAACCTTGGATCAACTACCAGCACTATATGGTGGCCCATCTCCAGTTCCCGGGGATCAGATAGACAGACAGAAAGACAGACAGAGATATGGATGGCAGGCCTGCCTGGTCTTTCTTTCTTTCTTTTACTTTTTAAAAAATGTTTATTTATTTATTTATTTATTTATCTATTTATTTATTAGATATAAGTACACTGTAGCTGTCTTCAGACACTCCAGAAGAGGGTGTCAGATTCTGGAGAATCTAAATCCCTCTTATGGTCTGCATATGATGTACATAAACACAGCCTCACATATACCTCTAAATATTTAAAGATGGGTGGCGCCACTGAATGGGCTCAACAATTAACAGCATTGTCTCCTCTTGCAGAGTACCTGGGATCAACTACCAGCAACTATATGGTGGCCCATCTCCAGTTCCAGGGGATCAGACAGACAGACATACAGACAGTGATAAGGATGGCAGGCCTGCCTGGTCTTTCTTCCTTTCTTATCTTTTTAAAAAAATGTTTATTTATATATTTATTCATGTATTTATTAGATATAAGTACACTGTAGCTGTCTTCAGACACTCCAGAAGAGGGTGTCAGATTGTGGAGAATCTAAATCCCTCTTATGGTCTGCATATGATGTACATAAACACAGCCTCACATATACTTCTAAAAATTTAAAGATATGTGGGGCCACTGAGAGGGCTCTACAATTAACAGCATTGTCTCCTCTTTCAGAGAACCTGGGATAAACTACCAGCACCTTATGGTGGCCCATCTCCAGTTCCAAGGGATCAGACAGACAGACAGACAGACTGACAGAGATAAGGATGGAGGCCTGCCTGGTCTTTCTTTCTTTCTTATACTTTTAAGAAATGTTTATTAATTTAAGTATGTATTTATTAGATTTAAGTACAAGGTAGCTGTTTTCAGACGCTCTAAAAGAGGGTGTCATCTTCTGGAGAATCTAAATCCCTCTTATGGTCTGCATATGATATACATAAACACAGCCTCACATATATTTCTAAAAATTTAAAGATGGGTGGGCCCACTGAAAGGGCTCAACAATTAACAGCATTGTCTCTTCTTCCAGAGAAAGTGGGATCAACTACCTGCAACTATATGGTGGCCCATCTCAAGTTCCAGGGGATAAGACAGACAGACAGACAGACAGAGATAAGGATGGAAGGCCTGCCTGATTTTTCTTTCTTTCTTATCCTTTTTAAAAAATGTTTATTAATTAATTTATTTATTTATTTATTTATTCATTTATTTATTTATTTATTTATGTATTTATTAGATGTAAGTACACTGTAGCTGTCTTCAGACTCTCCAGAAGAGGGTGTCAGATTCTGGAGAATCAATATCCCTCATATGGTCTGCATATGATGTACATGAACACAGCCTCACATATACTTCTAAAAATTTAAAGATGGGTGGGGCCACTGAAAGGGCTCAACAATTAACAGCATTGTCTCCTCTTCCAGAGAACCTGGGATCAACTACCAGCAACTATATGGTGGCCCATCTCCAGTTTCAGGGTATCTGACAGATAGACAGACAGACAGACAGACAGACAAGTTGGCAGGCCTGCCTGGTCTTTCTTTCTTTCTTATTCTTTTTAAAAAATGTTTATTTATTTATTTATGTATTTATTAGATATAAGTACAATGTAGCTGTCTTCAGTCACTCCAGAAGAGGGTGTCAGATTCTGGAGAATCTATATCCCTCTTATGGTCTGCATATGATGTACATAAACACAGCCTCACATTTACTTCTAAAAATTTAAATATGTGTGGGGCCAATGAAAGGGATCAACAATTAACAGCATTGTCTACTCTTATAGAGAACATGGGATCAACTACCAGCAACTATATGGTGGCCCATCTCCAGTTCCAGGGGATCAGACAGACAGACAGACAGACAGATAGAGTTAAGGATAGCAGGCCTACCTGGTCTTTCATTCTTTCTTATCCTTTTTAAAAAAATGTTTATTAATTTAAGTATGTATTTATTAGATGTAAGTACACTGTAGCTGTCTTCAAACACTCCCGAAGAGGGTGTCAGATTCTGGAGAATCTATATCCCTCTTATGGTCTGCATATGATGTACATAAACACAGCCTCACATATACTTCTAAAAATTTAAAGATGGGTGGGGCCACTGAAAGGGCTCAACAATTAACAGCACTGTCTCCTCTTCCAGAGGACCTGGGATCAACTACCAGCAACTATATGGTGGCCCATCTCCAGTTCCAGGGGATCAGACAGACAGACATACAGACAGTGAAAAGGATGGCAGGCCTGCCTGGTCTTTCTTTGTTTCTTATCCTTTTTAAAAAAATGTTTATTTATATATTTATTTATGTATTTATTAGATATAAGTACACTGTAGCTGTCTTCAGACACTCCAGAAGAGGGTCTCAGATTCTGGAGAATCTAAATCCCTCTTATGGTCTGCATATGATGTACATAAACACAGCCTCACATATACTTCTAAAAATTAAAAATGGGTGGGGCCACTGAAAGGGCTCAACAATTAACAGCATTGTCTCCTCTTCCAGAGAACCTGGGATCAACTACCAGCAACTACAAGGTGGCCCATCTCCAGTTCCAGGGGATCAGACAGACAGACAGACAGACAGAGATTAGGATGGCAGGCCTGCCTGGTCTTTCTTTCTTTATTATCCTTTTAAAATAATGTTTATTTATTTATTTATATTTATTTATATATGTATTTATTAGATATAAGTACACTGTAGTTGTCTTCAGACACTCCAGAAGAGGGTGTCAGATTCTGGAGAATCTAAATCCCTCTTATGGTCTGCATATGATGTACATAAACACAGCCTAACATATACTTCTAAAAATTTAAAGATAGTTGGAGCCACTGAAAGGGCTCAACAATTAACAGCATTGTCTCCTCTTCCAGAGAACCTGGGATCAACTAACTGCAACTATATGGTGGCCCATCTCCAGTTCCAAGGGATCAGACAGACTGACAGACAGACAGACTGACAGAGATAAGGATGGCAGGCCTGCCTGGTCTTTCTTTCTTTCTTATCCTTTTTAAAAAATGTTTATTTATTTATTTATATGTTTATTAGATATAAGTACACTGTAGCCGTCTTCAGACACTCCAGAAGAAGGTATCAGATTCTGGAGAATCTAAATCCCTCTTATGGTCTGCATATGATGTACATAAACACAGCTTCACGTTTACTTCTTAAAATTTAAAGGTGGGGGGGCCACTAAAAGGGCTCAGCAATTAACAGCATTATCTCCTCTTACAGAGAACCTGGGATCAACTACCTGCAACTATATGGTGGCCCATCTCCACTCCCAGGGGATCAGACAGACAGACAGACAGACAAGGATAAGGATGGCAGGCCTGCCTGGTCTTTCTTTCTTTCTTATACTTTTTAAAAAAATTGTATTTATTTATGTATTTATTAGATATAAGTACACTGTACCTGTCTTCAGACACTCCAGAAGAGGGTGTCAGATTCTGATGAATCTAAATCCCTCTTCTGGTCTGCATATGATGTACATAAACACAGCCTCACATACACTTCTAAAAATTTAAAGATGGGTAGGGCCACTGATAGGGCTCAACAATTAACAGCATTGTCTCCTCTTCCAGAGAACCTGGGATCAACTACCAGCAACTATATGGTAGCCCATCTCCAGTTCCAGGGGATCAGACAGACAGACAGACAGACAGAGATAAGGATGGCAGGCCTGCCTGGTCTTACTTTCTTTCTTATCCTTTTTAAAAAATGTTTATTTATTTATTTATGTATTTATTAGATATAAGTACACTGTAGCTGTCTTCAGACACTCCAGTAGAGGGTGTCAGATTCTGGAGAATCTAAATCCTCTTATAATTTGAATATGATGTACATATACACAGCCTCACATATACTTCTAAATATTTAAAGAAGTGTGCGGCCACTGAAAGGGCTCAACAATTAAGAGCATTGTCTCCTCTTCCAGAGAACCTTGGATCAACTACCAGCAACTATATGGTGGCCCATCTCCAGTTCCCGGGGATCAGATAGACAGACAGACAGACAGGCAGAGATATGGATGGCAGGCCTGCCTGGTCTTTCTTTCTTATCCTTTTTAAAAAATGTTTATTTATTTATTTATTTATTTATTTATTTATGTATTTAGTAGATATAAGTACACTGTAGCTGTTTAGACACTACAGAAGAGGGTGTCAGATTCTGGAGAATCTAAATCCCTCTTATGGTCTGCATATGATGTACATAAACACAGCCTCACATATACTTCTAAAAATTTAAAGAAGGGTGGGGCCACTCTAAAAGCTCAACAATTAACAGCATTGTCTCCTCTTCCAGAGTACCTGGGATCAACTACCAGCAACTATATGGTGGCCCATCTCCAGTTCCAGGGGATCAGACAGACAGACATACAGACAGTGCTAAGGATGGCAGGCCTGCCTGGTCTTTCTTTCTTTCTTATCCTTTTTAAAAAAATGTTTATTTATATATTTATTTATGTATTTATTAGATATAAGTACACTGTAGCTGTCTTCAGACACTCCAGAAGAGGGTGTCAGAGTCTGGAGAATCTAAATCCCTCTTATGGTCTGCATATGATGTACATAAACAAAGCCTCACATATACTTCTAAAAATTTAAAGATGTGTGGGGCCACTGAGAGGGCTCAACAATTAACAGCATTGTCTCCTCTTTCAGAGAACCTGGGATAAACTACCAGCACCTTATGGTGGCCCAACTCCAGTTCCAGTGGATCAGACAGACAGACAGACAGAGAGACAGAGATAAGGATGGCAGGCCTGCCTGGTCTTACTTTATTTCTTATACTTTTTAAAAAATGTTTATTTATTTATTTATTCATTTATTTATGTATTTATTAGATATAAGTACACTGTAGCCGTCTTCAGACACTCCAGAAGAGGGTGTCAGATTCTGGAGAATCTAAATCCCTCTTATGGTTTGAATAAGATGTACATAAACACAGCCTCACATATACTTCTAAAAATTAAAAATGGGTGGGGCCACTGAAAGGGCTCAACAATTAACAGCATTGTCTCCTCTTCCAGAGAACGTGGGATCAACTACCAGAACCTACAAGGTGGCCCATCTCCAGTTCCACGGGATCAGACAGACAGACAGAGATAAGGATGGCAGGCCTGCCTGGTCTTTCTTTCTTTCTTATCCTTTTTAAAAAATATTTATTTATTTATTTATTTATTTATTTATTTATGTATTTCTTAGATATAAGTACACTGTAGCTTTCTTTAGACACTCCAGAGGAGGGTGTCAGATTCTGGAGAATGTAAATCCCTCTTATGGTCTGCATATGATGTACATAAACACAGCCTCACATATACTGAGCTGAGGTGTCACAGGCCAACTGCTGGAATTTCTGAGTACCACCTAGATAGAGAAAAGCTATGCTGTGGTTTCTTAATTTATGTATTTTATTATTTCTATTTGTTGTTTTGTTTTGTTTTATTTGTTTTTAGAGAAGTCCTCAGTCTGTAGCTCTGGCTGACCCAGGACTGCCTACTTGTGTTAATTGGGGTTTCACAGCTGGGAACAGACACCAAGAGCAAGGTAAGGCTTAGAAAACCCTACATTCAGTGGTGGCTCAAGCTCTTAATGAGAGCACTCTGTAGGCAGAGGCAGTCAGTTTCTGAGTTTGAGGCCACCCTGGTGAAAGACAGGGCTAGGGTAGGGGCTAGGGTGAGGAAAGAAAGAAAGAAAGAAAGAAAAGTTTATAATAAAAAGTTTTTGTAAAAGTTTTATAAAAAGTGTTAAAGTTTTTAAAAATTAAGAAAAAAAATACCAGATCACCATCACACAGCATTGGCTGTCTTCAGGTGTATCCTTTCAGCCTCCAAAACAAAAAACAATGGCTGGCTGTCTTCAGGTGTATCCTATTCTCGAGTCTTATTTCCAACCTTAGAGCTGGGCTGAGCTGCCTCATTATGTAATTGCAAACCTTCCTTGGTTTGTCTTTTCCATTTCTAAGACTAACAGGCCTTTTTCTATTTATTGAATATGCTCATGACTGTCCTTTAGATATAGTAAATATAACTGTTGCTTATAAAACTTGTTTTCTAGGAATTTTTAAAGGGCAATGGCAGAGTTTATTTATAAAAAAATATTTTGCATTTATTTATTTGTGTGAGTGATGAAGCTCAGGTCTTCAAACTCGTCAGGAGGTATGATTACCTCCCCTCTCTCTCAACCCCTCTCTCTCCTCTCTCAATGATTGTGTAAGAATGTTTTGCATGTGTATGCTGTGCCCACAGACTCCAGAACAGAGTATTAGATCCCCTGGAACTGGAGATGGGCCACCATATATAATACTGGTAATTGTGCACATTTTCTCTGGAAGAGGAGACAATGCTCTTAATTGTTGAGCCCTCTCTGTAGCCACATCTTTCTTTCTTTTTTTTTTTTTTGAGTATATGTGAGGCTGTGTTTATATACATCATATGCAGACAATAAGAATGATTTAGATTCTTCAGATTCTGACACCCTCTTCTGGACTGTCTGAAGATAGCTACAGCATACTTAAATATAATAAATAAATAAATCTTTAAAAAGAAAAGGAAAAGTAAAAAAGAAAGAACAGGCCTGCCATATGCATGTTCATAGAGGAAAATGGGAGAGACCCCAATCTAACCTCAGCAGGGTGCTTCCTTCTGGATGGTAGCTCACAGTTTCATCCCAGCAAGACAGGCAAATCATTGAGTTCAAGGACAGTAAGGTTCAGGACAGCCAAGGTTAGGAAGGAAAAGGGTCTATGTTGAGAATACAAACCGACAAAACAACAACTAGGAAAAAGAAGTGACAGTGTAACTTGGGGTAGGGTACCAACAAGAGAAAGCTTTCTGTTACCACTTACAAACACCAGTAGCCTTGCACACTTCTGCCCAGGTCCCTGCCTTCCTTTCTAGGAATTCTAAGGATGCCAGGGGGTTGGGGAATCCAGATTAAATTTTTAAAAACAAAGACTTGGTCTTTGATGTCTATAGGAAGCCCTTCTCAGTGCCTTTAACTACCACTGAACTTTCAGGGCTGTGACTCAACTGTAACAAGGAACAGGGCTAAGAACCTGCAGCATTTGAAAACAACTATTTTTTTAAAGTGGGGGACACAAATCAGCAGTAGAACCCCTCAGGTTCAGCCATAATACTTGTTAGGGAAAGAGACTCAATGTCCGGAGCTGAGGTCTCATGGGTGAACTGCTTCAAGCTCTGAGTATCATTGAAAGAAAGAAAAGATATCATGTGGTTGCTTAATTTATTTATTTTATTATTTCTATTTTTTGTTTTCTTTTGTTTTGTTTTAGAAAAGGCCTCAGTCTGTAGCTATGGCTGACCTAGGACAGACTACATGTGTTAATTAGGGTTTCACAGCTGAGAAGCAGACCATACCTATGTAAGACTTAGAAAACCTAACAGTCAGTGGTGGCTCGAGCTCTTAATGAGAGCACTCTGGAGGCAGAGGCAGTCAGTTTCTGAGTTCGAGGCCAGCCTGGTTAAAGACAGGGATAGGCAGGGCTAGGCAAGGCAGGGCTGGGCTAGGCTAGGCAAGGGGCTGGGCTAGTCAAGGCAAGGGACTAGGCTAGGCTACTCAAGGGGCTAGGCAAGACAGACAGACAGAGAGAAGGACAGACAAGGATGGCAGGCCTGCCTGGTTTTTCTTTCTTTCTTATCCCTTTTAAAAAATGTTTGTTTTTTTATTTATTTATTTATTTATGTATTTATTAGATATAAGTACACTGTAGCTGTCTTCAGACACTCCAGAAGAGGGTGTCTGATTCTGGAGAATCAATATCCCTCTTATGGTCTGCATATGATGTACATAAACACAGCCTCACATATACTTCTAAAAATTTAAAGAAGGGTTGGGCCACTCTAAAAGCTCAACAATTAACAGCATTGTCTCCTCTTCCAGAGTACCTGGGATCAACTACCAGCAACTATATGGTGGCCCATCTCCAGTTCCAGGGGATCAGACAGACAGACAGACTGACAGACAGTGATAAAAATGGCAGGCCTGCCTGGTCTTTCTTTCTTTCTTATCCTTTTTAAAAATATGTTTATTTATTTATTTATTTATTTATTTATGTATTTATTAGATATAAGTACACTGTAGCTGTCTTCAGACACTCCAGAAGAGGGTGTCAGATTCTGGAGAATCTAAATTCCTCTTATGGTCTGCATATGATGTACATAAACACAGCCTCACATATACTTCTAAAAATTAAAGAAGGGTGGGGCCACTCTAAAAGCTCAACAATTAACAGGATTGTCTCCTCTTCCAGAGTACCTGGGATCAACTACCAGCAACTATATGGTGGCCCATCTCCAGTTCCAGGGGATCAGACAGACAGACATACAGACAGTGATAAGGATGGCAGGCTTGCCTGGTCTTTCTTTCTTTCTTATCCTTTTTAAAAAAATGTTTATTTATTTTTTATTTATGTATTTATTTATTTATTTATTTATTTATTAATTATTAGATATAAGTACACTGTAGCTGTTCAGACACTCCAGAAGAGGGTGTCAGATTCTGGAGAATCTAAATCCCTCTTATGGTCTGCATATGATGTACATAAACACAGCCTCACATATAATTCTAAAAATTTAAAGAAGGGTTGGGCCACTCTAAAAGCTCAACAATTAACAGCATTGTCTCCTCTTCCAGAGTACTTGGGATCAGCTACCAGCGACTATATGTTGGCCCTTCTCCAGATCCAGGGGATCAGACAGACAGACATACAGACAGTGATAAGTATGGCAGGCCTGCCTGGCCATTCTTTCTTTCTTATCCTTTTCAAAAAAATGTTTATTTATATATTTATTTATGTATTTATTAGATATAAGTACACTGTAGCTGTCTTCAGACACCCCAGAAGAGGGTGTCAGATTATGGAGAAACTAAATCCCTCTTATGGTCTGCATATGATGTACATAAACACAGCCTCATATATACTTCTAAAAATTTAAAGATGTGTGGGGCCAATGAGAGGGCTCAACAAGTAACAGCATTGTCTCCTCTTTCAGTGAACCTGGGATAAACTACCAGCACCTTATGGTGGCCCATCTCCAGTTCCAGTGGATCAGACAGACAGACAGACAGACAGAGAGACAGAGATAAGGATGGCAGGCCTGCCTGGTCTTTCTTTATTTCTTATACTTTTTAAAAAGTGTTTATTTATTTCTTTCTTTATTTATTTATTTTTTATTAGATATAAGTACACTGTAGCCGTCTTCAGACACTCCAGAAGAGGGTGTCAGATTCTAGAGAATCTAAATCCCTCTTATGGTCTGAATATGATGTACATAAACACAGCCTCACATATACTTCTAAAAATTATAAATAGGTGGGGCCACTGAAAGCACTCAACAATTAACAGCATTGTCTCCTCTTCCAGAGAACCTGGGATCAACTACAAGCACCTAAAAGGTGGCCCATCTCCAGTTCCAGGGGATCAGACAGACAGAGAGACAGACAGTGATAAGGATGGCAGGCCTGCCTGGTCTTTCTTTCTTATTCTTTTTTTTAAAAAAATGTTTATTTATTTATTTATTTATTTATTTATTTATTTATTTATTTATTATTTGATATAAGTACCCTGTAGCTGATCAGACACTCCAGAAGAGAGTGTCATATTCTGGAGAATCTAAATCCCACTTATGGTATGCATATGATGTACATAAACACAGCCTCACATATACTTCTAAAAATTTAAAGAAGGGTGGGGCCACTCTAAAAGCTCAACAATTAACAGCATTGTCTCCTCTTCCAGAGTACCTGGGATCAACTACCAGCAACTATATGGTGGCACATCTCCAGTTCCAGGGGATCAGACAGACAGACATACAGACAGTGATAAGGATGGCAGGCCTGCCTGGTCTTTCTTTCTTTCTTATCCTTTAAAAAAATGTTTATTTATATATTTATTTATGTATTTATTAGATATATGTACACTGTAGCTGCTTTCAGACACTCCAGAAGAGGGTGTCAGATTCTGGAGAATCTAAATCCCTCTTATGGTCTGCATATGATGTACATAAACACAGCCTCGCATATACTTCTAAAAATTTAAAGATGTGTGGGGCCACTGAGAGGGCTCAACAATTAACAGCATTGTCTCCTCTTTCAGAGAACCTGGGATAAACTACCAGCACCTTATGGTGGCCCATCTCCAGTTCCAGTGGATCAGACAGACAGACAGACAGACAGAGAGACAGAGATAAGGATGGCAGGCCTGCCTGGTCTTTCTTTATTTCTTATACTTTTTAAAAATTGTTTATTTATTTATTTATTTATTTATTTATTTATGTATTTATTAGATATAAGTACACTGTAGCTGTCTTCAGACACTCCAGAAGAGGGTGTAGATTCTGGAGAATCTAAATTCCTCTTATGGTCTGCATATGATGTACATAAACACAGCCTCACATATACTTCTAAAAATTAAAGAAGGGTGGGGCCACTCTAAAAGCTCAACAATTAACAGCATTGTCTCCTCTTCCAGAGTACCTGGGATCAACTACCAGCAACTATATGGTGGCCCATCTCCAGTTCCAGGGGATCAGACAGACAGACATACAGACAGTGATAAGGATGGCAGGCCTGCCTGGTCTTTCTTTCTTTCTTATCCTTTTTAAAAAAATGTTTATTTATTTTTTATTTATATATATATTTATTTATTTATTTATTTATTTATTTATTTATTATTAGATATAAGTACACTGTAGCTGTTCAGACACTCCAGAAGAGGGTGTCAGATTCTGGAGAATCTAAATCCCTCTTATGGTCTGCATATGATGTACATAAACACAGCCTCACATATACTTCTAAAAATTTAAAGAAGGTTTGGGCCACTCGAAAAGCTCAACAATTAACAGCATTGTCTCCTCTTCCAGAGTACTTGGGATCAGCTACCAGCGACTATATGGTGGCCCTTCTCCAGTTCCAGGGGATCAGACAGACAGACATACAGACAGTGATAAGTATGGCAGGCCTGCCTGGTCATTCTTTCTTTCTTATCCTTTTCAAAAAAATGTGTATTTATATATTTATTTATGTATTTATTAGATGTAAGTACACTGTAGCTGTCTTCAGACACCCCAGAAGAGGGTGTCAGATTCTGGAGAAACTAAATCCCTCTTATGGTCTGCATATGATGTACATAAACACAGCCTCACATATACTTCTAAAAATTTAAAGATGTGTGGGGCCAAGGAGAGGACTCAACAAGTAACAGCATTGTCTCCTCTTTCAGTGAACCTGGGATAAACTACCAGCACCTTATGGTGGCCCATCTCCAGTTCCAGTGGATCAGACAGACAGACAGACAGACAGAGAGACAGAGATAAGGATGGCAGGCCTGCCTGGTCTTTCTTTATTTCTTATACTTTTTAAAAAGTGTTTATTTATTTATTTATTTATTTATTTATTTTTTATTAGATATAAGTACACTGTAGCCGTCTTCAGACACTCCAGAAGAGGGTGTCAGATTCTAGAGAATCTAAATCCCTCTTATTGTCTGAATATGATGTACATAAACACAGCCTCACATATACTTCTAAAAATTATAAATAGGTGGGGCCACTAAAAGCACTCAACAATTAACAGCATTGTCTCCTCTTTCAGAGAACCTGGGATAAACTACCAGCACCTTATGGTGGCCCATCTCCAGTTCCAGTGGATCAGACAGACAGACAGACAGACAGAGAGACAGAGATAAGGATGGCAGGCCTGCCTGGTCTTTCTTTATTTCTTATACTTTTTAAAAATTGTTTATTTATTTATTTATTTATTTATTTATTTATTTATGTATTTAGTAGATATAAGTACACTGTAGCCGTCTTCAGACACTCCAGAAGAGGGTGTCATATTCTAGAGAATCTAAATCCCTCTTATGGTCTGAATATGATGTACATAAACACAGCCTCACATATACGTCTAAAAATTATAAATAGGTGGGGCCACTGAAAGGACTCAACAATTAACAGCATTGTCTCCTCTTCCAGAGAAACTGGGATCAACTACCAGCACCTAAAAGGTGGCCCATCTCCAGTTCCAGGGGATCAGACAGACAGGCAGACAAACAGTGATAAGGATTTCAGGCCTGCCTGGTGTTTCTTTCTTTCTTATCCTTTTTTAAAAAAAGATGTTTGTTTATTTATTTATTTATTTATTTATTTATTTATTTATTTATTTATTATTAGATATAAGTACACTGTAGCTGTTCAGACACTCCAGAAGAGGGTGTCAGATTCTGGAGAATCTAAATCCCTCTTATGGTCTGCATATGATGTACATAAACACATCCTCACATATACTTCTAAAAATTAAAAGAAGGGTGGGGCCACTCTAAAAGCTCAACAATTAACAGCATTGTCTCCTCTTCCAGAGGACCTGGGATCAACTACCAGCAACTATATGGTGGCCCATCTCCAGTTCCAGGGGACCAGACAGACAGACATACAGACAGTGATAAGGATGGCAGGCCTGCCTGGTCTTTCTTTCTTTATTATCCCTTTTAAAAAAATGTTTATTTATATATTTATTCATGTATTTATTAGATATATGTACACTGTAGCTGTCTTCAGACACTCCAGAAGAGGGTGTCAGTTTCTGGAGAATCTAAATCCCTCTTATGGTCTGAATATTCGGTACATAAACACAGCCTTGCATATACTTCTAAAAATTTAAAGATGGGTGGGGCCACTGAGAGGGCTCAACAATTAACAGCATTGTCTCCTCTTTCAGAGAACCTGGGATAAACTACGAGCACCTTATGGTGGCCCATCTCCAGTTCCAGGGGATAAGACTGACAGACAGACAGAGAGACAGAGATATGGATGGCAGGCCTGCCTGGTCTTTATTTATTTCTTATACTTTTTAAAAAATGTTTATTTATTTATTTATTTATTTATTTATTTATGTATTTATTAGATATAAGTACACTGTAGCCGTCTTCAGACACTCCAGAAGAGGGTGTCAGATTCTAGAGAATCTAAATCCCTCTTATGGTCTGAATATGATGTACATAAACACAGCCTCACATATACTTCTAAAAATTATAAATAGGTTGGGCCACTGAAAAGACTCAACCATTAACAGCATTGTCTCCTCTTCCAGAGAACCTGGGATCAACTACCAGCACCTAAAAGGTGGCCCATCTCCAGTTCCAGGGGATCAGACAGACAGACAGACAGACAGTGATAAGGATGGCAGGCCTGCCTGGTCTTTCTTTCTTTCTTATCCTTTTTTTAAAAAAATGTTTGTTTATTTATTTATTTATTTATTTATTTATTTATTTATTTATTTATTATTAGATATAAGTACACTGTAGCTGTTCAGACACTCCAGAAGAGGGTGTCAGATTCTGGAGAATCTAAATCCCTCTTATGGTCTGCATATGATGTAAATAAACACAGCCTCACATATACTTCTAAAAATTTAAAGAATGGTGGGGCCACTCTAAAAGCTCAACAATTAACAGCATTGTCTCCTCTTCCAGAGTACCTGGGATCAACTACCAGCAACTATATGGTGGCCCATCTCCAGTTCCAGGGGATCAGACAGACAGACAGACTGACAGACAGTGATAAGGATGGCAGGCCTGCCTGGTCTTTCTTTCTTTCTTATCCTTTTTAAAAAAAAGTTTATTTATATATTTATTTATATATTTATTAGATATAAGTACACTGTAGCTGTCTTCAGACACTCCAGAAGAGGGTGTCAGATTCTGGAGAATCCAAATGCCTTTTATGGTCTGCATATTATGTACATAAACACAGCCTCACATATACTTGTAAAAATTAAAAATGGGTGGGGCCACTGAAAGGGCTCAACAATTAACAGCATTGTCTCCTCTTCCAGAGAACCTGGGATCAACTACCAGCACCTAAAAGGTGGCCCATCTCCAGTTCCAGGGGATCAGACAGACAGACAGACAGACAGAGATAAGTATGGCAGGCCTGCCTGGTCTTTCTTTCTTTCTTATACTTTTAAAATAATGTTTATTTATTTATTTATTTATTTATTTATTTATATATGTTTGTATTCATTAGATATAAGTACACTGTAGTTGTCTTCAGACAATCCAGAAGAGGGTGTCAGATTCTGGAGAATCTAAATCCCTCTTATGGTCTGCATATGATGTACATAAACACAGCCTAACATATACTTCTAAAAATTTAAAGATAGGTGGAGCCACTGAAAGGGCTCAACAATTAATAGAATTGTCTCCTCTTCCAGAGAACCTGGGATCAACTAACAGCAACTATATGGTGGCCCATCTACAGTTCCAAGGGATCAGACAGTCTGACAGACAGACAGACTGACAGAGATTAGGATGGCAGGCCTGCCTGGTCTTTCTTTCTTTCTTATCCTTTTTAAAAAATGTTTATTTATTTATGTATTTATTAGATATAAGTACACTGTAGCTGTCTTCAGACACTCCAGAAGAGGGTGTCAGATTCTGGAGAATCTAAATCCCTCTTATGGTCTGCATATGATGTACATAAACACAGCCTCACATATACTACTAAAAATTTAACGATGGGTGGGGCCACTGAAAGCGCTCAACAATTAACAGCATTGTCTCCTCTTCCAGAGAACCTGGGATCAACTACCAGCACCTATATGGTGGCCCATCTCCAGTTCCAGGGGATCAGAACGACTGACAGACAGACAAGACAGAGATAAGGATGGTAGGCCTGCCTGGTCTTTCTTTTTTTCTTATCCGGTTTAAATAATGTTTATTTATTATTTATTTATTTATTTATTTAATTATTTATTTATGTATTTATTAGATATAAGTACACTGTAGCTGTCTTCAGACACTCCAGAAGAGGGTGTCAGATTCTGGAGAATCTAAATCCCTCTTATGGTCTGCATATGATGTACATAAACACAGCCTCACATATACTTCTAAAAATTTAAAGATGGGTAGGGCCACTGATAGGGCTCAACAATTAAGAGCATTGTCTCCTCTTCCAGAGAACCTTGGATCAACTACCAGCAACTATATGGTGGCCCATCTCCAGTTCCCGGGGATCAGATAGACAGACAGACAGACAGACAGAGTTATGGATGGCAGGCCTACCTGGTCTTTCTTTCTTTCTTATCCTTTTTAAAAAATGTTTATTTATTTATTTATTTATTTATCTATTTATTTATTAGATATAAGTACACTGTAGCTGTCTTCAGATACTCCAGAAGAGGGTGTCAGATTCTGGAGAATCTAAATCCCTCTTATGGTCTGCATATGATGTACATAAACACAGCCTCACATATACTTCTAAATATTTAAAGATGGGTAGGGCCACTGATAGGGCTCAACAATTAACAGCATTGTCTCCTCTTCCAGAGAACCTGGGATCAACTACCAGCAACTTTATGGTAGCCCAACTCCAGTTCCAGGGGATCAGACAGACAGACAGACAGACAGAGATAAGGATGGCAAGCCTGCCTGGTCTTACTTTCTTTCTTATCCTTTTTAAAAAATGTTTATTTATTCATTTATTCATTTATTTATTTATTTATTTATTTATTATATATAAGTACACTGTAGCTGTCTTCAGTCACTCCAGTAGAGGGTGTCAGATTCTGGAGAATCTAAATCCTCTTATAATCTGAATATGATGTACATAAACACAGCCTCACATAAACTTCTAAATATTTAAAGAAGTGTGGGGCCACTGAAAGGGCTCAACAATTAACCGAATTGTCTCCTCTTCCAGAGAACCTTGGATCAACTACCAGCACAATATGGTGGCCCATATCCAGTTCCCGGGGATCAGATAGACAGACAGACAGACAGACAGAGATATGGATGGCAGGCCTGCCTGGTCTTTCTTTCTTTCTTATACTTTTAAAAAAATGTTTATTTATTTATTTATTTATTTATCTATTTATTTATTAGATATAAGTACACTGTAGCTGTCTTCAGACACTCCAGAAGAGGGTGTCAGATTCTGGAGAATCTAAATCCCTCTTATGGTCTGCATATGATGTACATAAACACAGCCTCACATATACCTCTAAATATTTAAAGATGGGTGGCGTCACTGAAAGGGCTCAAAAATGAACAGCATTGTCTCCTCTTCCAGTGTACCTGGGATCAACTACCAGCAACTATATGGTGGCCCATCTCCAGTTCCAGGGGATCAGACAGACAGACATACAGACAGTGATAAGGATGGCAGGCCTGCCTGGTCTTTCTTTCTTTCTTATCCTTTTTAAAAAATGTTTATTTATATATTTATTTATGTATTTATTAGATATAAGTACACTGTAGCTGTCTTCAGACACTCCAGAAGAGGGTGTCAGATTCTGGAGAATCTAAATCCCTCTTATGGTCTGCATATGATGTACATAAATACAGCCTCACATATACTTCTAAATATTTAAAGATGGGTAGGGCCACTGAGAGGGCTCAACAATTAACAGCATTGTCTCCTCTTCCAGAGAACCTGGGATCAACTACCAGCAACTTTATGGTAGCCCAAGTCCAGTTCCAGGGGATCAGACAGACAGACAGAGAGAGAGAGATAAGGATGGCAGGCCTGCCTGGTCTTTCTTTCTTTCTTATCCTTTTTAAAAAATATTTATTTATTTATTTATTTTTTTTTTTATGTATTTCTTAGATATAAGTACACTGTAGCTTTCTTTAGACACTCCAGAGGAGTGTGTCAGATTCTGGAGAATGAAAATCCCTCTTATGGTCTTCATAGTATGTACATAAACACAGCCTCACATATACTGAGCTGAGGTGTCACAGGCCAACTGCTGGAATTTCTGAGTACCACCTAGATTGAGAAAAGCTATGCTGTGGTTGCTTAATTTATGTATTTTATTATTTCTATTTGTTGTTTTGTTTTGTTTTATTTGTTTTTAGAGAAGTCCTCAGTCTGTAGCTCTGGCTGACCCAGGACTGCCTACTTGTGTTAATTAGGGTTTCACAGCTGGGAACAGACACCAAGAGCAAGGTAAGGCTTAGAAAACTCTACATTCAGTGGTGGCTCAAGCTCTTAATGAGAGCACTCTGTAGGCAGAGGCAGTCAGTTTCTGAGTTCGAGGCCACCCTGGTGAAAGACAGGGCTAGGGTAGGGGCTAGGGTGAGGAAAGAAAGAAAGAAAAGAAACAAAGAAAGAAGAATAAAAAGTTTTTATAAAAGTTTTATAAAAAGTGTTAAAGTTTTTAAAAATTAAAAAAAAAAATACCAGATCACCATCACACAGCATTGGCTGTCTTCAGGTGTATCCTTTCAGCCTCCAAAACAAAAAACAATGGCTGGCTGTCTTCAGGTATATCCTATTCTCGAGTCTTATTTCCAACATTAGAGCTGGGCTGAGCTGCCTCATTATGTAATTGCAAACCTTCCTTGGTTTGTCTTTTCCATTTCTAAGACTAACAGGCCTTTTTCTATTTATTGAATATGCTCATGACTGTCCTTTAGATATAGTAAATATAACTGTTGCTTATAAAACTTGTTTTCTAGGAATTTTTAAAGGGCAATGGCAGAGTTTATTTATAAAAAAATATTTTGCATTTATTTATTTGTGTGAGTGATGAAGCTCAGGTCTTCAAACTCGTCAGGAGGTATGATTACCTCCCCTCTCTCTCAACCCCTCTCTCTCCTCTCTCAATGATTGTGTAAGAATGTTTTGCATGTGTATGCTGTGCCCACAGACTCCAGAACAGAGTATTAGATCCCCTGGAACTGGAGATGGGCCACCATATATAATACTGGTAATTGAGCCCAGGTTCTCTGGAAGAGGAGACAATGCTCTTAATTGTTGAGCCCTCTCTGTAGCCACATCTTTCTTTCTTTTTTTTTTTTTGAGTATATGTGAGGCTGTGTTTATATACATCATATGCAGACAATAAGAATGATTTAGATTCTTCAGAATCTGACACCCTCTTCTGGACTGTCTGAAGATAGCTACAGCATACTTAAATATAATAAATAAATAAATCTTTAAAAAGAAAAGGAAAAGTAAAAAAGAAAGAACAGGCCTGCCATATGCATGTTCATAGAGGAAAATGGAAGAGACCCCAATCTAACCTCAGCAGGGTGCTTCCTTCTGGATGGTAGCTCACAGTTTCATCCCAGCAAGACAGGCAAATCACTGAGTTCAAGGACAGTAAGGTTCAGGACAGCCAAGGTTAGGAAGGAAAAGGGTCTATGTTGAGAATACAAACCGACAAAACAACAACTAGGAAAAAGAAGTGACAGTGTAACTTGGGGTAGGGTACCAACAAGAGAAAGCTTTCTGTTACCACTTACAAACACCAGTAGCCTTGCACCCTTCTGCCCAGGTCCCTGCCTTCCTTTCGAGGCATTCGAAGGATACCAGGTGGTGGGGGAATCCAGATTAACTTTTTAAAAACAAAGACTTGGTCTTTGATGTCTATAGGAAGCCCTTCTCAGTGCCTTTAACTACCACTGAATTTTCAGGGCTGTGACTCAACTGTAACAAGGAACAGGGCTAAGAATCTGCAGCCTTTGAAAACAACTATTTTTTTAAAGTGGGGGACACAAATCAGCAGTAGAACCCCTCAGGTTCAGCCATAATACTTGTTAGGGAAAGAGACTCAATGTCCGGAGCTGAGGTCTCATGGGTGAACTGCTTCAAGCTCTGAGTATCATTGAAAGAAAGAAAAGATATCATGTGGTTGCTTAATTTATTTATTTTATTATTTCTATTTTTTGTTTTCTTTTGTTTTGTTTTAGAAAAGGCCTCAGTCTGTAGCTATGGCTGACCTAGGACAGACTGCATGTGTTAATTAGGGTTTCACAGCTGAGAAACAGACCATACCTATGTAAGACTTAGAAAACCAAACAGTCAGTGGTGGCTCGAGCTCTTAATGAGAGCACTCTGGAGGCAGAGGCAGTCAGTTTCTGAGTTCGAGGCCAGCCTGGTTAAAGACAGGGATAGGCAGGGCTAGGCAAGGCAGGGCTGGGCTAGGCTAGGCTAGGCAAGGGCCTGGGCTAGTCAAGGCAAGGGACTAGGCTAGGCTACTCAAGGGGCTAGGCAAGACAGACAGACAGAGGGAAAGACAGACAAGGATGGCAGGCCTGCCTGGTTTTTCTTTCTTTCTTATCCCTTTAAAAAATGTTTATTTATTTATTTATTTATTTATTTATTTATGTATTTATTAGATATAAGTACACTGTAGCTGTCTTCAGACACTCCAGAAGAGGGTGTCAGATTCTGGAGAATCTATATCCCTCTTATGGTCTGCATATGATGTACATAAACACAGCCTCACATTTACATCTTAAAATTTAAAGATGTGTGGGGCCAATGAAAGGGATCAACAATTAACAGCATTGTCTCCTCTTATGGAGAACCTGGGATCAACTACGAGCAACTATATGGTGGCTCATCTCCAGTTCCAGGGGATCAGACAGACAGACAGACATACAGACAGATAGAGTTAAGGATTTCAGGCCTACCTGGTCTTTCATTATTTCTTATCCTTTTTAAAAAATGTTTATTAATTTAAGTATGTATTTATTAGATATAAGTACACTGTAGCTGTCTTCAAACACTCCCGAAGAGGGTGTCAGATTCTGGAGAATCTATATCCCTCTTATGGTCTGCATATGATGTACATGAACACAGCCTCAGATATACTTCTAAAAATTTAAAGATGGGTGGGGCCACTGAAAAGGCTCAACAATTAACAGCACTTACTCCTCTTCCAGAGAACCTGGGATCAACTACCAGCAATTATATGGTGGCCCATCTCCAGTTGCAGGGGATCAGACAGACAGACAGACAGACAAGGATAGCAGGCCTGCCTGGTCTCTCTTTCTTTATTATCCTTTTTTAAAAATGTTTATTTGTTTATTTATGAATTTATTAGATATAAGTACACGGTAGCTGTCTTCAGACACTCCAGAAGAGGGTGTCAGATTCTGGAGAATCTAAATCCCTCTTATGGTCTGCATATTCGGTACATAAACACAGCCTCGCATATACTTCTAAAAATTTAAAAATGGGTGGGGCCACTGAAAGGGCTCAACAATTAACAGCATTGTCTCCTTTTCCAGAGAACCTGGGATCAACTACAAGCAACTCTATGGTGGCCCATCTCCAGTTCCAGAGGATCAGACAGACAGACAGACAGAGATAAGGATGGCAGGCCTGCCTGGTCTTTCTTTCTTTATTATCCTTTTAAAATAATGTTTATTTATTTATTTATATTTATTTATATATGTATTTATTAGATATAAGTACACTGTAGTTGTCTTCAGACACTCCAGAAGAGGGTGTCAGATTCTGGAGAATCTAAATCCCTCTTATGGTCTGCATATGATGTACATAAACACAGCCTAACATATACTTCTAAAAATTTAAAGATAGTTGGAGCCACTGAAAGGGCTCAACAATTAACAGCATTGTCTCCTCTTCCAGAGAACCTGGGATCAACTAACTGCAACTATATGGTGGCCCATCTCCAGTTCCAAGGGATCAGACAGACTGACAGACAGACAGACTGACAGAGATAAGGATGGCAGGCCTGCCTGGTCTTTCTTTCTTTCTTATCCTTTTTAAAAAATGTTTATTTATTTATTTATATGTTTATTAGATATAAGTACACTGTAGCCGTCTTCAGACACTCCAGAAGAAGGTATCAGATTCTGGAGAATCTAAATCCCTCTTATGGTCTGCATATGATGTACATAAACACAGCCTCACGTTTACTTCTTAAAATTTAAAGGTGGGGGGGCCACTGAAAGGGCTCAGCAATTAACAGCATTATCTCCTCTTACAGAGAACCTGGGATCAACTACCTGCAACTATATGGTGGCCCATCTCCACTCCCAGGGGATCAGACAGACAGACAGACAGACAAGGATAAGGATGGCAGGCCTGCCTGGTCTTTCTTTCTTTCTTATACTTTTTAAAAAAATTGTATTTATTTATGTATTTATTAGATATAAGTACACTGTACCTGTCTTCAGACACTCCAGAAGAGGGTGTCAGATTCTGATGAATCTAAATCCCTCTTCTGGTCTGCATATGATGTACATAAACACAGCCTCACATACACTTCTAAAAATTTAAAGATGGGTAGGGCCACTGATAGGGCTCAACAATTAACAGCATTGTCTCCTCTTCCAGAGAACCTGGGATCAACTACCAGCAACTATATGGTAGCCCATCTCCAGTTCCAGGGGATCAGACAGACAGACAGACAGACAGAGATAAGGATGGCAGGCCTGCCTGGTCTTACTTTCTTTCTTATCCTTTTTAAAAAATGTTTATTTATTTATTTATTTATTTATTACATATAAGTACACTTTAGCTGTCTTCAGACACTCCAGTAGAGGGTGTCAGATTCTGGAGAATCTAAATCCTCTTATAATTTGAATATGATGTACATAAACACAGCCTCACATATACTTCTAAATATTTAAAGAAGTGTGCGGCCACTGAAAGAGCTCAACAATTAAGAGCATTGTCTCCTCTTCCAGAGAACCTTGGATCAACTACCAGCAACTATATGGTGGCCCATCTCCAGTTCCCGGGGATCAGATAGACAGACAGACAGACAGGCAGAGATATGGATGGCAGGCCTGCCTGGTCTTTCTTTCTTATCCTTTTTAAAAAATGTTTATTTATTTATTTATTTATTTATTTATTTATTTATGTATTTAGTAGATATAAGTACACTGTAGCTGTCTTCAGACACTCCAGAAGAGGGTGTCAGATTCTGGAGAATCTAAATCCCTCTTATGGTCTGCATATGATGTACATAAACAAAGCCTCACATATACTTCTAAAAATTTAAAGATGTGTGGGGCCACTGAGAGGGCTCAACAATTAACAGCATTGTCTCCTCTTTCAGAGAACCTGGGATAAACTACCAGAACCTACAAGGTGGCCCATCTCCAGTTCCACGGGATCAGACAGACAGACAGAGATAAGGATGGCAGGCCTGCCTGGTCTTTCTTTCTTTCTTATCCTTTTTAAAAAATATTTATTTATTTATTTATTTATTTATTTATTTATTTATTTATGTATTTCTTAGATATAAGTACACTGTAGCTTTCTTTAGACACTCCAGAGGAGGGTGTCAGATTCTGGAGAATGTAAATCCCTCTTATGGTCTGCATATGATGTACATAAACACAGCCTCACATATACTGAGCTGAGGTGTCACAGGCCAACTGCTGGAATTTCTGAGTACCACCTAGATAGAGAAAAGCTATGCTGTGGTTGCTTAATTTATGTATTTTATTATTTCTATTTGTTGTTTTGTTTTGTTTTATTTGTTTTTAGAGAAGTCCTCAGTCTGTAGCTCTGGCTGACCCAGGACTGCCTACTTGTGTTAATTAGGGTTTCACAGCTGGGAACAGACACCAAGAGCAAGGTAAGGCTTAGAAAACCCTACATTCAGTGGTGGCTCAAGCTCTTAATGAGAGCACTCTGTAGGCAGAGGCAGTCAGTTTCTGAGTTTGAGGCCACCCTGGTGAAAGACAGGGCTAGGGTAGGGGCTAGGGTGAGGAAAGAAAGAAAGAAAGAAAGAAAAGTTTATAATAAAAAGTTTTTATAAAAGTTTTATAAAAAGTGTTAAAGTTTTTAAAAATTAAAAAAAAAAAATACCAGATCACCATCACACAGCATTGGCTGTCTTCAGGTCTATCCTTTCAGCCTCCAAAACAAAAAACAATGGCTGGCTGTCTTCAGGTGTATCCTATTCTCGAGTCTTATTTCCAACCTTAGAGCTGGGCTAGCTGCCTCATTATGTAATTGCAAACCTTCCTTGGTTTGTCTTTTCCATTTCTAAGACTAACAGGCCTTTTTCTAATTATTGAATATGCTCATGACTGTCCTTTAGATATAGTAAATATAACTGTTGCTTATAAAACTTGTTTTCTAGGAATTTTTAAAGGGCAATGGCAGAGTTTATTTATAAAAAAATATTTTGCATTTATTTATTTGTGTGAGTGATGAAGCTCAGGTCTTCAAACTCGTCAGGAGGTATGATTACCTCCCCTCTCAATCAACCCCTCTCTCTCCTCTCTCAATGATTGTGTAAGAATGTTTTGCATGTGTATGCTGTGCCCACAGACTCCAGAACAGAGTATTAGATCCCCTGGAACTGGAGATGGGCCACCATATATAATACTGGTAATTGTGCACATTTTCTCTGGAAGAGGAGACAATGCTCTTAATTGTTGAGCCCTCTCTGTAGCCACATCTTTCTTTCTTTTTTTTTTTTGAGTATATGTGAGGCTGTGTTTATATACATCATATGCAGACAATAAGAATGATTTAGATTCTTCAGATTCTGACACCCTCTTCTGGACTGTCTGAAGATAGCTACAGCATACTTAAATATAATAAATAAATAAATCTTTAAAAAGAAAAGGAAAAGTAAAAAAGAAAGAACAGGCCTGCCATATGCATGTTCATAGAGGAAAATGGGAGAGACCCCAATCTAACCTCAGCAGGGTGCTTCCTTCTGGATGGTAGCTCACAGTTTCATCCCAGCAAGACAGGCAAATCATTGAGTTCAAGGACAGTAAGGTTCAGGACAGCCAAGGTTAGGAAGGAAAAGGGTCTATGTTGAGAATACAAACCGACAAAACAACAACTAGGAAAAAGAAGTGACAGTGTAACTTGGGGTAGGGTACCAACAAGAGAAAGCTTTCTGTTACCACTTACAAACACCAGTAGCCTTGCACACTTCTGCCCAGGTCCCTGCCTTCCTTTCTAGGAATTCTAAGGATGCCAGGGGGTTGGGGAATCCAGATTAAATTTTTAAAAACAAAGACTTGGTCTTTGATGTCTATAGGAAGCCCTTCTCAGTGCCTTTAACTACCACTGAACTTTCAGGGCTGTGACTCAACTGTAACAAGGAACAGGGCTAAGAACCTGCAGCATTTGAAAACAACTATTTTTTTAAAGTGGGGGACACAAATCAGCAGTAGAACCCCTCAGGTTCAGCCATAATACTTGTTAGGGAAAGAGACTCAATGTCCGGAGCTGAGGTCTCATGGGTGAACTGCTTCAAGCTCTGAGTATCATTGAAAGAAAGAAAAGATATCATGTGGTTGCTTAATTTATTTATTTTATTATTTCTATTTTTTGTTTTCTTTTGTTTTGTTTTAGAAAAGGCCTCAGTCTGTAGCTATGGCTGACCTAGGACAGACTACATGTGTTAATTAGGGTTTCACAGCTGAGAAGCAGACCATACCTATGTAAGACTTAGAAAACCTAACAGTCAGTGGTGGCTCGAGCTCTTAATGAGAGCACTCTGGAGGCAGAGGCAGTCAGTTTCTGAGTTCGAGGCCAGCCTGGTTAAAGACAGGGATAGGCAGGGCTAGGCAAGGCAGGGCTGGGCTAGGCTAGGCAAGGGGCTGGGCTAGTCAAGGCAAGGGACTAGGCTAGGCTACTCAAGGGGCTAGGCAAGACAGACAGACAGAGAGAAGGACAGACAAGGATGGCAGGCCTGCCTGGTTTTTCTTTCTTTCTTATCCCTTTTAAAAAATGTTTGTTTTTTTATTTATTTATTTATTTATGTATTTATTAGATATAAGTACACTGTAGCTGTCTTCAGACACTCCAGAAGAGGGTGTCTGATTCTGGAGAATCAATATCCCTCTTATGGTCTGCATATGATGTACATAAACACAGCCTCACATATACTTCTAAAAATTTAAAGAAGGGTGGGGCCACTCTAAAAGCTCAACAATTAACAGCATTGTCTCCTCTTCCAGAGTACCTGTGATCAACTACCAGCAACTATATGGTGGCCCATCTCCAGTTCCAGGGGATCAGACAGACAGACATACAGATAGTGATAAGGATGGCAGGCCTGCCTGGTCTTTCTTTCTTTCTTATCCTTTTTAAAAATATGTTTATTTATTTATTTATTTATTTATTTATTTATTATTTGATATAAGTACCCTGTAGCTGATCAGACACTCCAGAAGAGAGTGTCATATTCTGGAGAATCTAAATCCCACTTATGGTATACATATGATGTACATAAACACAGCCTCACATATACTTCTAAAAATTTAAAGAAGGGTGGGGCCACTCTAAAAGCTCAACAATTAACAGCATTGTCTCCTCTTCCAGAGTACCTGGGATCAACTACCAGCAACTATATGGTGGCCCATCTCCAGTTCCAGGGGATCAGACAGACAGACATACAGACAGTGATAAGGATGGCAGGCCTGCCTGGTCTTTCTTTCTTTCTTATCCTTTAAAAAAAATGTTTATTTATATATTTATTTATGTATTTATTAGATATATGTACACTGTAGCTGCTTTCAGACACTCCAGAAGAGGGTGTCAGATTCTGGAGAATCTAAATCCCTCTTATGGTCTGCATATGATGTACATAAACACAGCCTCGCATATACTTCTAAAAATTTAAAGATGTGTGGGGCCACTGAGAGGGCTCAACAATTAACAGCATTGTCTCCTCTTTCAGAGAACCTGGGATAAACTACCAGCACCTTATTGTGGCCCATCTCCAGTTCCAGTGGATCAGACAGACAGACAGACAGACAGAGAGACAGAGATAAGGATGGCAGGCCTGCCTGGTCTTTCTTTATTTCTTATACTTTTTAAAAATTGTTTATTTATTTATTTATTTATTTATTTATTTATTTATGTATTTATTAGATATAAGTACACTGTAGCTGTCTTCAGACACTCCAGAAGAGGGTGTCAGATTCTGGAGAATCTAAATTCCTCTTATGGTCTGCATATGATGTACATAAACACAGCCTCACATATACTTCTAAAAATTAAAGAAGGGTGGGGCCACTCTAAGCGCTCAACAATTAACAGCATTGTCTCCTCTTCCAGAGTACCTGGGATCAACTACCAGCAACTATATGGTGGCCCATCTCCAGTTCCAGGGGATCAGACAGACAGACATACAGACAGTGATAACGATGGCAGGCCTGCCTGGTCTTTCTTTCTTTCTTATCCTTTTTAAAAAAATGTTTATTTATTTTTTATTTATATATTTATTTATTTATTTATTTATTTATTATTAGATATAAGTACACTGTAGCTGTTCAGACACTCCAGAAGAGGGTGTCAGATTCTGGAGAATCTAAATCCCTCTTATGGTCTGCATATGATGTACATAAACACAGCCTCACATATAATTCTAAAAATTTAAAGAAGGTTTGAGCCACTCTAAAAGCTCAACAATTAACAGCATTGTCTCCTCTTCCAGAGTACTTGGGATCAGCTACCAGCGACTATATGGTGGCCCTTCTCCAGTTCCAGGGGATCAGACAGACAGACATACAGACAGTGATAAGTATGGCAGGCCTGCCTGGTCATTCTTTCTTTCTTATCCTTTTCAAAAAAATGTGTATTTATATATTTATTTATGTATTTATTAGATATAAGTACACTGTAGCTGACTTCAGACACCCCAGAAGAGGGTGTCAGATTCTGGAGAAACTAAATCCCTCTTATGGTCTGAATATGATGTACATAAACACAGCCTCACATATACTTCTAAAAATTTAAAGATGTGTGGGGCTAATGAGAGGACTCAACAAGTACCAGCATTGTCTCCTCTTTCAGTGAACCTGGGATAAACTACCAGCACCTAATGGTGGCCCATCTCCAGTTCCAGTGGATCAGACAGACAGACAGACAGACAGAGAGACAGAGATAAGGATGGCAGGCCTGCCTGGTCTTTCTTTATTTCTTATACTTTTTAAAAAGTGTTTATTTATTTCTTTATTTATTTATTTATTTTTTATTAGATATAAGTACACTGTAGCCGTCTTCAGACACTCCAGAAGAGGGTGTCAGATTCTAGAGAATCTAAATCCCTCTTATGGTCTGAATATGATGTACATAAACACAGCCTCACATATACTTCTAAAAATTATAAATAGGTGGGGCCACTAAAAGCACTCAACAATTAACAGCATTGTCTCCTCTTCCAGAGAACCTGGGATCAACTACCAGCACCTAAAAGGTGGCCCATCTCCAGTTCCAGGGGATCAGACAGACAGAGAGACAGACAGTGATAAGGATGGCAGGCCTGCCTGGTCTTTCTTTCTTATTCTTTTTTTTAAAAAAATGTTTATTTATTTATTTATTTATTTATTTATTTATTTATTTATTTATTATTTGATATAAGTACCCTGTAGCTGATCAGACACTCCAGAAGAGAGTGTCATATTCTGGAGAATCTAAATCCCACTTATGGTATGCATATGATGTACATAAACACAGCCTCACATATACTTCTAAAAATTTAAAGAAGGGTGGGGCCACTCTAAAAGCTCAACAATTAACAGCATTGTCTCCTCTTCCAGAGTACCTGGGATCAACTACCAGCAACTATATGGTGGCCCATCTCCAGTTCCAGGGGATCAGACAGACAGACATACAGACAGTGATAAGGATGGCAGGCCTGCCTGGTCTTTCTTTCTTTCTTATCCTTTAAAAAAAATGTTTATTTATATATTTATTTATGTATTTATTAGATATATGTACACTGTAGCTGCTTTCAGACACTCCAGAAGAGGGTGTCAGATTCTGGAGAATCTAAATCCCTCTTATGGTCTGCATATGATGTACATAAACAGAGCCTCGCATATACTTCTAAAAATTTAAAGATGTATGGGGCCACTGAGAGGGCTCAACAATTAACAGCATTGTCTCCTCTTTCAGAGAACCTGGGATAAACTACCAGCACCTTATGGTGGCCCATCTCCAGTTCCAGTGGATCAGACAGACAGACAGACAGACAGAGAGACAGAGATAAGGATGGCAGGCCTGCCTGGTCTTTCTTTATTTCTTATACTTTTTAAAAATTGTTTATTTATTTATTTATTTATTTATTTATTTATTTATTTATGTATTTATTAGATATAAGTACACTGTAGCCGTCTTCAGACACTCCAGAAGAGGGTGTCATATTCTAGAGAATCTAAATCCCTCTTATGGTCTGAATATGATGTACATAAACACAGCCTCACATATACGTCTAAAAATTATAAATAGGTGGGGCCACTGAAAGGACTCAACAATTAACAGCATTGTCTCCTCTTCCAGAGAAACTGGGATCAACTACCAGCACCTAAAAGGTGGCCCATCTCCAGTTCCAGGGGATCAGACAGACAGGCAGACAAACAGTGATAAGGATTTCAGGCCTGCCTGGTGTTTCTTTCTTTCTTATCCTTTTTTAAAAAAAGATGTTTGTTTATTTATTTATTTATTTATTTATTTATTTATTTATTATTAGATATAAGTACACTGTAGCTGTTCAGACACTCCAGAAGAGGGTGTCAGATTCTGGAGAATCTAAATCCCTCTTATGGTCTGCATATGATGTACATAAACACATCCTCACATATACTTCTAAAAATTAAAAGAAGGGTGGGGCCACTCTAAAAGCTCAACAATTAACAGCATTGTCTCCTCTTCCAGAGGACCTGGGATCAACTACCAGCAACTATATGGTGGCCCATCTCCAGTTCCAGGGGACCAGACAAACAGACATACAGACAGTGATAAGGATGGCAGGCCTGCCTGGTCTTTCTTTCTTTATTATCCCTTTTAAAAAAATGTTTATTTATATATTTATTCATGTATTTATTAGATATATGTACACTGTAGCTGTCTTCAGACACTCCAGAAGAGGGTGTCAGATTCTGGAGAATCTAAATCCCTCTTATGGTCTGAATATTCGGTACATAAACACAGCCTTGCATATACTTCTAAAAATTTAAAGATGGGTGGGGCCACTGAGAGGGCTCAACAATTAACAGCATTGTCTCCTCTTTCAGAGAACCTGGGATAAACTACCAGCACCTTATGGTGGCCCATCTCCAGTTCCAGGGGATAAGACTGACAGACAGACAGAGAGACAGAGATATGGATGGCAGGCCTGCCTGGTCTTTCTTTATTTCTTATACTTTTTAAAAAATGTTTATTTATTTATGTATTTATTTATTTATTTATGTATTTATTAGATATAAGTACACTGTAGCCGTCTTCAGACACTCCAGAAGAGGGTGTCAGATTCTAGAGAATCTAAATCCCTCTTATGGTCTGAATATGATGTACATAAACACAGCCTCACATATACTTCTAAAAATTATAAATAGGTGGGGCCACTGAAAAGACTCAACCATTAACAGCATTGTCTCCTCTTCCAGAGAACCTGGGATCAACTACCAGCACCTAAAAGGTGGCCCATCTCCAGTTCCAGGGGATCAGACAGACAGACAGACAGACAGTGATAAGGATGGCAGGCCTGCCTGATCTTTCTTTCTTTCTTATCCTTTTTTTAAAAAAATGTTTATTTATTTATTTATTTATTTATTTATTTATTTATTTATTTATTATTAGATATAAGTACACTGTAGCTGTTCAGACACTCCAGAAGAGGGTGTCAGATTCTGGAGAATCTAAATCCCTCTTATGGTCTGCATATGATGTAAATAAACACAGCCTCACATATACTTCTAAAAATTTAAAGAATGGTGGGGCCACTCTAAAAGCTCAACAATTAACAGCATTGTCTCCTCTTCCAGAGTACCTGGGATCAACTACCAGCAACTATATGGTGGCCCATCTCCAGTTCCAGGGGATCAGACAGACAGAGAGACTGACAGACAGTGATAAGGATGGCAGGCCTGCCTGGTCTTTCTTTCTTTCTCATCCTTTTTAAAAAAAAGTTTATTTATATATTTATTTATATATTTATTAGATATAAGTACACCGTAGCTGTCTTCAGACACTCCAGAAGAGGGTGTCAGATTCTGGAGAATCTAAATGCCTTTTATGGTCTGCATATTATGTACATAAACACAGCCTCACATATACTTGTAAAAATTAAAAATGGGTGGGGCCACTGAAAGGGCTCAACAATTAACAGCATTGTCTCCTCTTCCAGAGAACCTGGGATCAACTACCAGCACCTAAAAGGTGGCCCATCTCCAGTTCCAGGGGATCATACAGACAGACAGACAGACAGAGATAAGTATGGCAGGCCTGCCTGGTCTTTCTTTCTTTCTTATACTTTTAAAATAATGTTTATTTATTTATTTATTTATTTATTTATTTATTTATTTATATATGTTTGTATTCATTAGATATAAGTACACTGTAGTTGTCTTCAGACAATCCAGAAGAGGGTGTCAGATTCTGGAGAATCTAAATCCCTCTTATGGTCTGCATATGATGTACATAAACACAGCCTAACATATACTTCTAAAAATTTAAAGATAGGTGGAGCCACTGAAAGGGCTCAACAATTAATAGCATTGTCTCCTCTTCCAGAGAACCTGGGATCAACTAACAGCAACTATATGGTGGCCCATCTACAGTTCCAAGGGATCAGACAGTCTGACAGACAGACAGACTGACAGAGATTAGGATGGCAGGCCTGCCTGGTCTTTCTTTCTTTCTTATCCTTTTTAAAAAATGTTTATTTATTTATGTATTTATTAGATATAAGTACACTGTAGCTGTCTTCAGACACTCCAGAAGAGGGTGTCAGATTCTGGAGAATCTAAATCCCTCTTATGGTCTGCATATGATGTACATAAACACAGCCTCACATATACTACTAAAAATTTAACGATGGGTGGGGCCACTGAAAGCGCTCAACAATTAACAGCATTGTCTCCTCTTCCAGAGAACCTGGGATCAACTACCAGCACCTATATGGTGGCCCATCTCCAGTTCCAGGGGATCAGAACGACTGACAGACAGACAAGACAGAGATAAGGATGGTAGGCCTGCCTGGTCTTTCTTTTTTTCTTATCCGGTTTAAATAATGTTTATTTATTATTTATTTATTTATTTATTTATTTATTTATTTATTTATTAGATATAAGTACACTGTAGCTGTCTTCAGACACTCCAGAAGAGGGTGTCAGATTCTGGAGAATCTAAATCCCTCTTATGGTCTGCATATGATGTACATAAACACAGCCTCACATATACTTCTAAAAATTTAAAGATGGGTAGGGCCACTGATAGGGCTCAACAATTAAGAGCATTGTCTCCTCTTCCAGAGAACCTTGGATCAACTACCAGCAACTATATGGTGGCCCATCTCCAGTTCCAGGAAATCAGACAGACAGACAGACAGACAGACAGAGTTATGGATGGCAGGCCTACCTGGTCTTTCTTTCTTTGTTATCCTTTTTAAGAAATGTTTATTTATTTATTTATTTATTTATCTATTTATTTATTAGATATAAGTACACTGTAGCTGTCTTCAGATACTCCAGAAGAGGGTGTCAGATTCTGGAGAATCTAAATCCCTCTTATGGTCTGCATATGATGTACATAAACACAGCCTCACATATACTTCTAAATATTTAAAGATGGGTAGGGCCACTGATAGGGCTCAACAATTAACAGCATTGTCTCCTCTTCCAGAGAACCTGGGATCAACTACCAGCAACTTTATGGTAGCCCAACTCCAGTTCCAGGGGATCAGACAGACAGACAGACAGACAGAGATAAGGATGGCAAGCCTGCCTGGTCTTACTTTCTTTCTTATCCTTTTTAAAAAATGTTTATTTATTCATTTATTTATTTATTTATTTATTTATTTATTTATTTATTTATTATATATAAGTACACTGTAGCTGTCTTCAGTCACTCCAGTAGAGGGTGTCAGATTCTGGAGAATCTAAATCCTCTTATAATCTGAATATGATGTACATAAACACAGCCTCACATAAACTTCTAAATATTTAAAGAAGTGTGGGGCCACTGAAAGGGCTCAACAATTAACCGAATTGTCTCCTCTTCCAGAGAACCTTGGATCAACTACCAGCACAATATGGTGGCCCATATCCAGTTCCCGGGGATCAGATAGACAGACAGACAGACAGACAGAGATATGGATGGCAGGCCTGCCTGGTCTTTCTTTCTTTCTTATACTTTTTAAAAAATGTTTATTTATTTATTTATTTATTTATTTATCTATTTATTTATTAGATATAAGTACACTGTAGCTGTCTTCAGACACTCCAGAAGAGGGTGTCAGATTCTGGAGAATCTAAATCCCTCTTATGGTCTGCATATGATGTACATAAACACAGCCTCACATATACCTCTAAATATTTAAAGATGGGTGGCGCCACTGAAAGGGCTCAAAAATTAACAGCATTGTCTCCTCTTCCAGTGTACCTGGGATCAACTACCAGCAACTATATGGTGGCCCATCTCCAGTTCCAGGGGATCAGACAGACAGACAGACAGACAGTGATAAGGATGGCAGGCCTGCCTGGTCTTTCTTTCTTTCTTATCCTTTTTAAAAAAATGTTTATTTATATATTTATTTATGTATTTATTAGATATAAGTACACTGTAGCTGTCTTCAGACACTCCAGAAGAAGGTGTCAGATTCTGGAGAATCTAAATCCCTCTTATGGTCTGCATATGATGTACATAAATACAGCCTCACATATACTTCTAAATATTTAAAGATGGGTAGGGCCACTGAGAGGGCTCAACAATTAACAGCATTGTCTCCTCTTCCAGAGAACCTGGGATCAACTACCAGCAACTTTATGGTAGCCCAAGTCCAGTTCCAGGGGATCAGACAGACAGACAGAGAGAGAGAGATAAGGATGGCAGGCGTGCCTGGTCTTTCTTTCTTTCTTATCCTTTTTAAAAAATATTTATTTATTTATTTATTTATTTTTTTATGTATTTCTTAGATATAAGTACACTGTAGCTTTCTTTAGACACTCCAGAGGAGTGTGTCAGATTCTGGAGAATGAAAATCCCTCTTATGGTCTTCATAGGATGTACATAAACACAGCCTCACATATACTGAGCTGAGGTGTCACAGGCCAACTGCTGGAATTTCTGAGTACCACCTAGATTGAGAAAAGCTATGCTGTGGTTGCTTAATTTATGTATTTTATTATTTCTATTTGTTGTTTTGTTTTGTTTTATTTGTTTTTAGAGAAGTCCTCAGTCTGTAGCTCTGGCTGACCCAGGACTGCCTACTTGTGTTAATTAGGGTTTCACAGCTGGGAACAGACACCAAGAGCAAGGTAAGGCTTAGAAAACTCTACATTCAGTGGTGGCTCAAGCTCTTAATGAGAGCACTCTGTAGGCAGAGGCAGTCAGTTTCTGAGTTCGAGGCCACCCTGGTGAAAGACAGGGCTAGGGTAGGGGCTAGGGTGAGGAAAGAAAGAAAGAAAAGAAACAAAGAAAGAAGAATAAAAAGTTTTTATAAAAGTTTTATAAAAAGTGTTAAAGTTTTTAAAAATTAAAAAAAAAAATACCAGATCACCATCACACAGCATTGGCTGTCTTCAGGTGTATCCTTTCAGCCTCCAAAACAAAAAACAATGGCTGGCTGTCTTCAGGTATATCCTATTCTCGAGTCTTATTTCCAACATTAGAGCTGGGCTGAGCTGCCTCATTATGTAATTGCAAACCTTCCTTGGTTTGTCTTTTCCATTTCTAAGACTAACAGGCCTTTTTCTATTTATTGAATATGCTCATGACTGTCCTTTAGATATAGTAAATATAACTGTTGCTTATAAAACTTGTTTTCTAGGAATTTTTAAAGGGCAATGGCAGAGTTTATTTATAAAACAATATTTTGCATTTATTTATTTGTGTGAGTGATGAAGCTCAGGTCTTCAAACTCGTCAGGAGGTATGATTACCTCCCCTCTCTCTCAACCCCTCTCTCTCCTCTCTCAATGATTGTGTAAGAATGTTTTGCATGTGTATGCTGTGCCCACAGACTCCAGAACAGAGTATTAGATCCCCTGGAACTGGAGATGGGCCACCATATATAATACTGGTAATTGAGCCCAGGTTCTCTGGAAGAGGAGACAATGCTCTTAATTGTTGAGCCCTCTCTGTAGCCACATCTTTCTTTCTTTTTTTTTTTTTTGAGTATATGTGAGGCTGTGTTTATATACATCATATGCAGACAATAAGAATGATTTAGATTCTTCAGAATCTGACACCCTCTTCTGGACTGTCTGAAGATAGCTACAGCATACTTAAATATAATAAATAAATAAATCTTTAAAAAGAAAAGGAAAAGTAAAAAAGAAAGAACAGGCCTGCCATATGCATGTTCATAGAGGAAAATGGAAGAGACCCCAATCTAACCTCAGCAGGGTGCTTCCTTCTGGATGGTAGCTCACAGTTTCATCCCAGCAAGACAGGCAAATCACTGAGTTCAAGGACAGTAAGGTTCAGGACAGCCAAGGTTAGGAAGGAAAAGGGTCTATGTTGAGAATACAAACCGACAAAACAACAACTAGGAAAAAGAAGTGACAGTGTAACTTGGGGTAGGGTACCAACAAGAGAAAGCTTTCTGTTACCCCTTACAAACACCAGTAGCCTTGCACCCTTCTGCCCAGGTCCCTGCCTTCCTTTTGAGGCATTCGAAGGATACCAGGTGGTGGGGGAATCCAGATTAACTTTTTAAAAACAAAGACTTGGTCTTTGATGTCTATAGGAAGCCCTTCTCAGTGCCTTTAACTACCACTGAATTTTCAGGGCTGTGACTCAACTGTAACAAGGAACAGGGCTAAGAATCTGCAGTCTTTGAAAAGAACTATTTTTTTAAAGTGGGGGACACAAATCAGCAGTAGAACCCCTCAGGTTCAGCCATAATACTTGTTAGGGAAAGAGCCTCAATGTCCGGAGCTGAGGTCTCATGGGTGAACTGCTTCAAGCTCTGAGTATCATTGAAAGAAAGAAAAGATATCATGTGGTTGCTTAATTTATTTATTTTATTATTTCTATTTTTTGTTTTCTTTTGTTTTGTTTTAGAAAAGGCCTCAGTCTGTAGCTATGGCTGACCTAGGACAGACTGCATGTGTTAATTAGGGTTTCACAGCTGAGAAACAGACCATACCTATGTAAGACTTAGAAAACCAAACAGTCAGTGGTGGCTCGAGCTCTTAATGAGAGCACTCTGGAGGCAGAGGCAGTCAGTTTCTGAGTTCGAGGCCAGCCTGGTTAAAGACAGGGATAGGCAGGGCTAGGCAAGGCAGGGCTGGGCTAGGCTAGGCTAGGCAAGGGGCTGGGCTAGTCAAGGCAAGGGACTAGGCTAGGCTACTCAAGGGGCTAGGCAAGACAGACAGACAGAGGGAAAGACAGACAAGGATGGCAGGCCTGCCTGGTTTTTCTTTCTTTCTTATCCCTTTAAAAAATGTTTATTTATTTATTTATTTATTTATTTATTTATGTATTTATTAGATATAAGTACACTGTAGCTGTCTTCAGACACTCCAGAAGAGGGTGTCAGATTCTGGAGAATCTATATCCCTCTTATGGTCTGCATATGATGTACATAAACACAGCCTCACATTTACATCTTAAAATTTAAAGATGTGTGGGGCCAATGAAAGGGATCAACAATTAACAGCATTGTCTCCTCTTATGGAGAACCTGGGATCAACTACGAGCAACTATATGGTGGCTCATCTCCAGTTCCAGGGGATCAGACAGACAGACAGACATACAGACAGATAGAGTTAAGGATTTCAGGCCTACCTGGTCTTTCATTATTTCTTATCCTTTTTAAAAAATGTTTATTAATTTAAGTATGTATTTATTCGATATAAGTACACTGTAGCTGTCTTCAAACACTCCCGAAGAGGGTGTCAGATTCTGGAGAATCTATATCCCTCTTATGGTCTGCATATGATGTACATGAACACAGCCTCACATATACTTCTAAAAATTTAAAGATGGGTGGGGCCACTGAAAAGGCTCAACAATTAACAGCACTTACTCCTCTTCCAGAGAACCTGGGATCAACTACCAGCAATTATATGGTGGCCCATCTCCAGTTGCAGGGGATCAGACAGACAGACAGACAGACAAGGATAGCAGGCCTGCCTGGTCTCTCTTTCTTTATTATCCTTTTTTAAAAATGTTTATTTGTTTATTTATGAATTTATTAGATATAAGTACACGGTAGCTGTCTTCAGACACTCCAGAAGAGGGTGTCAGATTCTGGAGAATCTAAATCCCTCTTATGGTCTGCATATTCGGTACATAAACACAGCCTCGCATATACTTCTAAAAATTTAAAAATGGGTGGGGCCACTGAAAGGGCTCAACAATTAACAGCATTGTCTCCTTTTCCAGAGAACCTGGGATCAACTACAAGCAACTCTATGGTGGCCCATCTCCAGTTCCAGAGGATCAGACAGACAGACAGACAGAGATAAGGATGGCAGGCCTGCCTGGTCTTTCTTTCTTTCTTATCCTTTTTAAAAAAATGTTTATTTATATATTTATTTATGTATTTATTAGATATAAGTACACTGTAGCTGTCTTCAGACACGCCAGAAGAGGGTGTCAGATTCTGGAGAATCTAAATCCCTCTTATGGTCTGCATATGATGTACATAAACACAGCCTCACATATACTTCTAAAAATTTAAAGATGTGTGGGGCCACTGAGAGTGCTCAACAATTAACAGCATTGTCTCCTTTTTCAGAGAACCTGGGATAAACTACCAGCACCTTATGGTGGCCCATCTCCAGTTCCAGTGGATCAGACAGACAGACAGACAGACAGAGAGACAGAGATAAGGATGGCAGGCCTGCCTGGTCTTTTTTATTTCTTATACTTTTTAAAAAATGTTTATTTATTTATTTATTTATTTATTTATTTATTTATGTATTTATTAGATATAAGTACACTGTAGCCGTATTCAGACACTCCAGCAGTGGGTGACAGATTCTAGAGAATCTAAATCCCTCTTATGGTCTGAATATGATGTACATAAACACAGCATCACATATACTTCTAAAAATTAAAAATGGGTGGGGCCACTGAAAGGGCTCAACAATTAACAGCATTGTCTCCTCTTCCAGAGAACCTGGGATCAACTACCAGCACCTACAAAGTGGCCCATCTCCAGTTCCAGGGGATCAGACAGACAGACAGACAGACAGAGATAAGGATGGCAGGCCTGCCTGGTCTTTCTTTATTTCTTATCCTTTTAAAATAATGTTTATTTATTTATTTATTTATTTATTTATTTATTTATTAGATATAAGTACTCTGTAGTTGTCTTCAGACACTCCAGAAGAAGGTGTCAGATTCTGTAGAATCTAAATCCCTCTTATGGTCTGCATATGATGTACATAAACACATCCTAACATATACTTCTAAAAATTTAAAGATAGGTGGAGCCACTGTAAGGGCTCAACAATTAACAGCATTGTCTCCTCTTCCAGAGAACCTGGGATCAACTAACAGCAACTATATGGTGGCCCATCTCCAGTTCCACAGGATCAGACAGACTGTCAGACAGACAGACTGACAGAAATAAGGATGGCAGGCCTGCCTGGTCTTTCTTTCTTTCTTATCCTTTTTAAAAAATGTTTATTTATTTATGTATTTATTAGATATAAGTACACTGTAGCTGTCTTCAGACACTCCAGAAGAGGGTGTCAGATTCTGGAGAATCTAAATCCCTCTTATGGTCTGCATATGATGTACATAAACACAGCCTCACATATACTACTAAAAATTTAACGATGGGTGGGGCCACTGAAAGCGCTCAACAATTAACAGCATTGTCTCCTCTTCCAGAGAACCTGGGATCAACTACCAGCACCTATATGGTGGCCCATCTCCAGTTCCAGGGGATCAGAACGACTGACAGACAGACAAGACAGAGATAAGGATGGTAGGCCTGCCTGGTCTTTCTTTTTTTCTTATCCGGTTTAAATAATGTTTATTTATTATTTATTTATTTATTTATTTATTTATTTATTTATTTATTAGATATAAGTACACTGTAGCTGTCTTCAGACACTCCAGAAGAGGGTGTCAGATTCTGGAGAATCTAAATCCCTCTTATGGTCTGCATATGATGTACATAAACACAGCCTCACATATACTTCTAAAAATTTAAAGATGGGTAGGGCCACTGATAGGGCTCAACAATTAAGAGCATTGTCTCCTCTTCCAGAGAACCTTGGATCAACTACCAGCAACTATATGGTGGCCCATCTCCAGTTCCAGGAAATCAGACAGACAGACAGACAGACAGACAGAGTTATGGATGGCAGGCCTACCTGGTCTTTCTTTCTTTGTTATCCTTTTTAAGAAATGTTTATTTATTTATTTATTTATTTATCTATTTATTTATTAGATATAAGTACACTGTAGCTGTCTTCAGATACTCCAGAAGAGGGTGTCAGATTCTGGAGAATCTAAATCCCTCTTATGGTCTGCATATGATGTACATAAACACAGCCTCACATATACTTCTAAATATTTAAAGATGGGTAGGGCCACTGATAGGGCTCAACAATTAACAGCATTGTCTCCTCTTCCAGAGAACCTGGGATCAACTACCAGCAACTTTATGGTAGCCCAACTCCAGTTCCAGGGGATCAGACAGACAGACAGACAGACAGAGATAAGGATGGCAAGCCTGCCTGGTCTTACTTTCTTTCTTATCCTTTTTAAAAAATGTTTATTTATTCATTTATTTATTTATTTATTTATTTATTTATTTATTATATATAAGTACACTGTAGCTGTCTTCAGTCACTCCAGTAGAGGGTGTCAGATTCTGGAGAATCTAAATCCTCTTATAATCTGAATATGATGTACATAAACACAGCCTCACATAAACTTCTAAATATTTAAAGAAGTGTGGGGCCACTGAAAGGGCTCAACAATTAACCGAATTGTCTCCTCTTCCAGAGAACCTTGGATCAACTACCAGCACAATATGGTGGCCCATATCCAGTTCCCGGGGATCAGATAGACAGACAGACAGACAGACAGAGATATGGATGGCAGGCCTGCCTGGTCTTTCTTTCTTTCTTATACTTTTTAAAAAATGTTTATTTATTTATTTATTTATTTATTTATCTATTTATTTATTAGATATAAGTACACTGTAGCTGTCTTCAGACACTCCAGAAGAGGGTGTCAGATTCTGGAGAATCTAAATCCCTCTTATGGTCTGCATATGATGTACATAAACACAGCCTCACATATACCTCTAAATATTTAAAGATGGGTGGCGCCACTGAAAGGGCTCAAAAATTAACAGCATTGTCTCCTCTTCCAGTGTACCTGGGATCAACTACCAGCAACTATATGGTGGCCCATCTCCAGTTCCAGGGGATCAGACAGACAGACAGACAGACAGTGATAAGGATGGCAGGCCTGCCTGGTCTTTCTTTCTTTCTTATCCTTTTTAAAAAAATGTTTATTTATATATTTATTTATGTATTTATTAGATATAAGTACACTGTAGCTGTCTTCAGACACTCCAGAAGAAGGTGTCAGATTCTGGAGAATCTAAATCCCTCTTATGGTCTGCATATGATGTACATAAATACAGCCTCACATATACTTCTAAATATTTAAAGATGGGTAGGGCCACTGAGAGGGCTCAACAATTAACAGCATTGTCTCCTCTTCCAGAGAACCTGGGATCAACTACCAGCAACTTTATGGTAGCCCAAGTCCAGTTCCAGGGGATCAGACAGACAGACAGAGAGAGAGAGATAAGGATGGCAGGCGTGCCTGGTCTTTCTTTCTTTCTTATCCTTTTTAAAAAATATTTATTTATTTATTTATTTATTTTTTTATGTATTTCTTAGATATAAGTACACTGTAGCTTTCTTTAGACACTCCAGAGGAGTGTGTCAGATTCTGGAGAATGAAAATCCCTCTTATGGTCTTCATAGGATGTACATAAACACAGCCTCACATATACTGAGCTGAGGTGTCACAGGCCAACTGCTGGAATTTCTGAGTACCACCTAGATTGAGAAAAGCTATGCTGTGGTTGCTTAATTTATGTATTTTATTATTTCTATTTGTTGTTTTGTTTTGTTTTATTTGTTTTTAGAGAAGTCCTCAGTCTGTAGCTCTGGCTGACCCAGGACTGCCTACTTGTGTTAATTAGGGTTTCACAGCTGGGAACAGACACCAAGAGCAAGGTAAGGCTTAGAAAACTCTACATTCAGTGGTGGCTCAAGCTCTTAATGAGAGCACTCTGTAGGCAGAGGCAGTCAGTTTCTGAGTTCGAGGCCACCCTGGTGAAAGACAGGGCTAGGGTAGGGGCTAGGGTGAGGAAAGAAAGAAAGAAAAGAAACAAAGAAAGAAGAATAAAAAGTTTTTATAAAAGTTTTATAAAAAGTGTTAAAGTTTTTAAAAATTAAAAAAAAAAATACCAGATCACCATCACACAGCATTGGCTGTCTTCAGGTGTATCCTTTCAGCCTCCAAAACAAAAAACAATGGCTGGCTGTCTTCAGGTATATCCTATTCTCGAGTCTTATTTCCAACATTAGAGCTGGGCTGAGCTGCCTCATTATGTAATTGCAAACCTTCCTTGGTTTGTCTTTTCCATTTCTAAGACTAACAGGCCTTTTTCTATTTATTGAATATGCTCATGACTGTCCTTTAGATATAGTAAATATAACTGTTGCTTATAAAACTTGTTTTCTAGGAATTTTTAAAGGGCAATGGCAGAGTTTATTTATAAAACAATATTTTGCATTTATTTATTTGTGTGAGTGATGAAGCTCAGGTCTTCAAACTCGTCAGGAGGTATGATTACCTCCCCTCTCTCTCAACCCCTCTCTCTCCTCTCTCAATGATTGTGTAAGAATGTTTTGCATGTGTATGCTGTGCCCACAGACTCCAGAACAGAGTATTAGATCCCCTGGAACTGGAGATGGGCCACCATATATAATACTGGTAATTGAGCCCAGGTTCTCTGGAAGAGGAGACAATGCTCTTAATTGTTGAGCCCTCTCTGTAGCCACATCTTTCTTTCTTTTTTTTTTTTTGAGTATATGTGAGGCTGTGTTTATATACATCATATGCAGACAATAAGAATGATTTAGATTCTTCAGAATCTGACACCCTCTTCTGGACTGTCTGAAGATAGCTACAGCATACTTAAATATAATAAATAAATAAATCTTTAAAAAGAAAAGGAAAAGTAAAAAAGAAAGAACAGGCCTGCCATATGCATGTTCATAGAGGAAAATGGAAGAGACCCCAATCTAACCTCAGCAGGGTGCTTCCTTCTGGATGGTAGCTCACAGTTTCATCCCAGCAAGACAGGCAAATCACTGAGTTCAAGGACAGTAAGGTTCAGGACAGCCAAGGTTAGGAAGGAAAAGGGTCTATGTTGAGAATACAAACCGACAAAACAACAACTAGGAAAAAGAAGTGACAGTGTAACTTGGGGTAGGGTACCAACAAGAGAAAGCTTTCTGTTACCCCTTACAAACACCAGTAGCCTTGCACCCTTCTGCCCAGGTCCCTGCCTTCCTTTTGAGGCATTCGAAGGATACCAGGTGGTGGGGGAATCCAGATTAACTTTTTAAAAACAAAGACTTGGTCTTTGATGTCTATAGGAAGCCCTTCTCAGTGCCTTTAACTACCACTGAATTTTCAGGGCTGTGACTCAACTGTAACAAGGAACAGGGCTAAGAATCTGCAGTCTTTGAAAAGAACTATTTTTTTAAAGTGGGGGACACAAATCAGCAGTAGAACCCCTCAGGTTCAGCCATAATACTTGTTAGGGAAAGAGCCTCAATGTCCGGAGCTGAGGTCTCATGGGTGAACTGCTTCAAGCTCTGAGTATCATTGAAAGAAAGAAAAGATATCATGTGGTTGCTTAATTTATTTATTTTATTATTTCTATTTTTTGTTTTCTTTTGTTTTGTTTTAGAAAAGGCCTCAGTCTGTAGCTATGGCTGACCTAGGACAGACTGCATGTGTTAATTAGGGTTTCACAGCTGAGAAACAGACCATACCTATGTAAGACTTAGAAAACCAAACAGTCAGTGGTGGCTCGAGCTCTTAATGAGAGCACTCTGGAGGCAGAGGCAGTCAGTTTCTGAGTTCGAGGCCAGCCTGGTTAAAGACAGGGATAGGCAGGGCTAGGCAAGGCAGGGCTGGGCTAGGCTAGGCTAGGCAAGGGGCTGGGCTAGTCAAGGCAAGGGACTAGGCTAGGCTACTCAAGGGGCTAGGCAAGACAGACAGACAGAGGGAAAGACAGACAAGGATGGCAGGCCTGCCTGGTTTTTCTTTCTTTCTTATCCCTTTAAAAAATGTTTATTTATTTATTTATTTATTTATTTATTTATGTATTTATTAGATATAAGTACACTGTAGCTGTCTTCAGACACTCCAGAAGAGGGTGTCAGATTCTGGAGAATCTATATCCCTCTTATGGTCTGCATATGATGTACATAAACACAGCCTCACATTTACATCTTAAAATTTAAAGATGTGTGGGGCCAATGAAAGGGATCAACAATTAACAGCATTGTCTCCTCTTATGGAGAACCTGGGATCAACTACGAGCAACTATATGGTGGCTCATCTCCAGTTCCAGGGGATCAGACAGACAGACAGACATACAGACAGATAGAGTTAAGGATTTCAGGCCTACCTGGTCTTTCATTATTTCTTATCCTTTTTAAAAAATGTTTATTAATTTAAGTATGTATTTATTCGATATAAGTACACTGTAGCTGTCTTCAAACACTCCCGAAGAGGGTGTCAGATTCTGGAGAATCTATATCCCTCTTATGGTCTGCATATGATGTACATGAACACAGCCTCACATATACTTCTAAAAATTTAAAGATGGGTGGGGCCACTGAAAAGGCTCAACAATTAACAGCACTTACTCCTCTTCCAGAGAACCTGGGATCAACTACCAGCAATTATATGGTGGCCCATCTCCAGTTGCAGGGGATCAGACAGACAGACAGACAGACAAGGATAGCAGGCCTGCCTGGTCTCTCTTTCTTTATTATCCTTTTTTAAAAATGTTTATTTGTTTATTTATGAATTTATTAGATATAAGTACACGGTAGCTGTCTTCAGACACTCCAGAAGAGGGTGTCAGATTCTGGAGAATCTAAATCCCTCTTATGGTCTGCATATTCGGTACATAAACACAGCCTCGCATATACTTCTAAAAATTTAAAAATGGGTGGGGCCACTGAAAGGGCTCAACAATTAACAGCATTGTCTCCTTTTCCAGAGAACCTGGGATCAACTACAAGCAACTCTATGGTGGCCCATCTCCAGTTCCAGAGGATCAGACAGACAGACAGACAGAGATAAGGATGGCAGGCCTGCCTGGTCTTTCTTTCTTTCTTATCCTTTTTAAAAAAATGTTTATTTATATATTTATTTATGTATTTATTAGATATAAGTACACTGTAGCTGTCTTCAGACACGCCAGAAGAGGGTGTCAGATTCTGGAGAATCTAAATCCCTCTTATGGTCTGCATATGATGTACATAAACACAGCCTCACATATACTTCTAAAAATTTAAAGATGTGTGGGGCCACTGAGAGTGCTCAACAATTAACAGCATTGTCTCCTTTTTCAGAGAACCTGGGATAAACTACCAGCACCTTATGGTGGCCCATCTCCAGTTCCAGTGGATCAGACAGACAGACAGACAGACAGAGAGACAGAGATAAGGATGGCAGGCCTGCCTGGTCTTTTTTATTTCTTATACTTTTTAAAAAATGTTTATTTATTTATTTATTTATTTATTTATTTATTTATTTATTTATGTATTTATTAGATATAAGTACACTGTAGCCGTATTCAGACACTCCAGCAGTGGGTGACAGATTCTAGAGAATCTAAATCCCTCTTATGGTCTGAATATGATGTACATAAACACAGCATCACATATACTTCTAAAAATTAAAAATGGGTGGGGCCACTGAAAGGGCTCAACAATTAACAGCATTGTCTCCTCTTCCAGAGAACCTGGGATCAACTACCAGCACCTACAAAGTGGCCCATCTCCAGTTCCAGGGGATCAGACAGACAGACAGACAGACAGAGATAAGGATGGCAGGCCTGCCTGGTCTTTCTTTATTTCTTATCCTTTTAAAATAATGTTTATTTATTTATTTATTTATTTATTTATTTATTTATTTATTAGATATAAGTACTCTGTAGTTGTCTTCAGACACTCCAGAAGAAGGTGTCAGATTCTGTAGAATCTAAATCCCTCTTATGGTCTGCATATGATGTACATAAACACATCCTAACATATACTTCTAAAAATTTAAAGATAGGTGGAGCCACTGTAAGGGCTCAACAATTAACAGCATTGTCTCCTCTTCCAGAGAACCTGGGATCAACTAACAGCAACTATATGGTGGCCCATCTCCAGTTCCACAGGATCAGACAGACTGTCAGACAGACAGACTGACAGAAATAAGGATGGCAGGCCTGCCTGGTCTTTCTTTCTTTCTTATCCTTTTTAAAAAATGTTTATTTATTTATTTGTTTATTAGATATAAGTACACTGTAGCCGTCTTCAGACACTCCAGAAGAAGGTGTCAGATTCTGGAGAATCTAAATCCCTCTTATGGTCTGCATATGATGTACATAAACACAGCCTCACATTTACTTCTTAAAATTTAAAGGTGTTGGGGCCACTGAAAGGGCTCAGCAATTAACAGCATTGTCTCCTCTTAAGAGATCCTGGGATCAACTACCTGCAACTATATGGTGGCCCATCTCCACTCCCAGGGGATCAGACAGACAGACAAGGATAAGGATGGCAGGCCTGCATGGTCTTTCTTTCTTTCTTATCCTTTTTAAAAAATTTTTATTTATTTATGTATTTATTAGATATAAGTACACTGTAGCTGTCTTCAGACACTCCAGAAGAGGGTGTCAGATTCTGGAGAATCTAAATCCCTATTAAGGTCTGCATATGATGTACATAAACACAGCCTCACATATACTACTAAAAATGTAACGATGGGTGGGGCCACTGAAAGCGCTCAACAATTAACAGCATTGTCTCCTCTTCCAGAGGTCCTGGGATCAACTACCAGCACCTATATGGTGGCCCATCTCTAGTTCCAGGGGATCAGAACGACAGACAGAGAGACAGACAGAGATAAGGATGGTAGGCCTGCCTGGTCTTTCTTTTTTTCTTATCCGGTTTAAATAATGTTTATTTATTTATTTATTTATTTATTTATTTATTTATTTATTTATTTATTAGATATAAGTACACTGTAGCTGTCTTCAGACACTCCAGAAGAGGGTGTCAGATTCTGATGAATCTAAATCCCTCTTCTGGTCTGCATATGATGTACATAAACACACCTCACATACACTTCTAAAAATTTAAAGATGGGTAGGGCCACTGATAAGGCTCAACAATTAACAGCATTGTCTCCTCTTCCAGAGATCCTGGGATCAACTACCAGCAACTATATGGTAGCCCATCTCCAGTTCCAGGGGATCAGACAGACAGACAGACAGACAGAGGTAAGGATGGCAGGCCTGCCTGGTCTTACTTTCTTTCTTATCCTTTTTAAAAAATGTTTATTTATTTATTTATTTATTTATGTATTTATTATATATAAGTACACTGTAGCTGTCTTCAGACACTCCAGTAGAGGGTGTCAGATTCTGGAGAATCTAAATCCTCTTATAATCTGAATATGATGTACATAAACACAGCCTCACATATACTTCTAAATATTTAAAGAAGTGTGGGGCCACCGAAAGGGCTCAACAATTAACAGCATTGTCTCCTCTTCCAGAGAACCTTGGATCAACTACCAGCAACTATATGGTGGCCCAACTCCAGTTCCCGGGGATCAGATAGACAGACAGACAGACAGGCAGAGATATGGATGGCAGGCCTGCCTGGTCTTTCTTTCTTTCTTATCCTTTTTAAAAAATGTTTATTTTTTATTTATTTATTTATCTATTTATTTATTAGATATAAGTACACTGTAGCTGTCTTCAGACACTCCAGAAGAATGTGTCAGATTCTGGAGAATCTAAATCCCTCTTATGGTCTGCATATGATGTACATAAACACAGCCTCACATATACTTCTAAATATTTAAAGATGGGTAGGGCTACTGATAGGGCTCAACAATTAACAGCATTGTCTCCTCTTCCAGAGAACCTGGGATCAACTACCAACAACTTTATGGTAGCCCAACTCCAGTTCCAGGGGATCAGACAGACAGACAGACAGACCAACAGAGATAAGGATGGCAGGCCTACCTGGTCTTACTTTCTTTCTTATCCTTTTTAAAAAATGTTTATTTATTTATTTATTTATTTATGTATTTATTATATATAAGTACACTGTAGCTGTCTTCAGTCACTCCAGTAGAGGGTGTCAGATTCTGGAGAATCTAAATCCTCTTATAATCTGAATATGATGTACATAAACACAGCCTCACATATACTTCTAAATATTAAAGAAGTGTGGGGCCACTGAAAGGGCTCAACAATTAACAGCACTGGCTCCTCATCCAGAGAACCTTGGATCAACTACCAGCAACTATATGGTGGCCCATCTCCAGTACCAGGGGATCAGACAGACAGACAGACAGACAGAGATAAGGATGGCAGGCCTGCCTGGTCTTACTTTCTTTCTTATCATTTTTAAAAAATGTTTATTTATTTATTTATATTTATTTATTTATTTATTTATTTATGTATGTATTTATTACATATAAGTACACTGTAGCTGTCTTCAGACACTCCAGAAGAGGGTGTCAGTTTCTGGAGAATCTAAATCCTCTTATAATCAGAATATGATGTACATAAACACAGCCTCACATATACTTCTAAATATTTAAAGAAGTGTGGGGCCACTGAAAGGGCTCAACAATTAACAGCATTGGCTCCTCTCCCAGAGAACATTGGATCAACTACCAGCAACTATATGGTGGCCCATCTCCAGTCCCGGGGATCAGATATACAGACAGACAGACAGAGAGAGATATGGATGGCAGGCCTGCCTGGTCTTTCTTTCTTTCTTATCCTTTTTAAAAAATGTTTATTTATTTATTTATTCATTTATTTATCTATTTATTTATTAGATATAAGTACACTGTAGCTGTCTTCAGACACTCCAGAAGTGGGTGTCAGATTCTGGAGAATCTAAATCCCTCTTATGGTCTTCATATGATGTACATAAACATAGCCTCACATATATTTTAAATATTTAAAGATGGGTTGCGCCACTGAAAGGGCTCAACAATTAACAGCATTGTCTCCTCTTCGAGAGAACCTGGGATCAACTACCAGCAACTATTCGTGGCCCATCTCCAGTTCCCAGGGATCAGATAGACAGACAGACAGACAGACAGAGATATGGATAGCAGGCCTGCCTATTCTTTCTTTCTGTCTTATCCTTTTTAAAAAATGTTTATTTATTTATTTATTTATTTATTTATTTATTTAGTAGATATAAGTACACTGTAGCTGTTCAGACACTCCAGAAGAGGGTGTCAGATTCTGGAGAATCTAAATCCCTCTTATGGTCTGCATATGATGTACATAAACACAGCCTCACATATACTTCTAAAAATTTAAAGAAGGGTGGGGCCACTCTAAAAGCTCAACAATTAACAGCATTGTCTCCTCTTCCAGAGGACCTGGGATCAACTACCAGCAACTATATGGTGGCCCATCTTCAGTTCCAGGGGATCATACAGACAGACATACAGACAGTGATAAGGATGGCAGGCCTGCCTGGTCTTTCTTTCTTTCTTATTTTTTTTAAAAAAATGTTTATTTATATATTTATTTATGTATTTATTAGATATAAGTACACTGTAGCTGTCTTCAGACACTCCAGAAGAGGGTGCCAGATTCTGGAGAATCTAAATCCCTCTTATGGTCTGCATATGATGTACATAAACACAGCCTCACATATACTTCTAAAAATTTAAAGATGTGTGGGGCCACTGAGAGGGCTCAACTATTAATAGCATTGTCTCCTCTTTCAGAGAACCTGGGATAAACTACCAGCACCTTATGGTGGACCATCTCCAGTTCCAGTGGATCAGACAGACAGACAGACAGAGAGACAGAGATAAGGATGGCAGGCCTACCTGGTCTTACTTTCTTTCTTATCCTTTTAAAAAATGTTTATTTATTTATTTATTTATTTATTTATTTATTTATTTATTTATGTATTTATTAGATATAAGTACTCTGTAGCTATTCAGACACTCCAGAAGAGGATGTCAGATTCTGGAGAATCAAAATCCCTCTTATGGTCTGCATAAGATGTACATAAACACAGCCGAACATATACTTCTAAAAATTAAAAGATGTGTGGGGCCACTGAGTGGGCTCAACAATTAACAGCATTGTCTCCTCTTATAGAGAACCTGGGATCAACTACCAGCAACTATATGGTGGTCCATCTCCAGTTCCAGAGGATCAGACAGACAGACAGACAGACAGTGATAAGGATGGCAGGCCTGCCTGGTCTTTCTTTCTTTCTTATCCTTTTTTTAAAAAAATGTTTGTTTGTTTATTTATTTATTTATTTATTTATTTATTTATTTATTTATTTATTTATTAGATATAAGTACACTGTAGCTGTTCAGACACTCCAGAAGAGTGTGTCAGATTCTGGAGAATCTAAATCCCTCTTATGGTCTGCATATGATGTACATAAACACAGCCTCACATATACTTCTAAAAATTTAAAGAAGGGTGGGGCCACTCTAAAAGCTCAACAATTAACAGCATTGTCTCCTCTTCCAGAGTACCTGGGATCAACTACCAGCAACTGTATGATGGCCCATATCCAGTTCCAGGGGATCAGACATACAGACATACAGACAGTGATAAGGATGGCAGGCCTGCCTGGTATTTCTTTCTTTCTTATCCTTTTTAAAAAAATGTTTATTTACATATTTATTTATGTATTTATTAGATATAAGTACACTGTAGCTGTCTTCAGACACTCCAGAAGAGGGTCTCAGATTCTGGAGAATCTAAATCCCTCTTATGGTCTGTATATTATGTACATAAACACAGCCTCACATATACTTCTAAAAATGTAAAGATGTGAGGGGCCACTGAGAGGGCTCAACAATTAACAGCATTGTCTCCTCTTTCAGAGAACCTGGGATAAACTACCAGCACATTATGTTGGCCCATCTCCAGTTCCAGTGGATCAGACAGACAGACAGACAGAGACAGAGATAAGGATGGCAGGCCTGCCTGGTCTTTCTTTATTTCTTATACTTTTTAAAAAATGTTTATTTATTTATTTATTTATTTATTTATGTATTTATTAGATATAAGTACACTGTAGCCGTCTTCAGACGCTCCAGAAGAGGGTGACAGATTCTAGAGAATCTAAATCCCTCTTATGTTCTGAATATGATGTACATAAACACAGCATCACATATACTTCTAAAAATTAAAAATGGGTGGGGCCACTGAAAGGGCTCAACAATTAACAGCATTGTCTCCTCTTCCAGAGAACTTGGGATCAACTACCAGCAACTACAAGGTGGCCCATCTCCAGTTCCAGGGGATCAGACAGAAAGACAGACAGACAGAGATAAGGATGGCAGGCCTGTCTGGTCTTTCTTTCTTTCTTATCCTTTTAAAATAATGTTTATTTATTTATTTATTTATGTATTTATTAGATATAAGTACACTGTAGCTGTCTTCAGTCACTCCAGTAGAGGGTGTCAGATTCTGGAGAATCTAAATCCTCTTATAATCTGAATATGATGTACATAAACACAGCCTCACATATACTTCTAAATATTAAAGAAGTGTGGGGCCACTGAAAGGGCTCAACAATTAACAGCACTGGCTCCTCATCCAGAGAACCTTGGATCAACTACCAGCAACTATATGGTGGCCCATCTCCAGTACCAGGGGATCAGACAGACAGACAGACAGACAGAGATAAGGATGGCAGGCCTGCCTGGTCTTACTTTCTTTCTTATCATTTTTAAAAAATGTTTATTTATTTATTTATATTTATTTATTTATTTATTTATTTATGTATGTATTTATTACATATAAGTACACTGTAGCTGTCTTCAGACACTCCAGTATAGGGTGTCAGTTTCTGGAGAATCTAAATCCTCTTATAATCAGAATATGATGTACATAAACACAGCCTCACATATACTTCTAAATATTTAAAGAAGTGTGGGGCCACTGAAAGGGCTCAACAATTAACAGCATTGGCTCCTCTCCCAGAGAACATTGGATCAACTACCAGCAACTATATGGTGGCCCATCTCCAGTTCCCGGGGATCAGATATACAGACAGACAGACAGACAGAGATATGGATGGCAGGCCTGCCTGGTCTTTCTTTCTTTCTTATCCTTTTTAAAAAATGTTTATTTATTTATTTATTCATTTATTTATCTATTTATTTATTAGATATAAGTACACTGTAGCTGTCTTCAGACACTCCAGAAGTGGGTGTCAGATTCTGGAGAATCTAAATCCCTCTTATGGTCTTCATATGATGTACATAAACACAGCCTCACATATATTTTAAATATTTAAAGATGGGTTGCGCCACTGAAAGGGCTCAACAATTAACAGCATTGTCTCCTCTTCGAGAGAACCTGGGATCAACTACCAGCAACTATTCGTGGCCCATCTCCAGTTCCCAGGGATCAGATAGACAGACAGACAGACAGACAGAGATATGGATAGCAGGCCTGCCTATTCTTTCTTTCTGTCTTATCCTTTTTAAAAAATGTTTATTTATTTATTTATTTATTTATTTATTTATTTAGTAGATATAAGTACACTGTAGCTGTTCAGACACTCCAGAAGAGGGTGTCAGATTCTGGAGAATCTAAATCCCTCTTATGGTCTGCATATGATGTACATAAACACAGCCTCACATATACTTCTAAAAATTTAAAGAAGGGTGGGGCCACTCTAAAAGCTCAACAATTAACAGCATTGTCTCCTCTTCCAGAGGACCTGGGATCAACTACCAGCAACTATATGGTGGCCCATCTTCAGTTCCAGGGGATCATACAGACAGACATACAGACAGTGATAAGGATGGCAGGCCTGCCTGGTCTTTCTTTCTTTCTTATTTTTTTTAAAAAAATGTTTATTTATATATTTATTTATGTATTTATTAGATATAAGTACACTGTAGCTGTCTTCAGACACTCCAGAAGAGGGTGCCAGATTCTGGAGAATCTAAATCCCTCTTATGGTCTGCATATGATGTACATAAACACAGCCTCACATATACTTCTAAAAATTTAAAGATGTGTGGGGCCACTGAGAGGGCTCAACTATTAATAGCATTGTCTCCTCTTTCAGAGAACCTGGGATAAACTACCAGCACCTTATGGTGGACCATCTCCAGTTCCAGTGGATCAGACAGACAGACAGATAGAGAGACAGAGATAAGGATGGCAGGCCTACCTGGTCTTACTTTCTTTCTTATCCTTTTAAAAAATGTTTATTTATTTATTTATTTATTTATTTATTTATTTATTTATTTATGTATTTATTAGATATAAGTACTCTGTAGCTATTCAGACACTCCAGAAGAGGGTGTCAGATTCTGGAGAATCTAAATCCCTCTTATGGTCTGCATAAGATGTACATAAACACAGCCGAACATATACTTCTAAAAATTAAAAGATGTGTGGGGCCACTGAGTGGGCTCAACAATTAACAGCATTGTCTCCTCTTATAGAGAACCTGGGATCAACTACCAGCAACTATATGGTGGTCCATCTCCAGTTCCAGAGGATCAGACAGACAGACAGACAGACAGTGATAAGGATGGCAGGCCTGCCTGGTCTTTCTTTCTTTCTTATCCTTTTTTAAAAAAAATGTTTGTTTGTTTATTTATTTATTTATTTATTTATTTATTTATTTATTTATTTATTTATTAGATATAAGTACACTGTAGCTGTTCAGACACTCCAGAAGAGTGTGTCAGATTCTGGAGAATCTAAATCCCTCTTATGGTCTGCATATGATGTACATAAACACAGCCTCACATATACTTCTAAAAATTTAAAGAAGGGTGGGGCCACTTTAAAAGCTCAACAATTAACAGCATTGTCTCCTCTTCCAGAGTACCTGGGATCAACTACCAGCAACTGTATGATGGCCCATATCCAGTTCCAGGGGATCAGACAGACAGACATACAGACAGTGATAAGGATGGCAGGCCTGCCTGGTATTTCTTTCTTTCTTATCCTTTTTAAAAAAATGTTTATTTACATATTTATTTATGTATTTATTAGATATAAGTACACTGTAGCTGTCTTCAGACACTCCAGAAGAGGGTCTCAGATTCTGGAGAATCTAAATCCTCTTATAATCTGAATATGATGTACATAAACACAGCCTCACATATACTTCTAAATATTAAAGAAGTGTGGGGCCACTGAAAGGGCTCAACAATTAACAGCACTGGCTCCTCATCCAGAGAACCTTGGATCAACTACCAGCAACTATATGGTGGCCCATCTCCAGTACCAGGGGATCAGACAGACAGACAGACAGACAGAGATAAGGATGGCAGGCCTGCCTGGTCTTACTTTCTTTCTTATCATTTTTAAAAAATGTTTATTTATTTATTTATATTTATTTATTTATTTATTTATTTATGTATGTATTTATTACATATAAGTACACTGTAGCTGTCTTCAGACACTCCAGTATAGGGTGTCAGTTTCTGGAGAATCTAAATCCTCTTATAATCAGAATATGATGTACATAAACACAGCCTCACATATACTTCTAAATATTTAAAGAAGTGTGGGGCCACTGAAAGGGCTCAACAATTAACAGCATTGGCTCCTCTCCCAGAGAACATTGGATCAACTACCAGCAACTATATGGTGGCCCATCTCCAGTTCCCGGGGATCAGATATACAGACAGACAGACAGACAGAGATATGGATGGCAGGCCTGCCTGGTCTTTCTTTCTTTCTTATCCTTTTTAAAAAATGTTTATTTATTTATTTATTCATTTATTTATCTATTTATTTATTAGATATAAGTACACTGTAGCTGTCTTCAGACACTCCAGAAGTGGGTGTCAGATTCTGGAGAATCTAAATCCCTCTTATGGTCTTCATATGATGTACATAAACACAGCCTCACATATATTTTAAATATTTAAAGATGGGTTGCGCCACTGAAAGGGCTCAACAATTAACAGCATTGTCTCCTCTTCGAGAGAACCTGGGATCAACTACCAGCAACTATTCGTGGCCCATCTCCAGTTCCCAGGGATCAGATAGACAGACAGACAGACAGACAGAGATATGGATAGCAGGCCTGCCTATTCTTTCTTTCTGTCTTATCCTTTTTAAAAAATGTTTATTTATTTATTTATTTATTTATTTATTTATTTAGTAGATATAAGTACACTGTAGCTGTTCAGACACTCCAGAAGAGGGTGTCAGATTCTGGAGAATCTAAATCCCTCTTATGGTCTGCATATGATGTACATAAACACAGCCTCACATATACTTCTAAAAATTTAAAGAAGGGTGGGGCCACTCTAAAAGCTCAACAATTAACAGCATTGTCTCCTCTTCCAGAGGACCTGGGATCAACTACCAGCAACTATATGGTGGCCCATCTTCAGTTCCAGGGGATCATACAGACAGACATACAGACAGTGATAAGGATGGCAGGCCTGCCTGGTCTTTCTTTCTTTCTTATTTTTTTTAAAAAAATGTTTATTTATATATTTATTTATGTATTTATTAGATATAAGTACACTGTAGCTGTCTTCAGACACTCCAGAAGAGGGTGCCAGATTCTGGAGAATCTAAATCCCTCTTATGGTCTGCATATGATGTACATAAACACAGCCTCACATATACTTCTAAAAATTTAAAGATGTGTGGGGCCACTGAGAGGGCTCAACTATTAATAGCATTGTCTCCTCTTTCAGAGAACCTGGGATAAACTACCAGCACCTTATGGTGGACCATCTCCAGTTCCAGTGGATCAGACAGACAGACAGATAGAGAGACAGAGATAAGGATGGCAGGCCTACCTGGTCTTACTTTCTTTCTTATCCTTTTAAAAAATGTTTATTTATTTATTTATTTATTTATTTATTTATTTATGTATTTATTAGATATAAGTACTCTGTAGCTATTCAGACACTCCAGAAGAGGGTGTCAGATTCTGGAGAATCTAAATCCCTCTTATGGTCTGCATAAGATGTACATAAACACAGCCGAACATATACTTCTAAAAATTAAAAGATGTGTGGGGCCACTGAGTGGGCTCAACAATTAACAGCATTGTCTCCTCTTATAGAGAACCTGGGATCAACTACCAGCAACTATATGGTGGTCCATCTCCAGTTCCAGAGGATCAGACAGACAGACAGACAGACAGTGATAAGGATGGCAGGCCTGCCTGGTCTTTCTTTCTTTCTTATCCTTTTTTAAAAAAAATGTTTGTTTGTTTATTTATTTATTTATTTATTTATTTATTTATTTATTTATTTATTAGATATAAGTACACTGTAGCTGTTCAGACACTCCAGAAGAGTGTGTCAGATTCTGGAGAATCTAAATCCCTCTTATGGTCTGCATATGATGTACATAAACACAGCCTCACATATACTTCTAAAAATTTAAAGAAGGGTGGGGCCACTCTAAAAGCTCAACAATTAACAGCATTGTCTCCTCTTCCAGAGTACCTGGGATCAACTACCAGCAACTGTATGATGGCCCATATCCAGTTCCAGGGGATCAGACAGACAGACATACAGACAGTGATAAGGATGGCAGGCCTGCCTGGTATTTCTTTCTTTCTTATCCTTTTTAAAAAAATGTTTATTTACATATTTATTTATGTATTTATTAGATATAAGTACACTGTAGCTGTCTTCAGACACTCCAGAAGAGGGTCTCAGATTCTGGAGATTCTAAATCCCTCTTATGGTCTGTATATTATGTACATAAACACAGCCTCACATATACTTCTAAAAATGTAAAGATGTGAGGGGCCACTGAGAGGGCTCAACAATTAACAGCATTGTCTCCTCTTTCAGAGAACCTGGGATAAACTACCAGCACATTATGGTGGCCCATCTCCAGTTCCAGTGGATCAGACAGACAGACAGACAGAGACAGAGATAAGGATGGCAGGCCTGCCTGGTCTTTCTTTATTTCTTATACTTTTTAAAAAATTTTTATTTATTTATTTATTTATTTATTTATTTATTTATTTATTTATGTATTTATTAGATATAAGTACACTGTAGCCGTCTTCAGACGCTCCAGAAGAGGGTGACAGATTCTAGAGAATCTAAATCCCTCTTATGTTCTGAATATGATGTACATAAACACAGCATCACATATACTTCTAAAAATTAAAAATGGGTGGGGCCACTGAAAGGGCTCAACAATTAACAGCATTGTCTCCTCTTCCAGAGAACTTGGGATCAACTACCAGCAACTACAAGGTGGCCCATCTCCAGTTCCAGGGGATCAGACAGAAAGACAGACAGACAGAGATAAGGATGGCAGGCCTGTCTGGTCTTTCTTTCTTTCTTATCCTTTTAAAATAATGTTTATTTATTTATTTATTTATGTATTTATTAGATATAAGTACACTGTAGCTGTCTTCAGACACTCCAGAAGAGGGTCTCAGATTCTGGAGAATCTAAATCCCTCTTATGGTCTGTATATTATGTACATAAACACAGCCTCACATATACTTCTAAAAATTTAAAGATGTGTGGGGCCACTGAGAGGGCTCAACAATTAACAGCATTGTCTCCTCTTTCAGAGAACCTGGGATAAACTACCAGCACATTATGGTGGCCCATCTCCAGTTCCAGTGGATCAGACAGACAGACAGACAGAGAGACAGAGATAAGGATGGCAGGCCTGCCTGGTCTTTCTTTATTTCTTATACTTTTTAAAAAATTTTTATTTATTTATTTATTTATTTATTTATTTATTTATTTATGTATTTATTAGATATAAGTACACTGTAGCCGTCTTCAGACGCTCCAGAAGAGGGTGACAGATTCTAGAGAATCTAAATCCCTCTTATGTTCTGAATATGATGTACATAAACACAGCATCACATATACTTCTAAAAATTAAAAATGGGTGGGGCCACTGAAAGGCCTCAACAATTAACAGCATTGTCTCCTCTTCCAGAGAACGTGGGATCAACTACCAGCAACTACAAGGTGGCCCATCTCCAGTTCCAGGGGATCAGACAGACAGACAGACAGACAGAGATAAGGATGGCAGGCCTGTCTGGTCTTTCTTTCTTTCTTATCCTTTTAAAATAATGTTTATTTATTTATTTATTTATTTATTTATTTATTAGATATAAGTACACTGTAGTTGTCTTCAGACACTCCAGAAGAGGGTGTCAGATTCTGGAGAATCTAAATCCCTCTTATGGTCTGCATATGATGTACATAAACACAGCCTAACATATACTTCTAAAAATTTAAAGATAGGTGGAGCCACTGAAAGGGCTCAACAATTAACAGCATTGTCTCCTCTTCCAGAGAACCTGGGATAAACTAACAGCAACTATATGGTGGCCCATCTCCAGTTCCAAGGGATCAGACAGACTTACAGACAGACAGACTGACAGAGATAAGGATGGCAGGCCTGCCTGTTCTTTCTTTCTTTCTTATCCTTTTTAAAAAATGTTTATTTATTTATATTTTTATTAGATATAAGTACACTGTAGCCGTCTTCAGACACTCCAGAAGAAGGTGTCAGATTCTGGAGAATCTAAATCCCTCTTATGGTCTGCATATGATGTACATAAACACAGCCTCACATTTACTTCTTAAAATATAAAGGTGGGGGGGGGCCACTGAAAGGGCTCAGCAATTAACAGCATTGTCTCCTCTTACAGAGAACCTTGGATCAACTACCTGCAACTATATGGTAGCCCATCTCCACCCCCAGGGGATCAGACAGACAGACAGAGAGACAAGGATAAGGATGGCAGGCCAGCCTGGTCTTTCTTTCTTTCTTATCCTTTTAAAAAAAATTTATTTATTTATTTATTTATTTATTTATTTATTTATTTATTTATGTATTTATTAGATATAAGTACACTGTAGCTGTCTTCAGACACACCAGAAGAGGGTGTCAGATTCTGGAGAATCTAAATCTCTCTTATGGTCTGCATATGATGTACATAAACACAGCCTCACATATACTTCTAAAAATTTAAAGAAGGGTGGGGCCACTCTTAAAGCTCAACAATTAACAGTATTGTCTCCTCTTCCAGAGTACCTGGGATCAACTACTAGCAACTATATTGTGGCCCAAATCCAGTTCCAGGGGATCAGACAGACAGACATACAGACAGTGATAAGGATGGCAGGCCTGCCTGGTCTTTCTTTCTTTCTTATCCTTTTAAAATAATGTTTATTTATTTATTTATGTTTATATATATATGTATTTATTAGATATAAGTACACTGTAGTTGTCTTCAGACACTCCAGAAGAGGGTGTCAGATTCTGGAGAATCTAAATCCCTCTTATGGTCTGCATATGATGTACATAAACACAGCCTAACATATACTTCTAAAAATTTAAAGATATGTGGAGCCACTGAAAGGGCTCAACAATTAACAGCATTGTCTCCTCTTCCAGAGAACCTAGGATCAACTAACAGCAACTATATGGTGGCCCATCTCCAGTTCCAAGGGATCAGACAGACTGACAGACAGATAGACTGACAGAAATAAGGATGGCAGGCCTGCCTGGTCTTTCTTTCTTTCTCATCCTTTTTAAAAAATATTTATTTATTTATTTATATGTTTATTAGATATAAGTACACTGTAGCCGTCTTCAGACACTCCAGAAGAAGGTGTCAGATTCTGGAGAATCAAAATCCCTCTTATGGTCTGCATATGATGTACATAAACACAGGCTCACGTTTACTTCTTAAAATTTAAAGGTGGGGGGGCACTGAAAGGGCTCAGCAATTAACAGCATTGTCTCCTCTTTCAGAGAACCTGGGATCAACTACCTGCAACTATATGGTGGCCCATCTCCACTCCCAGGGGATCAGACAGACAGACAGACAGTCAATGATAAGTATGGCAGGCCTGCCTTGTCTTTCTTTCTTTCTTATCCTTTTTAAAAAAATTGTATTTATTTATGTATTTATTAGATATAAGTACACTGTAGCTGTCTTCAGACACCCCAGAAGAGGGTGTCAGATTCTGATGAATCTAAATCCCTCTTCTGGTCTGCATATGATGTACATAAACACAGCCTCACATACACTTCTAAAAATTTAAAGATGGGTAGGGCCACTGATAGGGCTCAACAATTAACAGCATTGTCTCCTCTTCCAGAGAACCTGGGATCAACTACCAGCAACTATATGGTAGCCCATCTCCAGTTCCAGGGGATCAGACAGACAGACAGACAGACAGACAGAAATAAGGATGGCAGGCCTGCCTGGTCTTACTTTCTTTCTTATCCTTTTTAAAAAATGTTTGTTTATTTATTTATTTATTTATTTATTTATTTATTATATATAAGTACACTGTAGCTGTCTTCAGACACTCCAGTAGAGGGTGTCAGATTCTGGAGAATCTAAATCCTCTTATAATCTGAATATGATGTACTTAAACACAGCTCACATATACTTCTAAATATTTAAAGAAGTGTGGGGCCACTGAAAGGTTTCTACAATTAAGAGCATTGTCTCCTCTTCCAGAGAACCTTGGATCAACTACCAGCAAATATATGGTGGCCCATCTCCAGTTCCAGGGGATCAGACATACAGACAGACAGACAGACAGAGATAAGGATGGCAGGCCTGCCTGGTCTTACTTTCTTTCTTGTCCTTTTTAAAAAATGTTTATTTATTTATTTATTTATTACATATAAGTACACTGTAGCTGTCTTCAGACACTCCAGTAGAGGGTGTCAGATTCTGGAGAATCTAAATCCTCTTATAATCTGAATATGATGTACATAAACACAGCCTCACATATACTTCTAAATATTTAAAGAAGTGTGGGGCCACTGAAAGGGCTCAACAATTAAGAGCATTGTCTCCTCTTCCAGAGAACCTTGGATCAACTACCAGCAACTATATGGTGGCCCATCTCCAGTTCCCGGGGATCAGATAGACAGACAGACAGACAGGCAGAGATATGGATGGCAGGCCAGCCTGGTCTTTCTTTCTTTCTTACCCTTTTTAAAAAAATATTTATTTATTTATTTATTTATTTATTTATTTATTTATTTATTTATTAGATATAAGTACACTGTAGCTGTTCAGACACTCCAGAAGAGGGTGTCAGATTCTGGAGAATCTAAATCCCTCTTATGATCTGCATATGATGTACATAAACACAGCCTCACATATACTTCTAAAAATTTAAAGAAGGGTGGGGCCACTCTAAAAGCTCAACAATTAACAGCATTGTCTCCTCTTCCAGAGTACCTGGGATCAACTACCAGCAACTATATGGTGGCACATCTCCAGTTCCAGGGGATCAGACAGACAGACATACAGACAGTGATAAGGATGGCAGGCCTGCCTGGTCTTTCTTTCTTTCTTATCCTTTATAAAAAATGTTTATTTATATATTTATTCATGTATTTATTAGATATAAGTACACTGTAGCTGTCTTCAGACACTCCAGAAGAGGGTGTCATATTCTGGAGAATCTAAATCCCTCTTATGGTCTGCATATGATGTACATAAACACAGACTCACATATACTTCTAAGAATTTAAAGATGTGTGGGGCCACTGAGAGGGCTCAACAATTAACAGCATTGTCTCCTCTTTCAGAGAACCTGGGATAAACTACCAGCACCTTATGGTGGCCCATCTCCAGTTCCAGTGGATCAGACAGACAGACAGACAGAGAGACAGAGATAAGGATGACAGGCCTGCCTGGTCTTACTTTCTTTCTTATACTATTTAAAAAATGTTTATTTATTTATTTTTTATTTATTTATGTATTTATTAGATATAAGTACACTGTAGCCGTCTTCAGACACTCCATAAGAGGGTGACAGATTCTAGAGCATCTAAATCCCTCTTATGGTCTGAATATGATGTACTTAAACACAGCATCACATATACTTCTAAAAATTAAAAATGGGTGGGGCCACTGAAAGGGCTCAACGATTAACAGCATTGTATCCTCTTCCAGAGAACCTGGGATCAACTACCAGCAACTACAAGGTGGCCCATCTCCAGTTCCAGGGGATCAGACAGACAGACAGACAGAGATTAGGATGGCAGGCCTGCCTGGTCTATCTTTCTTTCTTATCCTTTTAAAATAATGTTTATGTATTTATTTATATTTATTTATATATGTATTTATTAGATATAAGTACACTATAGTTGTCTTCAGACACTCAAGAAGAAGGTGTCAGATTCTGGAGAATACAAATCCCTCTTATGGTCTGCATATGATGTACATAAACACAGGCTCACGTTTACTTCTTAAAATTTAAAGGTGGGGGGGCACTGAAAGGGCTCAGCAATTAACAGCATTGTCTCCTCTTTCAGAGAACCTGGGATCAACTACCTGCAACTATATGGTGGCCCATCTCCACTCCCAGGGGATCAGACAGACAGACAGACAGACAATGATTAGTATGGCAGGCCTGCCTGGTCTTTCTTTCTTTCTTATCCTTTTTAAAAAAACTGTATTTATTTATGTATTTATTAGATATAAGTACACTGTAGCTGTCTTCAGACACCCCAGAAGAGGGTGTCAGATTCTGATGAATCTAAATCCCTCTTCTGGTCTGCATATGATGTACATAAACACAGCCTCACATACACTTCTAAAAATTTAAAGATGGGTAGGGCCACTGATAGGGCTCAACAATTAACAGCATTGTCTCCTCTTCCAGAGAACCTGGGATCAACTACCAGCAACTATATGGTAGCCCATCTCCAGTTCCAGGGGATCAGACAGACAGACAGACAGACAGACAGAAATAAGGATGGCAGGCCTGCCTGGTCTTACTTTCTTTCTTATCCTTTTTAAAAAATGTTTATTTATTTATTTATTTATTTATTTATTTATTTATTATATATAAGTACACTGTAGCTGTCTTCAGACACTCCAGTAGAGGGTGTCAGATTCTGGAGAATCTAAATCCTCTTATAATCTGAATATGATGTACTTAAACACAGCTCACATATACTTCTAAATATTTAAAGAAGTGTGGGGCCACTGAAAGGTTTCTACAATTAAGAGCATTGTCTCCTCTTCCAGAGAACCTTGGATCAACTACCAGCAACTATATGGTGGCCCATCTCCAGTTCCCGGGGATCAGATAGACAGACAGACAGACAGGCAGAGATATGGATGGCAGGCCAGCCTGGTCTTTCTTTCTTTCTTACCCTTTTTAAAAAAATATTTATTTATTTATTTATTTATTTATTTATTTATTTATTTATTTATTTATTAGATATAAGTACACTGTAGCTGTTCAGACACTCCAGAAGAGGGTGTCAGATTCTGGAGAATCTAAATCCCTCTTATGATCTGCATATGATGTACATAAACACAGCCTCACATATACTTCTAAAAATTTAAAGAAGGGTGGGGCCACTCTAAAAGCTCAACAATTAACAGCATTGTCTCCTCTTCCAGAGTACCTGGGATCAACTACCAGCAACTATATGGTGGCACATCTCCAGTTCCAGGGGATCAGACAGACAGACATACAGACAGTGATAAGGATGGCAGGCCTGCCTGGTCTTTCTTTCTTTCTTATCCTTTATAAAAAATGTTTATTTATATATTTATTCATGTATTTATTAGATATAAGTACACTGTAGCTGTCTTCAGACACTCCAGAAGAGGGTGTCATATTCTGGAGAATCTAAATCCCTCTTATGGTCTGCATATGATGTACATAAACACAGACTCACATATACTTCTAAGAATTTAAAGATGTGTGGGGCCACTGAGAGGGCTCAACAATTAACAGCATTGTCTCCTCTTTCAGAGAACCTGGGATAAACTACCAGCACCTTATGGTGGCCCATCTCCAGTTCCAGTGGATCAGACAGACAGACAGACAGAGAGACAGAGATAAGGATGACAGGCCTGCCTGGTCTTACTTTCTTTCTTATACTATTTAAAAAATGTTTATTTATTTATTTTTTATTTATTTATGTATTTATTAGATATAAGTACACTGTAGCCGTCTTCAGACACTCCATAAGAGGGTGACAGATTCTAGAGCATCTAAATCCCTCTTATGGTCTGAATATGATGTACTTAAACACAGCATCACATATACTTCTAAAAATTAAAAATGGGTGGGGCCACTGAAAGGGCTCAACGATTAACAGCATTGTATCCTCTTCCAGAGAACCTGGGATCAACTACCAGCAACTACAAGGTGGCCCATCTCCAGTTCCAGGGGATCAGACAGACAGACAGACAGAGATTAGGATGGCAGGCCTGCCTGGTCTATCTTTCTTTCTTATCCTTTTAAAATAATGTTTATGTATTTATTTATATTTATTTATATATGTATTTATTAGATATAAGTACACTATAGTTGTCTTCAGACACTCAAGAAGAAGGTGTCAGATTCTGGAGAATACAAATCCCTCTTATGGTCTGCATATGATGTACATAAACACAGGCTCACGTTTACTTCTTAAAATTTAAAGGTGGGGGGGCACTGAAAGGGCTCAGCAATTAACAGCATTGTCTCCTCTTTCAGAGAACCTGGGATCAACTACCTGCAACTATATGGTGGCCCATCTCCACTCCCAGGGGATCAGACAGACAGACAGACAGACAATGATTAGTATGGCAGGCCTGCCTGGTCTTTCTTTCTTTCTTATCCTTTTTAAAAAAACTGTATTTATTTATGTATTTATTAGATATAAGTACACTGTAGCTGTCTTCAGACACCCCAGAAGAGGGTGTCAGATTCTGATGAATCTAAATCCCTCTTCTGGTCTGCATATGATGTACATAAACACAGCCTCACATACACTTCTAAAAATTTAAAGATGGGTAGGGCCACTGATAGGGCTCAACAATTAACAGCATTGTCTCCTCTTCCAGAGAACCTGGGATCAACTACCAGCAACTATATGGTAGCCCATCTCCAGTTCCAGGGGATCAGACAGACAGACAGACAGACAGACAGAAATAAGGATGGCAGGCCTGCCTGGTCTTACTTTCTTTCTTATCCTTTTTAAAAAATGTTTATTTATTTATTTATTTATTTATTTATTTATTTATTATATATAAGTACACTGTAGCTGTCTTCAGACACTCCAGTAGAGGGTGTCAGATTCTGGAGAATCTAAATCCTCTTATAATCTGAATATGATGTACTTAAACACAGCTCACATATACTTCTAAATATTTAAAGAAGTGTGGGGCCACTGAAAGGTTTCTACAATTAAGAGCATTGTCTCCTCTTCCAGAGAACCTTGGATCAACTACCAGCAAATATATGGTGGCCCATCTCCAGTTCCAGGGGATCAGACATACAGACAGACAGACAGACAGAGATAAGGATGGCAGGCCTGCCTGGTCTTACTTTCTTTCTTGTCCTTTTTAAAAAATGTTTATTTATTTATTTATTTATTACATATAAGTACACTGTAGCTGTCTTCAGACACTCCAGTAGAGGGTGTCAGATTCTGGAGAATCTAAATCCTCTTATAATCTGAATATGATGTACATAAACACAGCCTCACATATACTTCTAAATATTTAAAGAAGTGTGGGGCCACTGAAAGGGCTCAACAATTAAGAGCATTGTCTCCTCTTCCAGAGAACCTTGGATCAACTACCAGCAACTATATGGTGGCCCATCTCCAGTTCCCGGGGATCAGATAGACAGACAGACAGACAGGCAGAGATATGGATGGCAGGCCTGCCTGGTCTTTCTTTCTTTCTTATCCTTTTTAAAAAATGTTTATTTATTTATTTATTTATTTATTTATTCATGTATTTAGTAGATATAAGTACACTGTAGCTGTTCAGACACTACAGAAGAGGGTGTCAGATTCTGGAGAATCTAAATCCCTCTTATGGTCTGCATATGATGTACATAAACACAGCCTCACATATACTTCTAAAAATTTAAAGAAGGGTGGGGCCACTCTAAAAGCTCAACAATTAACAGCATTGTCTCCTCTTCCAGAGTACCTGGGATCAACTACCAGCAACTATATGGTGGCCCATCTCCAGTTCCAGGGGATCAGACAGACAGACAGACTGTCAGAGATAAGGATGGCAGGCCTGCCTGGTCTTTCTTTCTTTCTTATCCTTTTTAAAAAAATGTTTATTTATTTATTTATATTTTTATTAGATATAAGTACACTGTAGCCGTCTTCAGACACTCCAGAATAAGGTGTCAGAATCTGGAGAATCTAAATCCCTCTTATGGTCTGCATATGATGTACATAAACACAGCCTCACATTTACTTCTTAAAATATAAAGGTGGGGGTGCCACTGAAAGGGCTCAGCAATTAACAGCATTGTCTCCTCTTACAGAGAACCTGGGATCAACTACCTGCAACTATATGGTGGCCCATCTCCACTCCCAGGGGATCAGACAGACAGACAGACAGACAAGGATAAGGATGGCAGGCCAGCCTGGTCTTTCTTTCTTTCTTACCCTTTTTAAAAAAATATTTATTTATTTATTTATTTATTTATTTATTTATTTATTTATTTATTTATTTATTAGATATAAGTACACTGTAGCTGTTCAGACACTCCAGAAGAGGGTGTCAGATTCTGGAGAATCTAAATCCCTCTTATGATCTGCATATGATGTACATAAACACAGCCTCACATATACTTCTAAAAATTTAAAGAAGGGTGGGGCCACTCTAAAAGCTCAACAATTAACAGCATTGTCTCCTCTTCCAGAGTACCTGGGATCAACTACCAGCAACTATATGGTGGCACATCTCCAGTTCCAGGGGATCAGACAGACAGACATACAGACAGTGATAAGGATGGCAGGCCTGCCTGGTCTTTCTTTCTTTCTTATCCTTTATAAAAAATGTTTATTTATATATTTATTCATGTATTTATTAGATATAAGTACACTGTAGCTGTCTTCAGACACTCCAGAAGAGGGTGTCATATTCTGGAGAATCTAAATCCCTCTTATGGTCTGCATATGATGTACATAAACACAGCCTCACATATACTTCTAAGAATTTAAAGATGTGTGGGGCCACTGAGAGGGCTCAACAATTAACAGCATTGTCTCCTCTTTCAGAGAACCTGGGATAAACTACCAGCACCTTATGGTGGCCCATCTCCAGTTCCAGTGGATCAGACAGACAGACAGACAGAGAGACAGAGATAAGGATGACAGGCCTGCCTGGTCTTACTTTCTTTCTTATACTATTTAAAAAATGTTTATTTATTTATTTTTTATTTATTTATGTATTTATTAAATATAAGTACACTGTAGCCGTCTTCAGACACTCCATAAGAGGGTGACAGATTCTAGAGCATCTAAATCCCTCTTATGGTCTGAATATGATGTACATAAACACAGCATCACATATACTTCTAAAAATTAAAAATGGGTGGGGCCACTGAAAGGGCTCAACAATTAAGAGCATTGTCTCCTCTTCCAGAGAACTTTGGATCAACTACCAGCAATTATATGGTGGCCCATCTCCAGTTCCAGGGGATCAGACAGACAGACAGACAGACAGAGATAAGGATGGCAGGCCTGCCTGGTCTTTCTTTCTTTCTTATCCTTTTTTAAAAATGTTTATTTATTTATTTATTTATTTATTTATTTATTTATTTATTATATATAAGTACACTGTAGCTGTCTTCAGACACTCCAGTAGAGGGTGTCAGATTCTGGAGAATCTAAATCCTCTTATAATCTGAATATGATGTACTTAAACACAGCTCACATATACTTCTAAATATTTAAAGAAGTGTGGGGCCACTGAAAGGGCTCTACAATTAAGAGCATTGTCTCCTCTTCCAGAGAACCTTGGATCAACTACCAGCAACTATATGGTGGCCCATCTCCAGTTCCAGGGGATCAGACAGACAGACAGACAGAGATAAGGATGGCAGGCCTGCCTGGTCTTTCTTTCTTTCTTATCCTTTTTAAAAAAATGTTTATTCATTTATTTATTTATTACATATAAGTACACTGTAGCTGTCTTCAGACACTCCAGTAGAGGGTGTCAGATTCTGGAGAATCTAAATCCTCTTATAATCTGAATATGATGTACATAAACACAGCCTCACATATACTTCTAAATATTTAAAGAAGTGTGGGGCCACTGAAAGGGCTCAACAATTAAGAGCATTGTCTCCTCTTCCAGAGAACCTTGGATCAATTACCAGCAACTATATGGTGGCCCATCTCCAGTTCCCGGGGATCAGATAGACAGACAGACAGACAGGCAGAGATATGGATGGCAGGCCTGCCTGGTCTTTCTTTCTTTCTTATCCTTTTAAAAAATGTTTATTTATTTATTTATTTATTTATTTATTTATTCATGTATTTAGTAGATATAAGTACACTGTAGCTGTTCAGACACCACAGAAGAGGGTGTCAGATTCTGGAGAATCTAAATCCCTCTTATGGTCTGCATATGATGTACATAAACACAGCCTCACATACTTCTAAAAATTTAAAGAAGGGTGGGGCCACTCTAAAAGCTCAACAATTAACAGCATTGTCTCCTCTTCCAGAGTACCTGGGATCAACTACCAGCAACTATATGGTGGCCCATCTCCAGTTCCAGGGGATCAGACAGACAGACAGTCTGACAGAGATAAGGATGGCAGGCCTGCCTGGTCTTTTTTTCTTTCTTATCCTTTTTAAAAAATGTTTATTTATTTATTTATATTATTATTAGATATAAGTACACTGTAGCCGTCTTCAGACACTCCAGAAGAAGGTGTCAGATTCTGGAGAATCTAAATCCCTCTTATGGTCTGCATATGATGTACATAAACACAGCTTCACATTTACTTCTTAAAATATAAAGGTGGGGGTGGCCACTGAAAGGGCTCAGCAATTAACAGCATTGTCTCCTCTTACAGAGAACCTGTGATCAACTACCTGCAACTATATGGTGGCCCATTTCCACTCCCAGGGGATCAGACAGACAGACAGACAGACAAGGATAAGGATGGCAGGCCAGCCTGGTCTTTCTTTCTTTCTTATCCTTTTTAAAAAAATATTTATTTATTTATTTATTTATTTATTTATTTATTTATTTATTTATTTATGTATTAGATACAAGTACACTGTAGCTGTTCAGACACTCCAGAAGAGGGTGTCAGATTCTGGAGAATCTAAATCCCTCTTATGGTCTGCATATGATGTACATAAACACAGCCTCAAATATACTTCTAAAAATTTAAAGAAGGGTGGGGCCACTCTAAAAGCTCAACAATTAACAGCATTGTCTCCTCTTCCAGAGTACCTGGGATCAACTACCAGCAACTATATGGTGGCCCAGCTCCAGTTCCAGGGGATCAGACAGACAGACATAAAGACAGTGATAAGGATGGCAGGCCTGCCTGGTCTTTCTTTCTTTCTTATCCTTTTTAAAAAAATGTTTATTTATATATTTATTTATGTATTTATTAGATATAAGTACACTGTAGCTGTCTTCAGACACTCCAGAAGAGGGTGTCAGATTCTGGAGAATCTAAATCCTTCTTATGGTCTGCATATGATGTACATAAACACAGCCTCACATATACTTCTAAAAATTTAAAGATGTGTGGGGCCACTGAGAGGGCTCAACAATTAACAGCATTGTCTCCTCTTTCAGAGAACCTGGGATAAACTACCAGCACCTTATGTTGGCCCATCTCCAGTTCCAGTGGATCAGACAGACAGACAGACAGACAGAGAGACAGAGATAAGGATGGCAGGCCTGCCTGGTCTTACTTTCTTTCTTATACTTTTTAAAAAATGTTTATTTATTTATTTATTTATTTATTTATTTATGTATTTATTAGATATAAGTACACTGTAGCCGTCTTCAGACACTCCATAAGAGAGTGACAGATTCTAGAGCATCTAAATCCCTCTTATGGTCTGAATATAATGTACATAAACACAGCATCACATATACTTCTAAAAATTAAAAATGGGTGGGGCCACTGAAAGGGCTCAACAATTAACAGCATTGTATCCTCTTCCAGAGAACCTGGGATCAACTACCAGCAACTACAAGGTGGCCCATCTCCAGTTCCAGGGGATCAGACAGACAGACAGACAGAGATTAGGATGGCAGGCCTGCCTGGTCTATCTTTCTTTCTTATCCTTTTAAAATAATGTTTATGTATTTATTTATATTTATTTATATATGTATTTATTAGATATAAGTACACTATAGTTGTCTTCAGACACTCCAGAAGAGGGTGTCAGATTCTGGAGAATCTAAATCCCTCTTATGGTCTGCATATGATGTACATAAACACAGCCTAACATATACGTCTAAAAATTTAAAGATAGGTGGAGCCACTGAAAGGGCTCAACAATTAACAGCATTGTCTCCTCTTCCAGAGAACCTGGGATCAACTAACAGCAACTATATGGTGGCCCATCTCCAGTTCCAAGGGATCAGACAGACTGACAGACAGACAGACTGACAGAGATAAGGATGGCAGGCCTGCCTGGTCTTTCTTTCTTTCTTATCCTTTTTAAAAAATGTTTATTTATTTATTTATTTATTTATTTATTTATTTATTTATGTATTTATTAGATATAAGTACACTGTAGCCGTCTTCAGACACTCCAGAAGAAGGTGTCAGATTCTGGAGAATCTAAATCCCTCTTATGGTCTGCATATGATGTACATAAACACAGCCTCACGTTTACTTCTTAAAATTTAAAGATGGGAGGGGGGCCACTGAAAGGGCTCAGCAATTAACAGCATTGTCTCCTCTTTCAGAGAACCTGGGATCAACTACCTGCAACTATATGGTGGCCCATCTCCACTCCCAGGGGATCAGACAGACAGACAGACAGACAAGGATAAGAATGGCAGGCCTGCATGGTCTTTCTTTCTTTCTTATCCTTTTTAAAAAAATTGTATTTATTTATGTATTTATTAGATATAAGTACACTGTAGCTGTCTTCAGACACTCCAGAAGAGGGTGTCAGATTCTGATGAATCTAAATCCCTCTTCTGGTCTGCATATGATGTACATAAACACAGCCTCACATAATCTTCTAAAAATTTAAAGATGTGTAAGGCCACTGATAGGGCTCAACAATTAACCGCAGTGTCTCCTCTTCCAGAGAACCTGGGATCAACTACCAGCAACTATATGGTAGCCCATCTCCAGTTCCAGGGGATCAGACAGACAGACAGACAGACAGAGATAAGGATGGCAGGCCTGCCTGGTCTTACTTTCTTTCTTATCCTTTTTAAAAAATGTTTATTTATTTATTTATTTATTTATTTATTATAAGTACACTGTAGCTGTCTTCAGACACTCCAGTAGAGGGTGTCAGATTCTGGAGAATCTAAATCCTCTTATAATCTGAATATGATGTACTTAAACACAGCTCACATATACTTCTAAATATTTAAAGAAGTGTGGGGCCACTGAAAGGGCTCAACAATTAAGAGCATTGTCTCCTCTTCCAGAGAACCTTTGATCAACTACCAGCAACTATATGGTGGCCCATCTCCAGTTCCAGGGGATCAGACAGACAGACAGACAGACAGACAGAGATAAGGATGGCAGGCCTGCCTGGTCTTACTTTGTTTCTTATCCTTTTTAAAAAATGTTTATTTATTTATTTATTTATTTATTTATTACATATAAGTACACTGTAGCTGTCTTCAGACACTCCAGTAGAGGGTGTCAGATTCTAGAGAATCTAAATCCTCTTATAATCTGAATATGATGTACATAAACACAGCCTCACATATACTTCTAAATATTTAAAGAAATGTGGGGCCACTGAAAGGGCTCAACAATTAAGAGCATTGTCTCCTCTTCCAGAGAACCTTGGATCAACTACCAGCACTATATGGTGGCCCATCTCCAGTTCCCGGGGATCAGATAGACAGACAGACAGACAGGCAGAGATATGGATGGCAGGCCTGCCTGGTCTTTCTTTCTTTCTTATCCTTTTTAAAAAATGTTTATTTATTTATTTATTTAAGTATTTAGTAGATATAAGTACACTGTAGCTGTTCAGACACTACAGAAGAGGGTGTCAGATTCTGGAGAATCTAAATCCCTCTTATGGTCTGCATATGATGTACATAAACACAGCCTCACATATACTACTAAAAATTTAAAGAAGGGTGGGGCCACTCTAATAGCTCAACAATTAACAGCATTGTCTCCTCTTCCAGAGTACCTGGGATCAACTACCAGCAACTATATGGTGGCCCATCTCCAGTTCCAGGGGATCAGACAGACAGACATACAGACAGTGCTAAGGATGGCAGGCCTGCCTGGTCTTTCTTTCTTTCTTATCCTTTTTAAAAAATGTTTATTTATATATTTATTTATGTATTTATTAGATATAAGTACACTGTAGCTGTCTTCAGACTCTCCAGAAGAGGGTGTCAGATTCTGGAGAATCAAAATCCCTCTTATGGTCTGCATATGATGTACATAAACACAGCCTCACATATACTTCTAAAAATTTAAAGATGTGTGGGGCCACTGAGAGGGCTCAACAATTAACAGCATTGTCTCCTCTTTCAGAGAACCTGGGATAAACTACCAGCACCTTATGGTGGCCCATCTCCAGTTCCAGTGGATCAGACAGACAGACAGACAGAGAGGCCTGCCTGGTCTTTCTTTATTTCTTATACTTTTTAAAAAATCTTTATTTATTTATTTATTTATGTATTTTTTAGATATAAGTACACTGTAGCCGTCTTCAGACACTCCAGAAGAGGGTGTCAGATTCTGGAGAATCTAAATCCCTCTTATGGTCTGCATATGATGTACATAAACACAGCCTCACATATACTTCTAAAAATTAAAAATGGGTGGGGCCACTGAAATGGTTCAACAATTAACAGCATTGTCTCTTCTTCCAGAGAAGCTGGGATCAACTACCAGTATCTACAAGGTGGCCCATCTCCAGTTCCAGGGGATCAGACAGACAGACAGACAGACAGACAGAGATAAGGATGGCAGGCCTGCCTGGTCTTTCTTTCTTTCTTATCCTTTTTAAAAAATATTTATTTATTTATTTATTTTTTTTATGTATTTCTTAGATATAAGTACACTGTAGCTTTCTTTAGACACTCCAGAGGAGGGTGTCAGATTCTGGAGAATGTAAATCCCTCTTATGGTCTGCATAGGATGTACATAAACACAGCCTCACATATACTGAGCTGAGGTGTCACAGGCCAACTGCTGGAATTTCTGAGTACCACTTAGAGAGAGAAAAGCTATGCTGTGTTTGCTTAATTTTTGTATTTTATTATTTCTATTTGTTGTTTTGTTTTGTTTTATTTGTTTTTAGAGAAGTCCTCAGTCTGTAGCTCTGGCTGACCCAGGACTGCCTACTTGTGTTAATTAGGGTTTCACAGCTGAGAATAGACACCAAGAGCAAGGTAAGTCTTAGAAAACCCTACATTCAGTGGTGGCTCAAGCTCTTAATGAGAGCACTCTGTAGATAGAGGCAGTCAGTTTCTGAGTTCGAGGCCACCCTGGTGAAAGACAGGGCTAGGGTAGGGGCTAGGGTGAGGAAAGGAAGAAAGGAAAGAAGAAAGAAAGAAAGAAAAAGTTTTTATAAAAGTTTTATAAAAAGTGTTAAAGTTTTTAAAAATTAAAAAAAAAAATACCAGATCACCATCACACAGCATTGGCTGTCTTCAGGTGTATCCTTTCAGCCTCCAAAACAAAAAACAATGGCTGGCTGTCTTCAGGTGTATCCTATTCTCGAGTCTTATTTCCAACCTTAGAGCTGGGCTGAGCTGCCTCATTATGTAATTGCAAACCTTCCTTGGTTTGTCTTTTCCATTTCTAAGACTAACAGGCCTTTTTCTATTTATTGAATATGCTCATGACTGTCCTTTAGATATAGTAAATATAACTGTTGCTTATAAAACTTGTTTTCTAGGAATTTTTAAAGGGCAATGGCAGAGTTTATTTATAAAAAAATATTTTGCATTTATTTATTTGTGTGAGTGATGAAGCTCAGGTCTTCAAACTTGTCAGGAGGTATGATTACCTCCCCTCTCTCTCAACCCCTCTCTCTCCTCTCTCAATGATTGTGTAAGAATGTTTTGCATGTGTATGCTGTGCCCACAGACTCCAGAACAGAGTATTAGATCCCCTGGAACTGGAGATGGGCCACCATATATAATACTGGTAATTGAGCCCAGGTTCTCTGGAAGAGGAGACAATGCTCTTAATTGTTGAGCCCTCTCTGTAGCCACATCTTTCTTTCTTTCTTTTTTTTTTTTGAGTTTATGTGATGCTGTGTTTATATACATCATATGCAGACAATAAGAATGATTTAGATTCTTCAGAATCTGACACCCTCTTCTGGACTGTCTGAAGATAGCTACAGCATACTTAAATATAATAAATAAATAAATCTTTAAAAAGAAAAGGAAAAGTAAAAAAGAAAGAACAGGCCTGCCATATGCATGTTCATAGAGGAAAATGGAAGAGACCCCAATCTAACCTCAGCAGGGTGCTTCCTTCTGGATGGTAGCTCACAGTTTCATCCCAGCAAGACAGGCAAATCACTGAGTTCAAGGACAGTAAGGTTCAGGACAGCCAAGGTTAGGAAGGAAAAGGGTCTATGTTGAGAATACAAACCGACAAAACAACAACTAGGAAAAAGAAGTGACAGTGTAACTTGGGGTAGGGTACCAACAAGAGAAAGCTTTCTGTTACCCCTTACAAACACCAGTAGCCTTGCACCCTTCTGCCCAGGTCCCTGCCTTCCTTTTGAGGCATTCGAAGGATACCAGGTGGTGGGGGAATCCAGATTAACTTTTTAAAAACAAAGACTTGGTCTTTGATGTCTATAGGAAGCCCTTCTCAGTGCCTTTAACTACCACTGAATTTTCAGGGCTGTGACTCAACTGTAACAAGGAACAGGGCTAAGAATCTGCAGTCTTTGAAAAGAACTATTTTTTTAAAGTGGGGGACACAAATCAGCAGTAGAACCCCTCAGGTTCAGCCATAATACTTGTTAGGGAAAGAGCCTCAATGTCCGGAGCTGAGGTCTCATGGGTGAACTGCTTCAAGCTCTGAGTATCATTGAAAGAAAGAAAAGATATCATGTGGTTGCTTAATTTATTTATTTTATTATTTCTATTTTTTGTTTTCTTTTGTTTTGTTTTAGAAAAGGCCTCAGTCTGTAGCTATGGCTGACCTAGGACAGACTGCATGTGTTAATTAGGGTTTCACAGCTGAGAAACAGACCATACCTATGTAAGACTTAGAAAACCAAACAGTCAGTGGTGGCTCGAGCTCTTAATGAGAGCACTCTGGAGGCAGAGGCAGTCAGTTTCTGAGTTCGAGGCCAGCCTGGTTAAAGACAGGGATAGGCAGGGCTAGGCAAGGCAGGGCTGGGCTAGGCTAGGCTAGGCAAGGGGCTGGGCTAGTCAAGGCAAGGGACTAGGCTAGGCTACTCAAGGGGCTAGGCAAGACAGACAGACAGAGGGAAAGACAGACAAGGATGGCAGGCCTGCCTGGTTTTTCTTTCTTTCTTATCCCTTTAAAAAATGTTTATTTATTTATTTATTTATTTATTTATGTATTTATTAGATATAAGTACACTGTAGCTGTCTTCAGACACTCCAGAAGAGGGTGTCAGATTCTGGAGAATCTATATCCCTCTTATGGTCTGCATATGATGTACATAAACACAGCCTCACATTTACATCTTAAAATTTAAAGATGTGTGGGGCCAATGAAAGGGATCAACAATTAACAGCATTGTCTCCTCTTATGGAGAACCTGGGATCAACTACGAGCAACTATATGGTGGCTCATCTCCAGTTCCAGGGGATCAGACAGACAGACAGACATACAGACAGATAGAGTTAAGGATTTCAGGCCTACCTGGTCTTTCATTATTTCTTATCCTTTTTAAAAAATGTTTATTAATTTAAGTATGTATTTATTAGATATAAGTACACTGTAGCTGTCTTCAAACACTCCCGAAGAGGGTGTCAGATTCTGGAGAATCTATATCCCTCTTATGGTCTGCATATGATGTACATGAACACAGCCTCACATATACTTCTAAAAATTTAAAGATGGGTGGGGCCACTGAAAAGGCTCAACAATTAACAGCACTTACTCCTCTTCCAGAGAACCTGGGATCAACTACCAGCAATTATATGGTGGCCCATCTCCAGTTGCAGGGGATCAGACAGACAGACAGACAGACAAGGATAGCAGGCCTGCCTAGTCTCACTTTCTTTATTATCCTTTTTTAAAAATGTTTATTTGTTTATTTATGAATTTATTAGATATAAGTACACGGTAGCTGTCTTCAGACACTCCAGAAGAGGGTGTCAGATTCTGGAGAATCTAAATCCCTCTTATGGTCTGCATATTCGGTACATAAACACAGCCTCGCATATACTTCTAAAAATTTAAAAATGGGTGGGGCCACTGAAAGGGCTCAACAATTAACAGCATTGTCTCCTTTTCCAGAGAACCTGGGATCAACTACAAGCAACTCTATGGTGGCCCATCTCCAGTTCCAGAGGATCAGACAGACAGACAGACAGAGATAAGGATGGCAGGCCTGCCTGGTCTTTCTTTCTTTCTTATCCTTTTTAAAAAAATGTTTATTTATATATTTATTTATGTATTTATTAGATATAAGTACACTGTAGCTGTCTTCAGACACGCCAGAAGAGGGTGTCAGATTCTGGAGAATCTAAATCCCTCTTATGGTCTGCATATGATGTACATAAACACAGCCTCACATATACTTCTAAAAATTTAAAGATGTGTGGGGCCACTGAGAGTGCTCAACAATTAACAGCATTGTCTCCTTTTTCAGAGAACCTGGGATAAACTACCAGCACCTTATGGTGGCCCATCTCCAGTTCCAGTGGATCAGACAGACAGACAGACAGACAGAGAGACAGAGATAAGGATGGCAGGCCTGCCTGGTCTTTTTTATTTCTTATACTTTTTAAAAAATGTTTATTTATTTATTTATTTATTTATTTATTTATGTATGTATTTATTAGATATAAGTACACTGTAGCCGTATTCAGACACTCCAGCAGTGGGTGACAGATTCTAGAGAATCTAAATCCCTCTTATGGTCTGAATATGATGTACATAAACACAGCATCACATATACTTCTAAAAATTAAAAATGGGTGGGGCCACTGAAAGGGCTCAACAATTAACAGCATTGTCTCCTCTTCCAGAGAACCTGGGATCAACTACCAGCACCTACAAAGTGGCCCATCTCCAGTTCCAGGGGATCAGACAGACAGACAGACAGACAGAGATAAGGATGGCAGGCCTGCCTGGTCTTTCTTTATTTCTTATCCTTTTAAAATAATGTTTATTTATTTATTTATTTATTTATTTATTTATTTATTAGATATAAGTACTCTGTAGTTGTCTTCAGACACTCCAGAAGAAGGTGTCAGATTCTGTAGAATCTAAATCCCTCTTATGGTCTGCATATGATGTACATAAACACATCCTAACATATACTTCTAAAAATTTAAAGATAGGTGGAGCCACTGTAAGGGCTCAACAATTAACAGCATTGTCTCCTCTTCCAGAGAACCTGGGATCAACTAACAGCAACTATATGGTGGCCCATCTCCAGTTCCACAGGATCAGACAGACTGTCAGACAGACAGACTGACAGAAATAAGGATGGCAGGCCTGCCTGGTCTTTCTTTCTTTCTTATCCTTTTTAAAAAATGTTTATTTATTTATTTGTTTATTAGATATAAGTACACTGTAGCCGTCTTCAGACACTCCAGAAGAAGGTGTCAGATTCTGGAGAATCTAAATCCCTCTTATGGTCTGCATATGATGTACATAAACACAGCCTCACATTTACTTCTTAAAATTTAAAGGTGTGGGGGCCACTGAAAGGGCTCAGCAATTAACAGCATTGTCTCCTCTTAAGAGATCCTGGGATCAACTACCTGCAACTATATGGTGGCCCATCTCCACTCCCAGGGGATCAGACAGACAGACAAGGATAAGGATGGCAGGCCTGCATGGTCTTTCTTTCTTTCTTATCCTTTTTAAAAACTTTTTATTTATTTATGTATTTATTAGATATAAGTACACTGTAGCTGTCTTCAGACACTCCAGAAGAGGGTGTCAGATTCTGGAGAATCTAAATCCCTATTAAGGTCTGCATATGATGTACATAAACACAGCCTCACATATACTACTAAAAATGTAACGATGGGTGGGGCCACTGAAAGCGCTCAACAATTAACAGCATTGTCTCCTCTTCCAGAGGTCCTGGGATCAACTACCAGCACCTATATGGTGGCCCATCTCTAGTTCCAGGGGATCAGAACGACAGACAGAGAGACAGACAGAGATAAGGATGGTAGGCCTGCCTGGTCTTTCTTTTTTTCTTATCCGGTTTAAATAATGTTTATTTATTTATTTATTTATTTATTTATTTCTTTATTAGATATAAGTACACTGTAGCTGTCTTCAGACACTCCAGAAGAGGGTGTCAGATTCTGATGAATCTAAATCCCTCTTCTGGTCTGCATATGATGTACATAAACACAGCCTCACATACACTTCTAAAAATTTAAAGATGGGTAGGGCCACTGATAAGGCTCAACAATTAACAGCATTGTCTCCTCTTCCAGAGATCCTGGGATCAACTACCAGCAACTATATGGTAGCCCATCTCCAGTTCCAGGGGATCAGACAGACAGACAGACAGACAGAGGTAAGGATGGCAGGCCTGCCTGGTCTTACTTTCTTTCTTATCCTTTTTAAAAAATGTTTATTTATTTATTTATTTATTTATGTATTTATTATATATAAGTACACTGTAGCTGTCTTCAGACACTCCAGTAGAGGGTGTCAGATTCTGGAGAATCTAAATCCTCTTATAATCTGAATATGATGTACATAAACACAGCCTCACATATACTTCTAAATATTTAAAGAAGTGTGGGGCCACCGAAAGGGCTCAACAATTAACAGCATTGTCTCCTCTTCCAGAGAACCATGGATCAACTACCAGCAACTATATGGTGGCCCAACTCCAGTTCCCGGGGATCAGATAGACAGACAGACAGACAGGCAGAGATATGGATGGCAGGCCTGCCTGGTCTTTCTTTCTTTCTTATCCTTTTTAAAAAATGTTTATTTTTTATTTATTTATTTATCTATTTATTTATTAGATATAAGTACACTGTAGCTGTCTTCAGACACTCCAGAAGAATGTGTCAGATTCTGGAGAATCTAAATCCCTCTTATGGTCTGCATATGATGTACATAAACACAGCCTCACATATACTTCTAAATATTTAAAGATGGGTAGGGCTACTGATAGGGCTCAACAATTAACAGCATTGTCTCCTCTTCCAGAGAACCTGGGATCAACTACCAACAACTTTATGGTAGCCCAACTCCAGTTCCAGGGGATCAGACAGACAGACAGACAGACCAACAGAGATAAGGATGGCAGGCCTACCTGGTCTTACTTTCTTTCTTATCCTTTTTAAAAAATGTTTATTTATTTATTTATTTATTTATGTATTTATTATATATAAGTACACTGTAGCTGTCTTCAGTCACTCCAGTAGAGGGTGTCAGATTCTGGAGAATCTAAATCCTCTTATAATCTGAATATGATGTACATAAACACAGCCTCACATATACTTCTAAATATTAAAGAAGTGTGGGGCCACTGAAAGGGCTCAACAATTAACAGCACTGGCTCCTCATCCAGAGAACCTTGGATCAACTACCAGCAACTATATGGTGGCCCATCTCCAGTACCAGGGGATCAGACAGACAGACAGACAGACAGAGATAAGGATGGCAGGCCTGCCTGGTCTTACTTTCTTTCTTATCATTTTTAAAAAATGTTTATTTATTTATTTATATTTATTTATTTATTTATTTATTTATGTATGTATTTATTACATATAAGTACACTGTAGCTGTCTTCAGACACTCCAGTATAGGGTGTCAGTTTCTGGAGAATCTAAATCCTCTTATAATCAGAATATGATGTACATAAACACAGCCTCACATATACTTCTAAATATTTAAAGAAGTGTGGGGCCACTGAAAGGGCTCAACAATTAACAGCATTGGCTCCTCTCCCAGAGAACATTGGATCAACTACCAGCAACTATATGGTGGCCCATCTCCAGTTCCCGGGGATCAGATATACAGACAGACAGACAGACAGAGATATGGATGGCAGGCCTGCCTGGTCTTTCTTTCTTTCTTATCCTTTTTAAAAAATGTTTATTTATTTATTTATTCATTTATTTATCTATTTATTTATTAGATATAAGTACACTGTAGCTGTCTTCAGACACTCCAGAAGTGGGTGTCAGATTCTGGAGAATCTAAATCCCTCTTATGGTCTTCATATGATGTACATAAACACAGCCTCACATATATTTTAAATATTTAAAGATGGGTTGCGCCACTGAAAGGGCTCAACAATTAACAGCATTGTCTCCTCTTCGAGAGAACCTGGGATCAACTACCAGCAACTATTCGTGGCCCATCTCCAGTTCCCAGGGATCAGATAGACAGACAGACAGACAGACAGAGATATGGATAGCAGGCCTGCCTATTCTTTCTTTCTGTCTTATCCTTTTTAAAAAATGTTTATTTATTTATTTATTTATTTATTTATTAGATATAAGTACACTGTAGCTGTCTTCAGACACTCCAGAAGAGGGTGTCAGATTCTGGAGAATCTATATCCCTCTTATGGTCTGCATATGATGTACATAAACACAGCCTCACATATACTTCTAAAAATTTAAAGATGTGTGGGGCCAATGAAAGGGATCAACAATTAACAGCATTGTCTCCTCTTCCAGAGGACCTGGGATCAACTACCAGCAACTATATGGTGGCCCATCTCCAGTTCCAGGGGATCAGACAGACAGACAGACATACAGACAGATAGAGTTAAGGATGGCAGGCCTACCTGGTCTTTCATTCTTTCTTATCCTTTTTAAAAAATGTTTATTAATTTAAGTATGTATTTATTAGATATAAGTACACTGTAGCTGTCTTCAGACACTCCAGAAGAGGGTGCCAGATTCTGGAGAATCTAAATCCCTCTTATGGTCTGCATATGATGTACATAAACACAGCCTCACATATACTTCTAAAAATTTAAAGATGTGTGGGGCCACTGAGAGGGCTCAACAATTAACAGCACTGACTCATCTTCCAGAGAACCTGGGATTGAAAGAAGAAAAGCTGAACTCTCCATGAACTCTCCAACTCAGAGTTCTCTTACCCCTCCCATCTAGAGGTTGTTCCCGGAACACACCTGAACTTTTTACCTCAGAGTACATTCTTGAACTCTTCACCCCAGAGTCCGACCCCTCCCAAGTGAGAACGGTTCCAGGAGCATTTCTGAGATAAGGGTCTCCTGGAGCGAACTCAGTCCAACCCCTCCTAACTGAAGACTGTTCCAAGAACATTTTTGAGATAGGGGCCTCCTGGTACTACCCCAGAATGTTCCAATAGATCGAGTACATTGCCAAAATATAGGACACGACCCCTTGGTTATGTAAAGCTCCTTGGCAGAACACCTTGGTGACGTAAAACTTGTACTTTTCTCCTTACCCTTCTCCTATAAAAGCCTGTGACAAGTCTGGGCCAATTGCCGAATCTCCTCTGCACCTTGCTGGCTGCATGAGTTTCGACCCCAGATATCTGGTATATGTGCTTTTTGTGTGCTTTCTTGTCGTTGCTGTATTAAATCTTACTCTCTATACATCTTAAGTTCGGTCTCAGTGTCTTCTTGGGTGCGCGGCTGACCCGAGGCTTGAGTAAGTGCCTCCCTTTGGGAGTCCTGGAGTCTTTCATTTGGTGCGTTGGCCGGGAATCAGCGCGACCACCCAGAAGTCCTGGACCCACTCAGAAGTAAGATTTACTGTTCTGTTTGGTCTGGTGTCTGTGTTCTGTTTCTGGAGACCAGGAGAGTTTCAATCTGTGGGCCTTGGAGAGGCCATCTGAATCTGTATCTGGTGCGATCGCAGTTCTGGTTTTGCGTGACGCTCTGTGCTCAGTACGAGCACCAGAGACCGTGCTCCGGGAGCTGGAGACCAGGCAGGTCTCAATAGAGAGCGCGGGGTGGGTAGAGATAGACGTGTCTGGTGCCCACCGTCCGATCGCCCTGGGGGACGCCCCAGGAAGACAAGGGGAGGGCCAAGGACGCTTGGCGGACCCCTCTGAAGGCCGAGAGACCATCACTTTGGTGGAAGGTCTAAGCCGGCCGGCCTTGGAAAGGCCATCTGATTCTGTAAGTTGCCTGTGGGCGACGCGAGGTCGCCGCCGTTTTTGGTTTTTTCTTTTTGTCTCAAGTCTTGTGTCTGCTCTTGTTGTGTTTGCTATTATTCTAGAAATGGGACAATCTGCTGGGTGTGTAAGTGTGGAACTGCTGCATTTGTGTATTCTGAGATTGTGGGTTTATTCTGGCAGTGGCTGTGAGAGGACGGCTGTCTATGGCCTCACAGTCTGCACCCCAAAAAGATGTTTCAAGGGAGACCCTGGAAGGAGTGCCCAGGGTACAGAACAGTCAAAAAGACCTGGCTGTTGCCTGGCAGAGTGAAGGAGAGAGAGAGAGTGTTCTCTCTGCCAGAGCGGGAGTGGATGTGGAATCCCACCCCTATCAGGAAAAAGAGTCAATGTGGAATCCGACCCCGTCAGAAAGTGGCGTTTGGCTGGTTGTGTTTTGGTCACGTGACAGACTGTGTGTGTGTGTGTGTGTGTGTGTGTTAACCCTTTGCCGACTGTAGACTTGGACTGACGTCAGGACAGAATTTGTCAGCAATGGTTTTAAAAAAAGGAAAAAAAGAGAAAAAAAAACCACTAGGCCGGTCCTCCCCAGGCTGCTCAAAAGAGCTCCGAAATCTAGAGCTGCAGCAGTGGTGCTGAGGTTCTGAGTTCTGCAGACACAGCAGCAACGGAGGCTGTCTGTGCCCTGCGAGTGAGTTGTAAAATGCTGATAGTAAGTGTGGCGGCCTGTCAGACCCGCCTGGCGCCCCGGAATAGCCGTGAAGCCTGCCACAGCTGGGGAGGGGCCAACTGTGGCCGCCGTCCCTCCTTTGGCTTCCCCCTGGAGTCTGCCCGCACTCCCTTGTGTCTGCGCGCCCGCCGTGGGGCACACAGAGAAGTTCCCCCGCCCTGCCGCGCAGGCGCCTTGCGTTTCCAAAGCTCGGGAGGCCGCCGTTGCCTCTGGCCAAGAGAGCTCCGTGGATGCCTGTGTGTGGGGTGGCAGACGCCGCCGCCTCCGGGGGCTCAAGCCATGCCGGAAAACAAGTGGTTAAATTCCCCCTCCCTGCCAGTGTTTGTTTGCCACTCCCACATTTCGCTGTGGCGCGGCTGAGACTCGGTGCTTGGCTCCTCCCTGTCCATTCGCCGTTACTGAGAAAATCCTGGTTAGTTTCTTTCCCTCCGCTGACTAGTATGCTTGAGTTCAGCGGGTTGCCGCGTCTGATCTGAGGACGCCACAAGGTTCCCTGGTTGCTTCTCATTTCCCTGTCCCCTGTATCCTGTCTCTTGTTAACTGTTAACAGAAAAAATTGTGTTCATTTTGAGATATCAGTGTGCAGCCAGATGTAAGAGCTGCACCCCCTTCTCTGCCCCGTGTGTTTTCTCTTCTCAGGCATCGCCCTGAGCTGCTAGCAGTGAATCTGTTTTAAGCTCCGGTGAGGGAGATATACAAGGTAAGGAGCACCTACGAGTCTAACTGCCAGGCTCTGATGAAGGATAGAGGTCTGCAAAGAAGAACTGAGAGCAAAGCTTCAGCAGACTCAAAAGAAATAGGTTAACAGTAAAAAGAGGTAAACTATGAAAAAAGTTAAGTGACAGAATATAGATGTAATAATTAGATAACATTCAAAGTAAGCAAAGACAAGAAAGAGATATATATAGATAGAAAGAGAGACATTATATGAGATCTCCATTGCAGTTAAGAAATAGGAGCAAAGAGAGATAAATGACAAAGACTAGAACCTAGCAAAGTGACACTTGCTAATAATACTAGCACTTAGAGATGATCTGTAAGAAATAAGGAGCCAGAAAATTTTCTAAAAAAGATAAGAGAAATGAAATGCTGGTCACAAACGTCAGGGAAACTAGAAAACTTAGTACCTGGCAACAAGAAAAAAGAAAGCTTTTGGCTAAAGATCAGAGTGTTTGCTGTTGAAAAAGAAGAGCACTGGGTGAGAGACTGTCCTAACAAAAAGAAGAGGAGCCCCCCCCCTCAAGACAAAACCCTTCACCTGTTCGTGGCTATAAGTAAAGAGACTGGTGGCCTACCTGTTGATGCAGCTAAAAAGAGACTGTGTTTTCATATTCCTCCACTGACCAATGCAAAGCAAGTTTAAAAGGTCCCTGGACACTACAGGTCTTTGCAAACTGTGGATTCCAGGTTTTGCTGCATTAAAAAGATAAACAGCCCTTCGTATAAGAAATAAAGAACAACCTTGGATGGCCTTAGATGCTATTGAGACTGCCCTAATGTTGTCCCCAACTTTGGGACTCCTAAATGTGACTGAGAACAAAAGTATTGCCAAAGAGGTTCTTACTCAGAAATTGGGACCCTAAAAGACCAGTGGCACTTGGAAAAATTAGACCTGGTGACTGAGGGATGGCCTGCTTGTCTGCACATAATGGCTTTTGGTCAGGGACACATGATCCAATTGTTTCCCTGACTGATGGACACATTATTAGAGCTTTTTGTTGACAGAACAAGTGACCTTCACTTCCCCTGCTAACCTGCTGAGTCTTCACCTACTCATCACTGCTCTGACATTCTAGCAGAAGGAACTTTGGCTCAGAAGGCTGAACTCCTGGCGCTAACCCAAGCCCTGCGGTTGGCTGAAGGCAGAGACATCAAAGACAAAGAAGAAATTCTGGCCCTCCTAGAAGCTCCTGAATGAACTGGGTGAGTTGGGGTATCGGGTATCGGCTAAGAAAGCTCAGTTACCGAGGTGCCAAAACGACGGAAAGCGGTGGCTCACCGAAGCCAAGAAAAAAGACTGTGATGCTGATCCCAACCCCCACCACCCCGCGCCAAGTACGTGAGTTTCTGGGGACGGTGGGCTTTTGCAGACTCTGGACTAAAGAAAAAGTCCCATTCACCTGGACTGAGAAACACCAAAAAGCCTTTGACAGCATAAAGGCAGCCCTGCTTGCAGCCCCCGCTCTGGCTTTGCCAGATTTGACTAAGCCTTTTACCTTATATGTTGATGAGCTGCAATGGCCCTGCTTGTTAAAGACCCTGACAAGCTTACCCTGGGTCAGCATGTGACTATACCCACTACCAGAATTTGTTGCTGAATGATTGAGTAACTTTTGCTCCACCTGCCATCCTCAATCCTGCCACCTCCCCTTGGTGGATGACTACACTCCTGTACATCAATGTGCTGATGAAACTGGAACAAGGAGAGATCTGACTGATCAGCCTTGGTGTGCCTGCCTGGTACACGGATGGCAGCAGCTTTGTCACAGGAGCAGCAGTAGCAGATGGAAAGCAGCTCATATCCATGGGGCCACCTACCAACAGAGGGGGCTACTTACCTCAGCAGGTAAAGATCAAATCAGCCTTGGCCTGAAAGTTTAAACTGGTACACGGATGGCAGTGGCCTCATGGTTAAAGGTAAGCGGAAGGCGGGGACAGCAGTGCAGCAGTGGACAAAAAGCAGGTGATCTAGGCCAGCAGCCTCCCTAAAGGGACTTCAGCCCAGAAAGCTGAACTTGTGGTTTTGATACAAGCTTTATAAATGACACTGACAGCAGGTATGCTTTTGCCACTGTATGGAACAATACAAACAAAGAAAGCTGTTGACATTTGCAGAAGACGTTCTCAATATGGATAAATGAGACTGCTCACATAGTCATCAAGAAGATTATTAAAGAAAATTTTTCCAAGGTTCAGAGTGCCAAAGGCAATAGTGTCAGATAATGGCCCTGCTTTGTTGCCCAGGTAAGTCAGGGTGTGGCCAAGCATTTAGAGGTCAAATAAAAATTACATTGTGTGTATAGACCTCAGAGCTCAGGATAGATAAAAATTAGTCTAAAACTCTAAGACAGACCTTGATAAAATTAATCGTGGAGACTGGCATGGACTTGGTGTTCCTTCCCTATGCCCTATTTCTTGATTCAGTTTTACTCTGTTTAAGATCCTTTATGAGACTCCTATGCCCATCACTGTCTTAACCTATGTTGTTAAACTAGCTATTGAGACTGACGGTAAAGACTGGGTGACCCTCCTTCCCTTTGTGCTTCTCAGAGTCCGAAACACACCTGGACGTTTCGGTCTTACTTCTTATGAAATTCTACATGGGGGACCGCCCCCCCTTGACTAAGTCTAGCAGGATATTGGATCCCTGTGTTGACTCTTTCTACACCCTGCTCTGTTGCCCAGCTCCAGCAAACAGACCCAACGACTAAAAAGAAAAAGATGGGGAGCCCCGAGGATGACCTAATTGGAATCCCATTCCCAGATCACAGCAGCGAGCTCCTGAGCTGCCTAAACGAGCAGCGCCAGCTGGGTCATCTGTGCGACCTCACCATCAGGACACAGGGTTTTGAGTACCAAACCCACAGGGCTGTGCTGGCTGCCTGTAGCCACTACTTCAAGAGGCTCTTTACAGAAGAGAGAGAGAGAACAGTAATAAAAACAGAGAGTGTTGAAACGGCTTCTGGGGGAGCAAAAGCCAGTGTGTGTGAGCTGAACTTTGTAGGGCCGGAGGCCCTAAGTGCCCTGCTCGAGTTTGCTTACACAGCCACACTGACCACCAGCAACGCCAATGTGCCGGCTGTACTCCAAGCTGCTCGGCTACTGGAAATCCCATGTGTCGTCACTACTTGCTTGGAGATTTTGCAAGGCAGTGGACTGGAAGCCCCCAGCCCAGATAAAGATGACTGTGAGCGAGCCCGACAGTACCTGGAGGCTTTTGCCACTGCCACCCCCACAGCCTCAACCTCAAAAATGCTCAACCCACCAGGCTACGGGCTGGCCCAGAGTAACGAACCTCCACTATCATCAGAAGAGCTGGGCTCAGATGAAGATCTCATTGACCCTGACCTTACCTAAGTTCGCTGCACCAGGATGCCCTGACACCAGGCCTAAATGACCAAAACAAGCTAGTGCCTAAACGCCTTTCACAGATGCCCCAAGAGTGCCCAGTCTGTCACAAGATAATCCACGGGGCAGGCAAACTGCCTCGGCACATAAGGACCCACAATGGTGAAAAGCCTTTTGCCTGTGAGGTCTGCGGTATCCGCTTCACCAGGAATGATAAGCTGAAGATCCACATGCGAGAGCACACAGGAGAGCGACCCTACTCATGCCCCCACTGTCCAGCCCGCTTCCTGCATAACTACGACCTCAAAAACCATATGCATCTGCACACAGGGGGCCGGCTCTATGAATGCCACCTGTGCCACAAGGCCTACGCTAAGGAAGGCCATCTACAGCGCCATCTAAAAAATCAGAACTACCACAAAAATAATGTGGCCATCTCATCCCCTGCTGGACACGACCTCCCCAATGGCCACATAGACTAAGAGCTTTCTTAAGTTTTAGAACTAATCCTAATATGACTCAATCCTGTTGGTTATGTACAGCTATGGATGTTGATCTTAGAACTATAAAACGGTCTATTTTTGACTTCCCTGTCCAAAGTGATGTTACAAAACAGAAAGAGATTGGACTCTGTGGAGGGGGATAAATGCAGGACTCGCTCTAAGATTAGAGCTATTCACTAAAAGAAGGGGGGAATGAAAGAAGAAAAGCTGAACTCTCCATGAACTCTCCAACTCAGAGTTCTCTTACCCCTCCCATCTAGAGGTTGTTCCCGGAACACACCTGAACTTTTTACCTCAGAGTACATTCTTGAACTCTTCACCCCAGAGTCCGACCCCTCCCAAGTGAGAACGGTTCCAGGAGCATTTCTGAGATAAGGGTCTCCTGGAGCGAACTCAGTCCAACCCCTCCTAACTGAAGACTGTTCCAAGAACATTTTTGAGATAGGGGCCTCCTGGTACTACCCCAGAATGTTCCAATAGATCGAGTACATTGCCAAAATATAGGACACGACCCCTTGGTTATGTAAAGCTCCTTGGCAGAACACCTTGGTGACGTAAAACTTGTACTTTTCTCCTTACCCTTCTCCTATAAAAGCCTGTGACAAGTCTGGGCCAATTGCCGAATCTCCTCTGCACCTTGCTGGCTGCATGAGTTTCGACCCCAGATATCTGGTATATGTGCTTTTTGTGTGCTTTCTTGTCGTTGCTGTATTAAATCTTACTCTCTATACATCTTAAGTTCGATCTCAGTGTCTTCTTGGGTGCGCGGCTGACCCGAGGCTTGAGTAAGTGCCTCCCTTTGGGAGTCCTGGAGTCTTTCACTACCAGCAACAAAATGGTGGCCCATCTCCAGTTCCAGGAGATCAGACAGACAGACAAACAGAGAGACAGACAGACAGACAAAGATATGGATGGCAGGCCTGCCTGGTCTTTCTTTCTTTCTTAACCTTTTTAAAAAATGTTTATTTATTTATTTATTTATTTATTTATTTATTAGATATAAGTACACTGTAGCTATCTTCAGATACTCCAAAAGAGGGTGTCAGATTCTGGAGAATCTAAATCCCTCTTATGGTCTGCATATGATGTACATAAACACAGCCTCACATATACTTCTAAAAATTTAAAGATGGGTGGGGCCACAGAAAGGGATCAACAATTAACAGCATTGTCTCCTCTTCCACAGAACCTTGGATAAACTACCAGCAACTATATGGTGGCCCATCTCCAGTTCCAGGGTATCAGACAGACAGACAGACAGACAGAGATAAGAATGGAGGCCTGCCTGGTCTTTCTTTCTTTCTTATACTTTTAAAAAAAATGTTTATTTATTTATTTATTTATTTATTTATGTATTTATTACATATAAGTACACTGTAGCTGTCTTCAGACACTCCAGAAGAGGGTGCCAGATTCTGGAGAATCTAAATCCCTCTTATGGTCTGCATATGATGTACATAAACACAGCCTCACATATACTTCTAAAAATTTAAAGATGTGTGGGGGCACTGAAAGGGCTCAAAAATTAACAGCATTGTCTCCTCTAACAGAGAACCTGGGATCAACTACCAGCAACTATATGGTGGCCCATCTCCAGTTCCAGGGGATCAGGAAGACAAAGAGACAGACAGACAAGGGTGGCAGTCCTACCTGGTTTTTCTTTCTTTCTTATCCTTTTTAAAAAATGTTTATTTATTTATTTATGTATTTATAAGATATAAGTACACTGTAGCTGTCTTCAGACACTCCAGAAGAGGGTGTCAGATTCTGGAGAATATAAATCCCTCTTATGGTCTGCATATGATGGACATAAACACAGATTCACATACACTTCTAAAAATTTAAGATGGGTGGGGCCACTGAAAGGGCTCAACAATTAACAGCATTGTCTCTTCTTCCAGAAAACCTGGGATCAACTACCAGCAACTATATGGTGGCCCATCTCCAGTTCCAGGGGATCAGACAGACAGACAGACAGACAGAGATAAGGAGGGCAGGCCTGCCTGGTTTTTCTTTCTTTCTTATCCTTTTAAAATAATGTTTATTTATTTATTTATTTATTTATTTATTTATTTATTTATTTATTAGATATAAGTACACTGTAGTTGTCTTCGACACTCCAGAAGAGGGTGTCAGATTCTGGAGAATCTAAATCCCTCTTATGGTCTGCATATGATGTACATAAACACAGCCTAACATATACTTCTAAAAATTTAAAGATAGGTGGAGCCACTGAAAGGGCTCAACAATTAACAGCATTGTCTCTTCTTCCAGAGAACCTGGGATCAACTAACAGCAACTATATAGTGGCCCATCTCCAGTTCCAATGGATCAGACAGACAGACAGACTGACAGAGATAAGGATGGAGGCCTGCCTGGTCTTTCTTTCTTTCTTATACTTTTAAAAAATGTTTATTAATTTAAGTATGTATTTATTAGATATAAGTACACTTTAGCTGTCTTCAGACACTCTAGAAGAGGGTGTCATCTTCTGGGTAATCTAAATCCCTCTTATGGTCTGCATATGATGTACATAAACACAGCCTCACATATACTTATAAAAATTTAAAGAAGTGTGGGCCCACTGAAAGGGCTCAACAATTAACAGCATTGTCTCCTCTTCCAGAGATCCTTGGATCAACTACAAGCAACTATATGGTGGCCCATCTCAAGTTCCAGGGGATAAGACAGACAGACAGACAGACAGACAGACAGAGATAAGGATGGCAGGCCTGCCTGATTTTTCTTTCTTTCTTATCCTTTTTAAAAAATGTTCATTTATTTATTTATTTATTCATTTATTTATTTATTTATTTATTTATGTATTTATTAGATATAAGTACACTGTAGCTGTCTTCAGACTCTCCAGAAGAGGGTGTCAGATTCTGGAGAATCAATATCCCTCTTATGGTCTGCATATGATGTACATGAACACAGCCTCACATATACTTCTAAAAATTTAAAGATGGTTGGGGCAACTGAAATGGCTCAACAATTAACAGCATTGTCTCCTCTACCAGAGAACCTGTGATCAACTACCAGGAACTATATGGTGGCCCATCTCCAGTTCCAGGGGATCAGACAGACAGACAGACATACAGACAGATAGAGTTAAGGATGGAAGGCCTACCTGGTCTTTCATTCTTTCTTATCCTTTTTAAAAAATGTTCATTAATTTAAGTATGTATTTATTAGATATAAGTACACTGTAGCTCTCTTCAAACACTCCCGAAGAGGGTGTCAGATTCTGGAGAATCTATATCCCTCTTATGGTCTGCATATGATGTACATGAACACAGCCTCACATATACTTCTAAAAATTTATAGATGGGTGGGGCCACTGAAAGGGCTCAACAATTAACAGCACTGACTCCGTTTCCAGAGAACATGGGATCAACTACCAGCATTTATATGGTGGCCCATCTCTAGTTCCAGGGGAACAGACAGACAGACAGACAGACAAGGATGGCAGGCTTGCCTGGTCTCTCTTTCTTTATTATCCTTTTTTAAAAATGTTTATTTGTTTATTTATGAATTTATTAGATATAAGTACACTGTAGCAGTCTTCAGACACTCTAGAAGAGTGTGTCATCTTCTGGAGAATCTAAATCCCTCTTATGGTCTGCATATGATGTACATAAAAACAGCCTCACATATACTTCTAAAAATTTAAAGATGGGTGAGCCCACTGAAAGGACTCAACAATTAACAGCATTGTCTCTTCTTCCAGAGAACGTGGGATAAACTACCAGCAACTATATGGTGGCCCATTTCAAGTTCCAGGGGATAAGACAGACATACAGACAGACAGAGATAAGGATGGCAGGCCTGCCTGATTTTTCTTTCTTTCTTATCCTTTTTAAAAAATGTTTATTTATTTATTTATTTATTTATTCATTTATTTATTTATTTATTTATTTATTAGATATAAGTACACTGTAGCTGTCTTCAGGCACTCCAGAAGAGGGTGTCAGATTCTGGAGAATCTATATCCCTCCTATGGTCTGCATATGATGTACATGAACACAGCCTCACATATATTTCTAAAAATTTAAAGATGGGTGGGGCCACTGAAAGGGCTCAACAATTAACAGCATTGTCTCCTCTTCCAGAGAACCTGGAATCAACTACCATCAACTATATGGTGGCTCATCTCCAGTTCCAGGGTATCTGACAGATAGACAGACAGACAGACAGACAGACATGGTGGCAGGCCTGCCTGGTCTTTCTTTCTTTCTTATACTTTTTAAAAAATGTTTATTTATTTATTTATGTATTTATTAGATATAAGTACACTGAAGCTGTCTTCAGACACTCTAGAAGAGGGTGTCATATTCTGGAGAATCTAAATCCCTCTTATGGTCTGCATATGATGTACATAAACACGGCCTCACATATACTTCTAAAAATTTAAAGATGTGTGGGCCCACTGAAAGGGCTCAACAATTAAAAGCATTGTCTCCTTTTCCAGAGAACCTGGGATCAACTACAAGCAACTCTATGGTGGCCCCTCTCCAGTTCCAGAGGATCAGACAGACAGACAAACAGACATAGATAAGGATGGCAGTCCTGCCTGGTCTTTCTTTCTTTCTTATCCTTTTTAAAAAATGTTTGTTTATTTATTTATTTATTTATTTATTAGATATAAGTACACTGTAGCTATCTTCAGACACTCCAGAAGAGGGTGTCAGATTCTGGAGTATCGATATCCCTCTTATGGTCTGCATATGATGTACATAAACACAGCCTCACATATACTTCTAAAAATTAAAATATGTGTGGGGCCACTTAAAGTCTCTACAATTAACAGCATTGTCAACTCTACCAGAGATCCTGGGATCAACTACCAGCAACTATATGGTGGCCCATCTCCAGTTCCAGGTGATCAGACAGACAGACAGACAGACAAGGATAATGATGGCAGGCCTACCTGGTCTTTCTTTCTTTCTTTCTTATCCTTTTTAAAAAATGTTTATTCATATATTTATGTATTTATTTGATATAAGTACAATGTAGCTGTCTTCAAACAATCAAGAAGAGGGTGTCAGATTCTGGAGAATCTAAATCCCTCTTATGGTCTGCATATGATGTACATAAACACAGCCTCACATATACTTCTAAAAATTTAAAGATGTGTGGGGCCACTGAGAGGGCTCAACAATTAACAGCATTGTCTCCTCTTTCAGAGAACCTGGGATAAACTACCAGCACCTTATGGTGGCCCATCTCCAGTTTCAGTGGATCAGACAGACAGACAGACAGAGAGACAGAGATAAGGATGGCAGGCCTGCCTGGTCTTTCTTTCTTTCTTATCCTTTTTAAAAAATATTTATTTATTTATTTATTTATTTATTTATTTATTTCTTAGATATAAGTACACTGTCTTCAGACACTCCAGAGGAGGGTTTCAGATTCTGGAGAATGTAAATCCCTCTTATGTTCTGCATATGATGTACATAAACACAGCCTCACATATACTGAGGTGAGGTGTCACAGGCCAACTGCTGGAATTTCTGAGTACCACCTAGAGAGAGAAAAGCTATGCTGTGGTTTCTTAATTTATGTATTTTATTATTTCTATTTGTTGTTTTGTTTTGTTTTATTTGTTTTTAGAGAAGTCCTCAGTCTGTAGCTCTGGCTGACCCAGGACTGCCTACTTGTGTTAATTAGGGTTTCACAGCTGAGAACAGACACCAAGAGCAAGGTAAGGCTTAGAAAACCCTACATTCAGTGGTGGCTCAAGCTCTTAATGAGAGCACTCTGTAGGCAGAGGCAGTCAGTTTCTGAGTTTGAGGCCACCCTGGTGAAAGACAGGGCTAGGGTAGGGGCTAGGGTGAGGAAAGAAAGAAAGAAAGAAAGAAAAGTTTATAATAAAAAGTTTTTATAAAAGTTTTATAAAAAGTGTTAAAGTTTTTAAAAATTAAAAAAAAAAAATACCAGATCACCATCACACAGCATTGGCTGTCTTCAGGTGTATCCTTTCAGCCTCCAAAACAAAAAACAATGGCTGGCTGTCTTCAGGTGTATCCTATTCTCGAGTCTTATTTCCAACCTTAGAGCTGGGCTGAGCTGCCTCATTATGTAATTGCAAACCTTCCTTGGTTTGTCTTTTCCATTTCTAAGACTAACAGGCCTTTTTCTATTTATTGAATATGCTCATGACTGTCCTTTAGATATAGTAAATATAACTTTTGCTTATAAAACTTGTTTTCTAGGAATTTTTAAAGGGCAATGGCAGAGTTTATTTATAAAAAAATATTTTGCATTTATTTATTTGTGTGAGTGATGAAGCTCAGGTCTTCAAACTCGTCAGGAGGTATGATTACCTCCCCTCTCTCTCAACCCCTCTCTCTCCTCTCTCAATGATTGTGTAAGAATGTTTTGCATGTGTATGCTGTGCCCACAGACTCCAGAACAGAGTATTAGATCCCCTGGAACTGGAGATGGGCCACCATATATAATACTGGTAATTGAGCCCAGGTTCTCTGGAAGAGGAGACAATGCTCTTAATTGTTGAGCCCTCTCTGTAGCCATATCTTTCTTTTTTTTTTTTTTGAGTATATGTGAGGCTGTGTTTATATACATCATATGCAGACAATAAGAATGATTTAGATTCTTCAGAATCTGACACCCTCTTCTGGACTGTCTGAAGATAGCTACAGCATACTTAAATATAATAAATAAATAAATCTTTAAAAAGAAAAGGAAAAGTAAAAAAGAAAGATCAGGCCTGCCATATGCATGTTCATAGAGGAAAATGGAAGAGACCCCAATCTAACCTCAGCAGGGTGCTTCCTTCTGGATGGTAGCTCACAGTTTCATCCCAGCAAGACAGGCAAATCACTGAGTTCAAGGACAGTAAGGTTCAGGACAACCAAGGTTAGGAAGGAAAAGGGTCTATGTTGAGAATACAAACCGACAAAACAACAACTAGGAAAAAGAAGTGACAGTTTAACTTGGGGTAGGGTACCAACAAGAGAAAGCTTTCTGTTACCACTTACAAACACCAGTAGCCTTGCACCTTTCTGCCCAGGTCCCTGCCTTCCTTTCTAGGAATTCTAAGGATGCCAGGGGGTGGGGGAATCCAGATTAACTTTTTAAAAACAAAGACTTGGTCTTTGATGTCTATAGGAAGCCCTTCTCAGTGCCTTTAACTAGCACTGAACTTTCAGGGCTGTGACTCAACTGTAACAAGGAACAGGGCTAAGAACCTGCAGCCTTTGAAAACAACTATTTTTTTAAAGTGGGGGACCCAAATCAGCAGTAGAACCCCTCAGGTTCAGCCATAATACATGTTAGGGAAAGAGCCTCAATGTCCGGAGCTGAGGTCTCATGGGTGAACTGCTTCAAGCTCTGAGTATCATTGAAAGAAAGAAAAGATATCATGTGGTTGCTTAATTTATTTATTTTATTATTTCTATTTTTTGTTTTCTTTTGTTTTGTTTTAGAAAAGGCCTCAGTCTGTAGCTATGGCTGACCTAGGACAGACTACACGTGTTAATTAGGGTTTCACAGCTGAGAAACAGACCATACCTATGTAAGACTTAGAAAACACAACAATCAGTGGTGGCTCGAGGTCTTAATGAGAGCACTCTGGAGGCAGAGGCAGTCAGTTTCTGAGTTCGAGGCCAGCCTGGTTAAAGACTGGGATAGGCAGGGCTAGGCAAGGCAGGGCTGGGCTAGGCTAGGCTAGGCAAGGGGCTGGGCTAGTCAAGGCAAGGGACTAGGCTAGGCTACTCAAGGGGCTAGGCAAGACAGACAGACAGAGAGAAAGACAGACAAGGATGGCAGGCCTGCCTGGTTTTTCCTTCTTTCTTATCCCTTTTAAAAAATGTTTATTTATTTATTTATTTATTTATTTATTTATTTATTTATGTATTTATTAGATATAAGTACACTGTAGCTGTCTTCAGACACTCCAGAAGAGGGTGTCAGATTCTGGAGAATCTATATCCCTCTTATGGTCTGCATATGATGTACATAAACACAGCCTCACATTTACTTCTAAAAATTTAAACATGTGTGGGGCCAATGAAAGGGATCAACAATTAACAGAATTGTCTCCTCTTATAGATAACCTGGGATCAACTACCAGCCACTATATGGTGGCCCATCTCCAGTTCCAGGGGATCAGACAGACAGACAGACATACAGACAGATAGAGTTAAGGATGGCAGGCCTACCTGGTCTTTCATTCTTTCTTATCTTTTTTAAAAAATGTTTATTAATTTAAGTATGTATTTATTAGATTTAAGTACACTGTAGCTGTCTTCAAACACTACCGAAGAGGGTGTCAGATTCTGGAGAATCTATATCCCTCTTATGGTCTGCATATGATGTACATGAACACAGCCTCACATATACTTCTGAAAATTTAAAGATGGGTGGGGCCCCTGAAAGGGCTCAACAATTAACAGCACTGACTCCTCTTCCAGAGAACCTGGGATCAACTACCAGCAATTATATGGTGGCCCATCTCCATTTCCAGGGGATCAGACAGACAGACAGACAAGGATGGCAGGCTTGCCTGGTCTCTCTTTCTTTATTATCCTTTTTAAAAAATGTTCATTTGTTTATTTATGAATTTATTAGATATAAGTACACTGTAGCTGTCTTCAGACACTCCAGAAGAGGGTGTCAGATTCTGGAAAATCTAAATCCCTCTTATGGTCTGCATATTCGGTACATAAACACAGCCTCGCATATACTTCTAAAAATTTAAAGATGGGTGGGGCCACTGAAAGGGCTCAACAATTAACAGCATTGTCTCCTCTTCCAGAGAACCTGGGATCAACTACAAGCAACTCTATGGTGGCCCATCTCCAGGTCCAGAGGATCAGACAGACAGACATACAGACAGTGATAAGAATGGCAGGCCTGCCTGGTCTTTCTTTCTTTCTTATCTTTTTAAAAAAATGTTTATTTCTTTATTTATGTATTTATTAGATATAAGTACACTGTATCCGTCATAGACACTCCAAAAGACGGTGTCAGATTCTGGAGAATATAAATCCCTCTTTAATGGTGTGAATATGATGTACATAAACACAGCATCACATTTACTTCTAGAAATTATAAAGATGAGTGGGGCCACTGAAAGGGCTGAACAATTAACAGCATTGTCTCCTCTTCAGAAGACCTGGGATCAACTACCAGCAACAAAATGGTGGCCCATCTCCAGTTCCAGGAGATCAGACAGACAGACAAACAGAGAGACAGACAGACAGACAAAGATAAGGATGGCAGCCCTGCCTGGTCTTTCTTTCTTTCTTATCCTTTTTAAAAAATGTTTGTTTATTTATTTATTTATTTATTTATTTATTTATTTGATATAAGTTCACTGTAGCTATCTTCAGACACTACAGAAGAGGGTGTCAGATTCTGGAGAATCTAAATCCCTCTTATGGTCTGCATATGATGTACATAAGCACAGCCTCACATATACTTCTAAAAATTTAAAGATGGGTGGGGCCACAGAAAGGGATCAACAATTAACAGCATTGTCTCCTCTTCCAGAGAACGTTGGATAAACTACCAGCAACTATATGGTGGCCCATCTCCAGTTCCAGGGTATCAGACAGACAGACAGACAGACAGAGATAAGGATGGAGGCCTGCGTGGTCTTTCTTTCTTTCTTATACTTTTAAAAAAATGTTTATTTATTTATTTATTTATTTATTTATTTATTTATTTATTTATTATATATAAGTACACTGTAGCTGTCTTCATACACTCCTGAAGAGGGTGTCAGATTCTGGAGAATCTAAATCCCTCTTATGGTCTGCATATGATGTACATAAACACAGCCTCACATATACTTCTAAAAATTTAAAGTGGTGTGGGGCCACTGAAAGGGCTCAACAATTAACAGCATTATCTCCACTACCAGAGAACCTGGGATCAACTACCAGCAATTATATGGTGGCCCATCTCCAGTTCCAGGGGATCAGGCAGACAAAGAGACAGACAGACAAGGGTGGCAGGCCTCCCTGGTTTTTCTTTCTTTCTTATCCTTTTTAAAAAATGTTTATTCATTTATTTATGGATTTATTAGATATAAGTACACTGTAGCTGTCTTCAGACACTCCAGAAGAGGGTGTCAGATTCTGGAGAATATAAATCCCTCTTATGGTCTGCATATGATGGACATAAACACAGATTCACATACACTTCTAAAAATTTAAGATGGGTGGGGCCACTGAAAGGGCTCAACAATTAACAGCATTGTCTCTTCTTCCAGAGAACCTGGGATCAACTACCAGCAACTATATGGTGGCCCATCTCCAGTTCCAGGTGATCAGACAGACAGACAGACAGACAGAGATAAGGAGGGCAGGCCTGCCTGGTTTTTCTTTCTTTCTTATCCTTTTAAAATAATGTTTATTTATTTATTTATTTATTTATTTATTTATTTATTTATTTATTTATTAGATATAAGTACACTCTACTTGTCTTCAGACACTCCAGAAGAGGGTGTCAGATTCTGGAGAATATAAATCCCTCTTATGGTCTGCATATGATGTACATAAACACAGCCTAACATATACTTCTAAAAATTTAAAGATAGGTGGAGCCACTGAAAGGGCTCAACAATTAACAGCATTGTCTCTTCTTCCAGAGAACCTGGGATCAACTAACAGCAACTATATGGTGGCCCATCTCCAGTTCCAAGGGATCAGACAGAAAGACAGACAGACTGACAGAGATAAGGATGGCAGGCCTGCCTGATTTTTCTTTCTTTCTTATCCTTTTAAAAAAATGTTTATTTATTTATTTATTTATTCATTTATTCATTTATTTATTTATTTATGTATTTAAGATATAAGTACACTGTAGCTGTCTACAGACTCTCCAGAAGACGGTGCAGATTCTGGAGAATCAATATGCCTCTTATGGTCTACATATGATATACATGAACACAGCCTCACATATACTTCTAAAAATTTAAAGATGGGTGGGGCCACTGAAAGGGCTCAACAACTAACAGCATTGTCTCCTCTTCCAGAGAACCTGGGATCAACTACCAGCAACTATATGGTGGCCCATCTCCAGTTCCAGGGTATCTGACAGATAGACAGACAGACAGACAGACAGACAAGGTGGCAGGCCTGCCTGGTCTTTCTTTCTTTCTTATTCTTTTTAAAAAATGTTTATTTATTTATTTATGTATTTATTGGATATAAGTACACTGTAGTTGTCTTCAGACACTCTAGAAGAGGGTGTCATATTCTGGAGAATCTAAATCCCTCTTATGGTCTGCATATGATGTACATAAACACAGCCTCACATATACTTCTAAAAATTTAAAGTTGGGTGGGCCCACTGAAAGGGCTCAACAATTAACACCATTGTCTCCTCTTCCAGAGAACGTGGGATCAACTACCAGCAACTATATGGTGGCCCATCTCAAGTTGCAGGTGATCAGACAGACAGACAGACAGACAGTGATAAGGATGGCAGGCCTGCCTGATTTTTCTTTCTTTCTTATCCTTTTAAAAAATGTTTATTTATTTATTTATTTATTTATTTATTTATTTATTTATGTACTTATTAGATATAAGTACACTCTAGCTGTCTTCAGACTCTCCAGAAGAGGGTGTCAGATTCTGGGGAATCTATATCCCTCTTATGGTCTGCATATGATGTACATAAACACAGCCTCACATATACTTCTAAAAATTTAAAGATGGGTGGGGCCACTGAAAGGGCTCAACAATTAACAGCATTGTCTCCTCTTCCAGAGGACCTGGGATCAACTACCAGCAACTATATTGTGGCCCATCTCCAGTTCCAGGGGATCAGACAGACAGACAGACAGACAGTGATAAGGATGGCAGTCATGCCTGGTCTTTCTTTCTTTCTTATTCTTTTTTTAAAAAAATGTTTGTTTATTTATTTATTTATTTATTTATTTACTTATTTATTTATTTATTAGATATAAGTACACTGTAGCTGTCTTCAGACACTCCAGAAGAGGGTGTCAGATTCTGGAGAATCTAAATCCCTCTTATGGTCTGCATATGATGTACATAAACTCAGCCTCACATTTACTACTAAATATTTAAAGATGGGTGGCGCCACTGAAAGGGCTCAACAATTAACAGCATTGTCTCCTCTTCCAGAGAACCTGGGATCAACTACCAGCAATTATTCGTGGCCCATCTTCAGTTCCCAGGGATCAGATTGAAAGACAGACAGACAGACAGAGATATGGATGGCAGGCCTGCCTGGTCTTTCTTTCTGTCATATCCTTTTTAAAAAATGTTTATTTATTTATTTATTTATTAGATATAAGTACACTGTAGCTGTTCAGACACTCCAGAAGAGGTTGTCAGATTCTGGAGAATCTAAATCCCTCTTATGGTCTGCATATGATGTACATAAACACAGCCTCACATATACTTCTAAAAATTTAAAGAAGGGTGGGGCCACTCTAAAAGCTCAACAATTAACAGCATTGTCTCCTCTTCCAGAGTACCTGGGATCAACTACCAGCAACTATATGGTGGCCCATCTCCAGTTCCAGGGGATCAGACAGACAGACAGACAGACAGTGCTAAGGATGGCAGGCCTGCCTGGTCTTTCTTTCTTTCTTATCCTTTTTAAAAAAATGTTTATTTATATATTTATTTATGTATTTATTAGATATAAGTACACTGTAGCTGTCTTCAGACACTCCAGAAGAGGGTGTCAGATTCTGGAGAATCTAAATCCCTCTTATGGTCTGCATATGATGTATATAAACACAGCCTAACATATACTTCTAAAAATTAAAAGATGTGTGGGGCCACTGAAAGGGCTCAAAAATTAACAGCATTGTCTCCTCTTATAGAGAACCTGGGATCAACCACCAGCAACTCTATGGTGGTCCATCTCCAGTTCCAGGGGATCAGACAGACAGACAGACAGACAGTGATAAGGGTGGCAGGCCTGCCTGGTCTTTCTTTCTTTCTTATCCTTTTTTTAAAAAAATGTTTGTTTATTTATTTATTTAATTATTTATTAGATATAAGTACACTGTAGCTGTTCACACACTGCAGAAGAGGGTGTCAGATTCTGGAGAATCTAAATCCCTCTTATGGTCTGCATATGATGGACATAAACACAGATTCACATACACTTCTAAAAATTTAAGATGGGTGGGGCCACTGAAAGGGCTCAACAATTAACAGCATTGTCTCTTCTTCCAGAGAACCTGGGATCAACTACCAGCAACTATATGGTGGCCCATCTCCAGTTCCAGGTGATCAGACAGACAGACAGACAGACAGAGATAAGGAGGGCAGGCCTGCCTGGTTTTTCTTTCTTTCTTATCCTTTTAAAATAATGTTTATTTATTTATTTATTTATTTATTTATTTATTTATTTATTTATTTATTAGATATAAGTACACTCTACTTGTCTTCAGACACTCCAGAAGAGGGTGTCAGATTCTGGAGAATATAAATCCCTCTTATGGTCTGCATATGATGTTCATAAACACAGCCTAACATATACTTCTAAAAATTTAAAGATAGGTGGAGCCACTGAAAGGGCTCAACAATTAACAGCATTGTCTCTTCTTCCAGAGAACCTGGGATCAACTAACAGCAACTATATGGTGGCCCATCTCCAGTTCCAAGGGATCAGACAGAAAGACAGACAGACTGACAGAGATAAGGATGGCAGGCCTGCCTGATTTTTCTTTCTTTCTTATCCTTTTAAAAAAATGTTTATTTATTTATTTATTTATTCATTTATTCATTTATTTATTTATTTATGTATTTAAATATAAGTACACTGTAGCTGTCTACAGACTCTCCAGAAGACGGTGCAGATTCTGGAGAATCAATATGCCTCTTATGGTCTACATATGATATACATGAACACAGCCTCACATATACTTCTAAAAATTTAAAGATGGGTGGGGCCACTGAAAGGGCTCAACAACTAACAGCATTGTCTCCTCTTCCAGAGAACCTGGGATCAACTACCAGCAACTATATGGTGGCCCATCTCCAGTTCCAGGGTATCTGACAGATAGACAGACAGACAGACAGACAGACAAGGTGGCAGGCCTGCCTGGTCTTTCTTTCTTTCTTATTCTTTTTAAAAAATGTTTATTTATTTATTTATGTATTTATTAGATATAAGTACACTGTAGTTGTCTTCAGACACTCTAGAAGAGGGTGTCATATTCTGGAGAATCTAAATCCCTCTTATGGTCTGCATATGATGTACATAAACACAGCCTCACATATACTTCTAAAAATTTAAAGTTGGGTGGGCCCACTGAAAGGGCTCAACAATTAACACCATTGTCTCCTCTTCCAGAGAACGTGGGATCAACTACCAGCAACTATATGGTGGCCCATCTCAAGTTGCAGGGGATCAGACAGACAGACAGACAGACAGTGATAAGGATGGCAGGCCTGCCTGATTTTTCTTTCTTTCTTATCCTTTTAAAAAATGTTTATTTATTTATTTATTTATTTATTTATTTATTTATTTATTTATGTACTTATTAGATATAAGTACACTCTAGCTGTCTTCAGACTCTCCAGAAGAGGGTGTCAGATTCTGGGGAATCTATATCCCTCTTATGGTCTGCATATGATGTACATAAACACAGCCTCACATATACTTCTAAAAATTTAAAGATGGGTGGGGCCACTGAAAGGGCTCAACAATTAACAGCATTGTCTCCTCTTCCAGAGGACCTGGGATCAACTACCAGCAACTATATTGTGGCCCATCTCCAGTTCCAGGGGATCAGACAGACAGACAGACAGACAGTGATAAGGATGGCAGTCATGCCTGGTCTTTCTTTCTTTCTTATTCTTTTTTTAAAAAAATGTTTGTTTATTTATTTATTTATTTATTTATTTACTTATTTATTTATTTATTAGATATAAGTACACTGTAGCTGTCTTCAGACACTCCAGAAGAGGGTGTCAGATTCTGGAGAATCTAAATCCCTCTTATGGTCTGCATATGATGTACATAAACTCAGCCTCACATTTACTACTAAATATTTAAAGATGGGTGGCGCCACTGAAAGGGCTCAACAATTAACAGCATTGTCTCCTCTTCCAGAGAACCTGGGATCAACTACCAGCAATTATTCGTGGCCCATCTTCAGTTCCCAGGGATCAGATTGAAAGACAGACAGACAGACAGAGATATGGATGGCAGGCCTGCCTGGTCTTTCTTTCTGTCATATCCTTTTTAAAAAATGTTTATTTATTTATTTATTTATTAGATATAAGTACACTGTAGCTGTTCAGACACTCCAGAAGAGGTTGTCAGATTCTGGAGAATCTAAATCCCTCTTATGGTCTGCATATGATGTACATAAACACAGCCTCACATATACTTCTAAAAATTTAAAGAAGGGTGGGGCCACTCTAAAAGCTCAACAATTAACAGCATTGTCTCCTCTTCCAGAGTACCTGGGATCAACTACCAGCAACTATATGGTGGCCCATCTCCAGTTCCAGGGGATCAGACAGACAGACAGACAGACAGTGCTAAGGATGGCAGGCCTGCCTGGTCTTTCTTTCTTTCTTATCCTTTTTAAAAAAATGTTTATTTATATATTTATTTATGTATTTATTAGATATAAGTACACTGTAGCTGTCTTCAGACACTCCAGAAGAGGGTGTCAGATTCTGGAGAATCTAAATCCCTCTTATGGTCTGCATATGATGTATATAAACACAGCCTAACATATACTTCTAAAAATTAAAAGATGTGTGGGGCCACTGAAAGGGCTCAAAAATTAACAGCATTGTCTCCTCTTATAGAGAACCTGGGATCAACCACCAGCAACTCTATGGTGGTCCATCTCCAGTTCCAGGGGATCAGACAGACAGACAGACAGACAGTGATAAGGGTGGCAGGCCTGCCTGGTCTTTCTTTCTTTCTTATCCTTTTTTTAAAAAAATGTTTGTTTATTTATTTATTTAATTATTTATTAGATATAAGTACACTGTAGCTGTTCACACACTGCAGAAGAGGGTGTCAGATTCTGGAGAATCTAAATCCCTCTTATGGTCTGCATATGATGTACATAAACCCAGCCTCACATATACTTCTAAAAATTTAAAGAAGGGTGGGGCCACTCTAAAAGCTCAACAATTAACAGCATTGTCTCCTCTTCCAGAGTACCTGGGATCAACTACCAGCAACTATATGGTGGCCCATCTCCAGTTCCAGGGGATCATACAGACAGACATACAGACAGTGATAAGGATGGCAGGCCTGCCTGGTCTTTCTTTCTTTCTTATCCTTTTAAAAAAATGTTTATTTATATATTTATTTATGGATTTATTAGATATAAGTACACTGTAGCTGTCTTCAGACACTCCAGAAGAGGGTTACAGATTCTGGAGAATCTAAATCCCTCTTATGGTCTGCATATGATGTACATAAACACAGCCTCACATATACTTCTAAAAATTTAAAGTTGTGTGGGGCCACTGGGAGGGCTCAACAATTAACAGCATTGTCTCCTCTTTCAGAGAACCTGGGATAAACTACCAGCACCTTATGGTGGCCCATCTCCAGTTCCAGTGGATCAGACCGACAGACAGACAGAGAGACAGAGATAAGGATGGCAGGCCTGCCTGGTCTTTCTTTATTTCTTATTCGTTTTAAAAAATGTTTATTTATTTATTTATTCATATATGTATTTATTAGATATAAGTACACTGTAGCCGTCTTCAGACACTCCAGAAGAGGGTGACAGATTATAGAGAATCTAAATCCCTCTTATGGTCTGAATATGATGTACATAAACACAGCATCACATATACTTCTAAAAATTAAAAATGGGTGGAGCCACTGAAAGGGCGCAAAAATTAACAGCATTGTCTCCTCTTCCAGAGAACCTGGGATCAACTACCAGCAACTATATGGTGGCCCATCTCCAGTTCCAGGGGATCAGGCAGACAGACAGACAGACAGACAAAGATAAGGATGGCAGGCCTGCCTGGTCTTGTTTTCTTTCTTATCCTTTTTAAAAAATGTTTATTTATTTATTTATTTATTTATGTATTTATTAGAATTAAGTACACTGTAGCTGTCTTCAGACACTCCAGAAGAGGGTGTCAGATTCTGGAGAATCTAAATCCCTATTATGGTCTGCATATGATGTACATAAACACAGCCTCACATATACTTGTAAATATTTAAAGATGGGCAGGGCCACTGATAGAGCTCAACAATTAACAGCATTGTCTCCTCTTCCAGAACCCTGGGATCAACTACCAGCAACCTTATGGTAGCCCATCTCCAGTTCCAGGGGATCAGACAGACAGACAGACAGAGAGACAGAGATAAGGATGGCAGGCCTGCCTGGTCTTACTTTCTTTCTTATCCTTTTTAAAAAAATGTTTATTTATTTATTTATTTATTTATTTATTTATGTATTTATTTTATATAAGTACACTGTAGTTGTCTTCAGACACTCCAGTATAGGGTGTCAGATTCTGGAGAATCTAAATCCTCTTATAATCTGAATATGATATACATAAACACAGCCTCACATATACTTCTAAATATTTAAAGAAGTGTGGGGCCACTGAAATGGCTCAACAATTAACAGCATTATCTCCTCTTCCAGAGAACCTTGGATCAACTACCAGCAACTATATGGTGGCCCATCTCCAGTTCCCGGGGATCAGATAGACAGACAGACAGACAGACAGAGATATGGATGGCAGGCCTGCCTGGTCTTTCTTTCTTTCTTATCCTTTTTAAAAAATGTTTATTTATTTATTTATCTATTTATTTATTAGATATAAGTACACTGTAGCTGTCTTCAGACACTCCAGAAGAGGGTGTCAGATTCTGGAGAATCTAAATCCCTCTTATGGTCTGCATATTATGTACATAAACACAGCCTCACATATACTTCTAAATATTTAAAGATGGGTGGCGCCACTGAAAGGGCTCAACAATTAACAGCATTGTCTCCTCTTCCAGATAACCTGGGATCAACTACCAGCAACTATATGGTGGCCCATCTCCAGTTCCAGGGGATCAGACAGACAGACATACAGACAGTGATAAGGATGGCAGGCCTGCCTGGTCTTTCTTTCTTTCTTATCCTTTTTAAAAAAATGTTTATTTATATATTTATTTATGTATTTATTCGATATAAGTACACTGTAGCTGTCTTCAGACACTCCAGAAGAGGGTGTCAGATTCTGGAAAATCTAAATCCCTGTTATGGTCTGCATATGATGTACATAAACACAGCCTCTCATATACTTCTAAAAATTTAAAGAAGGGTGGGGCCACTCTAAAAGCTCAACAATTAACAGCATTGTCTCCTCTTCCAGAGTACCTGGGATCAACTACCAGCAACTATATGGTGGCCCATCTCCAGTTCCAGGGGATCAGACAGACAGACATACAGACAGTGATAAGAATGGCAGGCCTGACTGGTCTTTCTTTCTTTCTTATCCTTTTTAAAAAAATGTTTATTTATATATTTATTTATGTATTTATTAGATATAAGTACACTGTAGCTGTCTTCAGACACTCCAGAAGAGGGTGTCAGACTCTGGAGAATCTAAATCCTCTTATAATCTGAATATGATGTACATAAACACAGCCTCACATATACTTCTAAATATTTAAAAAGTGTGGGGCCACTGAAAGGGCTCAACAATTAACAGCATTGTCTCCTCTTCCAGAGAACCTTGGATCAACTACCAGCTACTATATAGTGGCACATCTCCAGTTCCAGGGGATCAGACAGACAGACAGACAGACAGAGATAAGGATGGCAGGCCTGCCTGGTCTTACTTTGTTTCTTTTCCTGTTTTCAAAAATGTTTATTTATTTATTTATTTATTTATTTATTTATTTATGTATTTATTATATATAAGTACACTGTAGCTGTCTTCAGACACTCCAGTATAGGGTGTCAGATTCTGGAGAATCTAAATCCCTCTTATGGTCTGCATATGATGTACATAAACACAGCCTCACATATACTTCTAAAAATTTAAAGAAGGGTGGGGCCACTCTAAAATCTCAACAATTAACAGCATTGTCTCCTCTTCCAGAATACCAGGGATCGACTACCAGCAACTATATGGTGGCCCATCTCCAGTTCCAGGGGATCAGACAGACAGACATACAGACAGTGCTAAGGATGGCAGGCCTGTATGGTCTTTCTTTCATTCTTATCCTTTTTAAAAAAATGTTTATTTATATATTTATTTATGTATTTCTTAGATATAAGTACACTGTAGCTGTCTTCAGACACTCCAGAAGAGGGTGCCAGATTCTGGAGAATCTAAATTCCTCTTATGGTCTGCATATGATGTACATAAACACAGCCTCACATATACTTCTAAAAATTTAAAGATGTGTGGGGCCACTGAGAGGGCTCAACAATTAACAGCATTGTCTCCTTTTTCAGAGAACCTGGGAGAAACTACCAGCACCTTATGGTGGGCCATCTCCAGTTCCAGTGGATCAGACAGACAGACAGACAGAGAGACAGAGATAAGGATGGCAGGCCTGCCTGGTCTTTCTTTATTTCTTATACTTTTTAAAAAATGTTTATTTATTTATTTATTTATGAATTTATTAGATATAAGTACACTGTAGCTGTTCAGACACTCCAGAAAAGGGTGTCATATTCTGGAGAATCTAAATCCCTCTTATGGTCTGCATATGATGTACATAAACACAGCCTAACATATACTTCTAAAAATTAAAAGATGTGTGGGGCCACTGAAAGGGCTCAACAATTAATAGCATTGTCTCCTCTTATAGAGAACCTGGAATCAATTACCAGCAACTATATTGTGGTCCATCTCCAGTTCCAGGGGATCAGAAGTCAGACAGACAGACAGTGATAAGGATGGCAGTCTTCCTGGCCTTTCTTTCTTTCTTATCCTTTTTTTTTAATGTTTATTTATTTATTTATTTATTTATTTATTTATATATTTATTTATTTATTAGATATAAGTACACTGTAGCTGTTCAGACACTCCAGAAGAGGGTGTCAGATTCTGGAGAATCTAAATCCCTCTTATGGTCTGCATATGATGTACATAAACAGAGCCTCACATATATTTCTAAAAATTTAAAGAAGAGTGGGGCCACTCTAAAAGCTCAACAATTAACAGCATTGTCTCCTCTTCCAGAGTACCTGGGATCAACTACCAGCAACTATATGGTGGCCCATCTCCATGTCCAGGGGATCAGACAGACAGACAGACAGACAGTGATAAGGATGGCAGGCCTGCCTGGTCTTTCTTTCTTTCTTATCCTTTTTAAAAAAATGTTTATTTATATATTTATTTATGTATTTATTAGATATAAGTACACTGTAGCTGTCTTCAGACACTCCAGAAGAGGGTGTCAGACACTGGAGAATCTAAATCCCTCTTATGGTCTGCATATGATGTACATAAACACAGCCTCACATATACTTCTAAAAATTTAAAGATGTGTGGGGCCACTGAGAGGGCTCAACAATTAACAGCATTGTCTCCTCTTTCAGAGAACCTGGGATAAACTACCAGCACCTTATGGTGGCCCATCTCCAGTTTCAGTGGATCAGACAGACAGACAGACAGAGACACAGAGATAAAGATGGCAGGACTGCCTGGTCTTTCTTTCTTTCTTATCCTTTTTAAAAAATATTTATTTATTTATTTATTTATTTATCTATTTATTTATTAGATATAACTACACTGTAGCTGTCTTCAGAACTCCAGAAGAGGGTGTCAGATTCTGGAGAATCTAAATCCCTCCTATGGTCTGAATATGATGTACATAAACACAGCCTCACATATACTTCTAAATATTTAAAGATGGGTGGCGCCACTGAATGGGCTCAACAATTAACAGCATTGTCTCCTCTTCCAGAGAACCTGGGATCAACTACCAGCAACTATTCGTGGCCCATCTCCAGTTCCCAGGGATCAGATAGACAGACAGACAGACAGACAGAGATATGGATGGCAGGCCTGCCTGGTCTTTCTTTCTTTCTTATCCTTTAAAAAAAATGTTTATTTATATATTTATTTATGTATTTATTAGTTATAAGTACACTGTAGCTGTCTTCAGACACTCCAGAAGAGGGTGTCAGATTCTGGAGAATCTAAATCCCTCTTATGGTCTGCATATGATGTACATAAACACAGCCTCACATATACTTCTAAAAATTTAAAGATGTGTGGGGCCACTGAGAGGGCTCAACAATTAACAGCATTGTCTCCTCTCTCAGAGAACCTGGATTAACTACCAGCACCTTATGGTGGCCCATCTCCAGTTCCAGTAGATCAGACAGACAGACAGACAGACAGAGAGACAGAGATAAAGATGGCAGGCCTGCCTGGTCTTTCTTTATTTCTTATACTTTTTAAAAAATGTTTATTTATTTATTTATTTATTTATTTATTTATTTATTTATTTATTAGATATAACTACACTGTAGCTGTCTTCAGACACTCCAGAAGAGGGTGTCAGATTCTAGAGAATCTAAATCCCTCTTATGGTCTGAATATGATGTACATAAACACAGCCTCACATATACTTAAAAAATTAAAAGGCCACTGAAAGGACTCAACAATGAACAGCATTGTCTCCTCTTCCAGAGAACCTGGGATCAACCTCCAGCACCTACAAAGTGGCCCATCTCCAGTTCCAGGGGATCAGACAGACAGACAGACAGACAGAGATAAGGATGGCAGGCCTGCCTGGTCTTTCTTTCTTTCTTTCTTTCTTATCCTTTTTAAAAAATATTTATTTATTTATTTATTTATTTATTTATGTATTTATTAGATATAAGTACACTGTAGCCGTATTCAGACACTCCAGCAGTGGGTGACAGATTCTAGAGAATCTAAATCCCTCTTATGGTCTGAATATGATGTACATAAACACAGCATCACATATACTTCTAAAAATTAAAAATGGGTGGGGCCACTGAAAGGGCTCAACAATTAACAGCATTGTCTCGTCTTATAGAGAACCTGGGATCAACTACCAGCAACTATATGGTGGTCCATCTCCAGTTCCAGGGGATCAGACAGACAGACAGACAGACAGTGATAAGGATGGCAGGCCTGCCTGGTCTTTCTTTCTTTCTTATCCTTTTTTTAAAAAAATGTTTTTTTATTTATTTATTTATTCATTTATTTATTTATTTATTTATTAGATATAAGTACACTGTAGCTGTTCAGACACTCCAGAAGAGGGTGTCAGATTCTGGAAAAACTAAATCCCTCTTATGGTCTGCATATGATGTACATAAACACAGCCTCACATATACTTCTAAAAATTTAAAGATGGGTGGGGCCACTGAAAGGGCTCAACAATTAACAGCACTGACTCCTCTTCCAGAGAACCTGGGATCAACTACCAGCAACTATTCGTGGCCCATCTCCAGTTCCCAGAGATCAGATAGACAGACAGACAGACAGACAGACAGAGATATGGATGGCAGGCGTGCCAGGTCTTTCTTTCTGTCTTATCCTTTTTAAAAAATGTTTATTTATTTATTTATTTATTTATTTATGTATTTAGTAGAAATAAGTACACTCTAGCTGTTCAGACACTCCAGAAGAGGGTGTCAGATTCTGGAGAATCTAAATCCCTCTTATGGTCTGCATATGATGTACATAAACAGAGCCTCACATATATTTCTAAAAATTTAAAGAAGAGTGGGGCCACTCTAAAACCTCAACAATTAATAGCATTGTCTCCTCTTACAGAGTACCTGGGATCAACTACCAGCAACTATATGGTGGCCCATCTCCAGTACCAGGGGATCAGACAGACAGACATAGAGACAGTGATGAGGATGGCAGGCCTGCCTGGTCTTTATTTCTTTCTTATCCTTTTTAAAAAAATGTTTATTTATATATTTATTTATGTATTTATTAGATATAAGTACACTGTAGCTGTCTTCAGACACTCCTGAAGAGGGTGTCAGATTCTGGAGAATCTAAATCCCTCTTATGGTCTGTATATGATGTACATAAACACAGCCTCACATATACTTCTAAAAATTTAAAGATGGGTGGGGCCACTGAGAGGGCTCAACAATTAACAGCATAGTCTCCTCTTTCAGAGAACCTGGGATAAACTACCAGCACCTTATGGTGTCCCATCTCCAGTTCCAGTGGATCAGACAAACAGACAGACAGAGAGACAGAGATAAGGATGGCAGGCCTGCCTGGTCTTTATTTCTTATACATTTTTAAAAATGTTTATTTATTTATTTATTTATTTATTTATTTATTTATTTATTTATGTATTTATTAGATAAAAGTACACTGTAGCTGGTCAGACACTCAAGAAGAGGGTGTCAGATTCTGGAGAATCTAAATCCCTCTTATGGTCTGCATATGATGTACATAAACACAGCCTAACATATACTTCTAAAAATTATAAGATGTGTGCGGCCACTGAAAGGGCTCAACAATTAACAGCATTGTCTCCTCTTATAGAGAACCTGGGAT